>NW_027533256.1:2497713-2545324 GCF_008692635.1 Crocuta crocuta
TGTGTGTGTGTGTGTGTACATATACATCACCAAGTTTGTATGTTTACATTTTTTTTTAAAAAAAAAAAGATGTTAGCTTAGTATACACGCCATTTACACCTTGATTAATAATGGTGATCATTGCCTGTCCCCGTATATGAGACTGGCTAATTCTAAAAATAGCTACAGCATATTTACTGTATGGGTTTGTCCTGATTCACTTAACCAGCCCGTTACAGATGGTTATTTAGGGGTTTGTTATAGCAGAATGGCCCCAGTGAGATCCACATCTGTGTCGTTTCACACAGGTGTAAGTGTGCCTGGGTAATCGAATTCTAGAAGGTGAGTTTCTAGGTCAGACGGTGGCGTGTTACATTCTGACATCCCTGTGCTTGTAATTGGCAACTCTCCTCATGTATTAGTGTGTGCGAGAGCCTTCAGTTGCTTTTCTAGAGTTGCTGTTCACGTCATTTCCGTTCCTCTAGTGGTTATTGGGTTTTTTTTTTAATCGCTAAACAGTTTTCTTAAATTTTTCATTTCTCTTGTCTTTCCATTATTTTCCTTATTTGTTTCTTATTGTGCAGAACTTTAATTTTATGTCTTTGGGGCCCGGGGCCACCTCTTATGTTGAAATCTCTAGCTGAAATTAATTTTGATGTATGGAAACAGGGTAGTCTCCAGCTTTTGGTTGTTTGTGGTTTGTGTGTTTTCCCCCCTTCCTGGCTATGGATGGGGCTTTTTGGCCTCAGTCTTCTGGGAGGAGACGAGAAGGGTGTGGAGGGGTCTCTGATGCCCAAAACATCTGCTTAATGGTGATTTCCAGACATAAGGGCATCTGGGACACAACTGCAGCTCACACCGACCTCTGCAGGCGCTTCCTCTTCCCATCAGAAGGTTCCTGGCCCATCCATCATTCAGATCTCCAGGGTCTCCTCAGCAGTAGGGTCTGAGGATTCCGGCAGAAGGGGCGGGCCCTGGGAGGGCTCTGTGCTGACAGCTCAGCCAGCCCCAGGGGCGGGAGTCAGACCGAGGGCAGCGCCCCCGGGACCCTCAACCTCACCATGGTGTGCAAGGGGAAGGATCTTTGGCTCACTCTGCCGGTGGTGAATTCTAGCTCTCTCCAAGGTCACTAGGCCCTCATCTGACCTCCTGCCACCCTGTGTATAGTCGCCTCTGGTGACACATCCTGTATCCATTATTCCTGTGGGGCCTGTGGGACCAGTGGCTCCTTAAGGAGGCCTGTCAGCCTCCTTGCCAACAATATGCACAGACCTCCAAAGCAGCTTTGAAGGGAAACTCGAATCTTGTAGGTGAACGATGGCATGTAGAGCAGTGGTTCTCAGAGTGGGGTCCCCGCGCCAGCAGCGTCACCCTGGAGTTAGTTAGAAATGCAGATTCTGGTTCTGCAGTGGAGCCCAGCACCGGGTTTAAAAGCCCCCCGGGGGTCCTGATGCACACGCTGCAGTTTGAGAACGAGGCTGGGGCCCCACATACAGGGAGACGCCCGTGCCCTGGGGTCAGCAGTTGGTGTCCCACCACTCTCACCTGTCGCCAGGGGCCACTGCAAACTGTGGCAGTCGCTGATGAGCAGGAGTGAGTAGGCTGCATGACAGTCGAGTGGCTCAGGTCCCAGCTGGTCTGTGGCCCTCCTGGGCAGTGTAAGTGGCGTGCGGCACGGCAGAGGGATTATACAGAGGGACTGTGTGAAAGCAGGTGTCCCACCAGGCACCAGCAGGCGCGAGGCCCGGGTTCCAGGCCGTTCTCCTTCCCTGCTCCTGATCCTCAAGAAACTTACCCTTCCTGAGCGCCCAGGTGCCTCACTCTCCCTCCCTCCAGACCCGGGGTCAGATGGGGCATCCTAAGGTCTCTTGTTTCTAGGAATGAGGACTCCGTGCCACACGCCTGTGCCGGAGGAACCCGAGGTTGGAGAATGAAGAGTGTAGCTTGGGGCAGATGCACTTCGGGGTCCTGTGGGTAGCGCGGGGTCTGTCGGTTGGGCTCGGGACAGGCGCTCTGGCTGGGTGGTGACGAAGGCACTGGAAAATAAAGACAAATAGGCCCAGACCCCCCTGAGAACGCAGCAGTGTGTGCTCGCCTTTGAGGTCGGAGAACTGCTCCCCACTTTCAGCATCCTGTGTCAGCCAAAGTGGGAGTGAGGGGTGGGGAGGGGCTTTTGCCAGGAAACGCGGCCACTGGTGTGTGGTGAAGCCTGTCGCCGTGGGCACGGGCACAGTCACGGGTCTGCCCCTGCTTCCCTGTTCTCGCTGGTGGCCCAGCAAGGAGAAGGTGACCTGGGCCGGCCTGGGTCCTGCCCGAGGTACCCTCTCCTGCAGTGGCCCCGACTTGTGGCTGTCGCTATTGTTGAGAAGGCTGGTGGCAGCTCCCCACAGAGCCTGAGCACGGTTTCCTCTTCCCTTTCAGATCGAACCATGAGCTACCCAGGTTATCCCCCGCCCGGAGGCGGCTACCCGCCGGCCGCACCAGGTAAGAGGCTCCGGGCTGGTGGGGAAGGGAATGCCCTGTCCGTCCTACGCCCAGGAGTGAAGAGCGAGGGAGGAATGGGGCTTTCCAGTCATCTCCTCACTACCCCAAGGTCTCAGCCAGGTGGGGAGGGGCTGGAGAAAATCCTGGACCCAGGGCCTACGGACTTGAAGCACTTCCGGAAAGCCGGGACGAGGCCTGGACCCAGTTTCTTGCTTTAGTAGCTGATAGAAGCAGGCAAACACCTTCTTTTCTCAGAGACTCTGTTTTCTCCTTGGCAAATGGTTTCCACTATCTCCCCTCCACTGGGCTGTTGCAGATACCAATGAGGCAGCCGGGTAAAGCCTCTGGCACCGTGTCCTCCCAAGCACTGTTAGGTGACCGTGGCCCCTTGTCACTTCTCCTGCCCTGTGCTCAAGCCTGCTGTTGTGCAGCAGCAGGGTCCCCCCCCCGTCCCCCCTCCCCCCCCACCAAGGGAGGAAGAGGAGGGCGGCACAAGGGTCAGATGGTCGTGCCGCAGCGGCCCGACGCTGGGACTGAGAGCTGCGGGGCCACACATGTCTCTTCACACTCAGAAGGCAGCTACTCTGGGCCCGCCCCCTCCTAGTTCCTGAGATGAGACTGGGCCCCCACAGCCGGGGAGGAAACGAGGTTCCCTGGGATGCGGGGGCAGAGGGGACCAGGCCAGGCTGGTCATCCTGAGGTCGCCTGAGCCGCACTGCCCGTTGCCCCACAAGACCACCAGGCACATGCATTTCCCCAGAGCTGAAGTCCTGGAGTCTGAGCGCCCGTGGCCCCTGCAGGCCATTCAGCAGGAGGCGAAGAGGCCTGGAGCAGGGAGGCAGCTTGGCTGCCGTCATGTGGCGTACGGAGTCGACGGGGGGCGTTTCCCGGCCCCGGGATGCCCGGTGGGCCTCGTGGGCCTCTCCCAGTAGGGACCCTGCCCTTGTGTTCTACCCTTGCCGCCTCCGCCATGCTGAGCAGCAGGGAGGGGGCCGGAGGTGATTCCCGGCGGCACCTGTCCTCTGTCCCGGAGCCCCGGTCAGGACCGCGTGTAGCGCCCTCGGCCCGCACCGTGCTGCTGGCTGCCACACCCCTTGTCCCAGCGCCTGCCGCAGCCTGGGAGCCCCTCACGGGCGGTAGGCCTCAGTCCTGCTCACAGCAGTGAGACAAACGGATTGTTATCCCCACTTCTCAGCCGAGGAAGCTGGACTAGAGGGGCTGAGTCCCTCGCCCCAGGGTACACACCCAGTCCCTCTGGGTTCAGAGCTGGGGCTTTGTACTGCTGTTCCCCAGCTGCCCCCCCCCTCGCCCCCGCCTTGTAGGGATGGGTGTCTGTGTTTTCTGTGACCCAGCCCTGTCTCCCTCCACCCTCCCATCCTGCTCTCCCTGCCCTTCATGGACTTGTGATCGCAGGTAACCCAGGCGGCAGGACCTGTACCCCTCCCTGCCATGCTGTTGCCTCATTGCGAGTTCTCCGGGCTCTCTGGGCTCTACACAGTGTCCCCAAAGACCTGTTTTATGTCTGTATTCCTATTCCATGATGGTGAGCCCAGGAGGGCAGTCTGCCCTTGGCCCTCCTATGGAGGTCCTGGGAGTGTTTGCTGAACCCCACCTTCCTCGGAAGGAGGTGGGGGTCCCTCTCTTCTCCTCCTCTGGCAGTGGGACCAGGTTCAACTTTCTTGCCTCAGTGTTTTCCATAGGGTCTGTTGTGCTGTCCCCGAGGCCCTGCTTTGGCCTCCCCCCGACCCCTGAGAGCTTGATGCTTTGCCTTTCCCCGTTGGGGTGCCGGCAGGGTGCTAAAGGGCTTAGTGTTGCTTTCAGGTGGCGGTGCCTGGGGAGGTGCTGGCTACCCCCCGCCCAACATGCCCCCCATCGGGCTGGATAACATGGCCAACTACGCAGGGCAGTTCAACCAGGACTACCTCTCGGGAATGGTGAGTCCAGCTGTCCTCTGGGGCTGCCCCTGGGGCCACACCTGCATGGCCAGAGGGACAAAGACCTGCTGGCTTCAGAGGGGTCTGTGTGTGCACCTACCTGTGGGCAGGCACTGAGTATGCAGCTGCACTGAGGACGAAGGGTTTCCATGAGGCCTCTCTCCGGTTCAGTGTCCCTGTGCATCTTGATTTACCATCTGTAAAATGAGGGGAAGGGAAATGGCGTTGTGCTGCCGGGCTCTCAAGTCCCTGTCAGCTCTGAACTGGGTAGGGCTGGTACCTTCATAGAATATGTATTGAGCACCTTTTTTTTTTTTAAGTTTATTTATTTTGAGAAAGAGTGGGGGAGAGGCACAGGGCGAGAATCCCAAGCAGGCTCTGCACTGTCAGCACAGAGCCTGACTTGGGGCCCATGATATTGAGATCATGACCTGAGCCAAAGTCAAGAGTCTGATGCTTAACTGGCTGAGCCTTCCAGGGGCCCGGAGACATGCTACTTTTATTGTTACTTGGCTTGTAAAAGAATTCAGTTTATAATCTAAAAACAACTGCTCGCACAGTGTAAACCGTGCAGCCAGCACGCAGTCTCACTTGTGCCAGGCTTGTTCTAGATGCTATGGATATGTGAATACAACAAACAGAAATGTCAGCCCCATAGTCCGTGTCTACTGGGAAGACAGTCGCCATAAGTAAACTGTGGTGTTGGAGCAAACAGGGGTGCCCTGGGCACAAGTCAGATGAAGGGTCAGGGGTGCAGGGAGGGTGGATGGGGGACAGTTGGGTGGTCAGGCTGGGCCTCACTGAGAAATCGCTGGTGCTTGAACTATGAGCTCTGGGCAGAGAAGGATAGATGGACGGGTGTGGCCGTGCTCATCAGGGAGGGCCGTTGATCTTAGCCTCCCTTTGTGGACTTTCAGGCATCCAACATGTCCGGGACATTTGGAGGAGCCAACGTGCCAAACCTGTACCCTGGGGCCCCGGGGGGGGGTTACCCTCCCATGCCCCCTGGGGGTTTTGGGCAGCCCCCTTCAGCCCAGCAGCCTGTTCCTCCATATGGGATGTATCCGCCCCCTGGAGGAAACCCACCCTCCGGGATGCCTTCATATCCGCCATACCCGGGGGCCCCTGTGCCAGGCCAGCCCATGCCACCCCCTGGACAGCAGCCCCCAGGGTCCTACCCCGGACAGCCGCCAATGACCTACCCCGGGCAGCCGCCAATGCCGCCTCCCGGGCAGCAGCAGCCGGTGCCAAGCTACCCAGGATACCTGGCGTCCGGGACCGTCACCCCTGCCGTGCCTCCGGCCCAGGTGAGTGCCCGCCCTGCACCGCCCTTTGCCCAGGGCTGGGCCCCAAAGGCCCAACACATGTGGCTTCGTGGCCTCTGCCAGCAAGGCCAGGCAGGGGGTGGGGGCCAGATAAGGGCTCGGTCCTCCATCCATAACATCTTGCTTTAACAGGGTGTCGCATTCTCTCAAACTACCACCACCNCTTGGCTTGTGCTCTGGAAAGACCTGAGGGAGCTGGCCTGTTTCTTTCTCCCCGTTTGGCTAGATTCTCCACGCCTGAGCTGGGTCTGAACGTCCCATGTTCTCGTCATTCCTCCTTTGTCATTTACTGCCCGGGCTCTGTGTTTTGTACAAAATGCCCAGGCCACTGGCCTCAAGGCTTTGTGCCCAACAGCGCTTAGTCTTTAGCCCCCTGAGGTGCCTCTCGGGCTGGACTTAGAGGATTCTCAAAGCTGCCCTTGGCTGGGGAAGGGTGTTGGCGGTTCCTTCGGGGCCACTCTGGGCTCATTTTGGAGAGCATCTCATGTTTGCAGTGCCTAGAATTCATTGTCTTGGTTACGGGGCCAAACCAGCCAAGCATCGTGCTGGACTACTATTTTTGGACTGAGGGTCTCTGTCTTCCCTGCCCCCACAGTCCCCTATCCCCACCCTGCTCTCCCTCCTCCCTGTGCCATCCCCCTCATCCCCTCTCAGAGCTTCTCTCCTTAACTCTGCTAAAACCGGTGTTGAACTGGCCACGGAGCTTGGTCCACCAGGAGACCATTTAGGCAGGGAGGTTTGTGTGCCGGGGAGCGCAGCTGTTAGTGTGAAGTCCGGCGGGCAGGCAGGTCACAGACCCCGGAAACCAGTGGGCGTTCCGTTGCGAAGGCTGGGCACCCACATTACTGGGGGAAGAGCACCTTTCTCTCATTTGCACAGAGGTGCCATGTGCACTGCCCAGACCCTGTTCAGAGGAGCCTAATATGTGCTCACATGCGCTGTGCAGTGAGGCATCAAGAAGAGGCCAGTGGCCGCTGCTCCCAGGGCCTCCCCTTTCGCCGGGAACCCAGGCCCAATCCTGAAGGCCCTGGGCAGGGGGCAGATTTTCAGCAACAGGGCTCAGAGCTGGGCCCCTAGCCACGGGAGCCAGGCAGAAGCCTTGGGACCAGAACACGAGGACACGTTATGATCCCAGTAGGCCCACTCAGTTATTGATTGCAGGCTCCTTCAGGTACCCCAACATGGGGCGGTAAGATCACCTCCAGAGTCTGGGCTGGGGAAGTCTTGCATGCGGGAGACATGACATCTTACCCAAGTCTGTCTGTCCGAGCAGTATGGAAACCGAGGCACCATCACAGACGCTCCTGGCTTTGACCCCTTGCGAGATGCTGAGGTTCTGCGGAAGGCTATGAAAGGCTTTGGTGAGAAACCCGCGGTGGCTCACATCCTAATGGCCCCCTGGCTCACCAGGCCGCATGTAGGGCATCCGGGGACAGGGAACCCAGTCCCAGGGGCGAGGGGAGAGGAGGTGGACATGGGGGTGCGGTTGGCACGTCCATGAGAATTCGAGGGCCCGGGCCAGGGTGGCCCCCACGGCCGCAGCCCTGCCCACACCTACCTCGTCTTCCCCCAGGGACCGATGAGCAGGCCATCATCGACTGCCTGGGGAGTCGCTCCAACAGGCAGCGGCAGCAGATCCTCCTGTCCTTCAAGACCGCTTACGGGAAGGTGAGGGGGACTGCGGGCAGAGGGAGGCCGCTCTCCGCCAGGCTGAGGCACGTCCTCCGGCACAGTCCCGCTCACCCTTGCTTTTCCTTGGTGCCAAGCGAGTCTAGATCTCCTGGATGGGCAGTAAGGCCCATTGGGTCGTTTCCTGCTGCCCACCCAGTAGTGGCCTCTCGGCTCATGGCATTTTCTAGAGCGGAAGGATACTCTGAGGGGGAGATCCCAAAGGCCAGGGGGCACTGCGGTTTGATGAGAGGCGCCTAGAGATCTGGGCTCCAGTCCTGGCTCTGCTGTGACTCCCAGAGACTACGGACAAGGCATCGCCCTTTCACCCCCTCCCGCCTGGCCAGTTTTCCCTCCAGGGGACCCAGGCTGCGAGTCCCTGCCCTCTTCACGACCGCTCCAGGAGGTGTAGCTCACGGAAGAGCTTTGAAGGAAAAGGCTTTCTGTTCTGAACAAATGCAATGGGACATGTTTTGAACTTCTGGGCTTTTGAATCTGAGGCAAACACGGGCTGACTTGAACAGGATGATGTCCTAGCCCTGTGTTTCTGCAGCTTGAATGTGCCCGGGTCCCCGGGGAAGCTGGCTCAGATGCAGGCCCCAGCTCAGCAGGTCCGGGCTGGCTGAGATCTGGCTTCTGTGAGGCAGATGCTGCTGGTCCCCAGACCTGGCACATTGTCCCTATTAGTCACCTCCTGTGGGTTCTCAAAATTGGTCTGTCTGTTTGAATATTCGACCAGGATCTGATCAAAGATCTGAAATCCGAACTGTCAGGAAACTTCGAGAAGACAATCTTGGCTCTGATGAAGACCCCAGTCCTCTTTGATGTCTATGAGATAAAGGATGCCATCAAGGTGTGTACACGTGTGCGTTCGTGTGTGTTTCCGTTTGCATGCAAGGATGCACAGGCCAGGGAAAGGTCTGGCCTGCATGGTGTGCTTTAACCCGTTCGTTAGCTGCTGTTGTGAGTGTGGCTCCTGGGCCTTCTCGGACTGGAGTCCGAGTTCTGGTGACTTCTCCAGGAGGCAGCAAAGGGGTCATTCATCATCGGAGAGCATCTTGGTCTCTGTCTGAAAAGCATGGTGACAAGAGATTCAGCCACAGAAGAGACGAGCTGTCCCTCGGTCCAAATTCCACATGGATGCAGCTTCTGACTGGCCTAGTTGGGGTTAATATCTGCCCCCGGTCTAGTCATGTGTGACCAAGGCGAGGGTCCTATACTTTCTGTATAGCCCTGTGGCTCCCGGGAGCCACAGCAGGCATCCTGTGGACGGGGAGGGGGCAGCTCCCACAGAAGGAGGAAACCCTCGTGAACTGAACAGGTGCTCCAGAAGGAGTCCATCATTTTTCAGGGGGCCTGAGGGGCACAGTGGCTTTTCCTGCCCCCAAGAGGAGAGGCAGAGGATTCAGGATGGAGCCTGGAGGGGAGAGAGGACCCTGCTGAAGTCCTCAGATGTGCCCTCTCCTGGGGACAGGTCCAGAGGCGGTTGGGGATGGCACCCCAGACCTCTGGCTGGCCCCTGCCCCCCAGCCAGCTGCATGAGGTGGAGGTGGTTGTTGACTATAGGAAACAGCACAGGTTGGGGTCATCTGTCCTTGACAAGCTATGTGTCCATGAGCATCTGTAAAATGGGAAGGCGGACGCTCTTTCTTGTGGCGTGCGGTGAGCACTGGGCGAGGTAGCTAACAGAAGCTCTTTGTAAGCTCTGAGTAATGTAATAGTGTAATCGTGAAAATCGCTAGTCCTGTGTGGTGCTTCCTACATGACTGGCGTGTTCTAAGTGCTTTTCCTGCGTATCTCATTTAATCCTCATGACTTTTCAGGAGGCAGGTGTTAGTGTTGTTCCCATTTGATGCACAAGGAACCTGAGGCACAGAGAGGTTAAGGTGCCTGTGGTCACACAGCTAAGACCAAGGTTCAAGGCAACCTAGCAGCCATGATGCTGACCGTGTCCTCGGCTTCCTCCCCGTCCCTGACGTGGTTGGTCCTCTCTCTTGGCCTCTTCTAGCGGTCTTTAGATGATCCACATCTGGTCTAGGACCCCCATTTGTCTACACCCCTGCTCTTGCGTTATACCCATTTTTCGGTTGTTTCTTGTCTCATTTGTGGGCCGAACTTGGAATGACACAGGTCTGGGTCTACACCTCAACCCACCATGAACCGTGTGGCCTCGGACAAGTCACTACACCTCTCTGGTGCTCAGTTTCCTGGTGGCACGGTGGGGTGTCCCTTCCTGTGATCTGTTTCCGTCACCATGTTGCCATCATCCTGCCGTACTTTTCTGGGCCTGGGGCCTCCACCGCCAAGCGGGGTGGGTGTGGCTGGGGCAGCGGCTGCTGCTGCTGGGATCTGTGCTGCAGGGCCTATGGCCCTGGCTCGTTCCCGGGATGCTGGCGAGGGAGCTGTGACAGGCCTGTGGTTTGTGTTCTCTGCTGCTGCAGGGGGCTGGCACCGACGAGGCCTGTCTGATCGAGATCTTCGCCTCCCGCAACAATGAGCACATCCGGGAACTCAGCAGAGCCTACAAAACAGGTTAGTCTGGTGCCCCCCCACCGCATGCACCCATGCTCTCTGGGCCCCGGCCGCGCCCTTTCCCACGGCCTCCTCAACTTCCCTGGCCTCCTTATCACCTCGTCTTCTGCCACCCCCTCCACAGGGGGCTCCGATCCAAGACCCACCCCTGCCTGCTGTTCACGGGGCAGGTGACTGGGGTCAGGGAGGGGTGAGGGGGAGAACTCCTCGGGTGTGGTGTGGGCCAGGCCAGGTGGGCCTGGAGGTCACGGCCCTGTGTCCCCGGAGGGCTGTGTGGACCACCTCTCTCCTCGCGCCCGCGCCCTTCTGCCACGAGGGCCTGCTGTTGGCTGTGGCTGCAGGTGGGCCTCCTCTGTGTCTCCCTTTCAGAATTCAAGAAGACCCTGGAGGAGGCCATCCGAAGCGACACGTCAGGGCACTTCCAACGGCTCCTCATCTCTCTGTCTCAGGTACCCTTCCTACTACCCAACTCGGAGGCTCAGAGCAGAGTGGGGCGGACCTGTGAGCAGTGAGGAAGGGGGGGGAGGGAGGGCGGAGGAGGCACGCAGCTGCAGGCAGGAGCCTTGACCACACGTCCTGCTTCCTTTCAGGGAAACCGGGACGAAAGCACCAACGTGGACATGTCACTCGTCCAGAGGGACGCCCAGGTGGGTGTGCTGGCCAGGGGCCCCTCCTGGGCTTCCGGCGTCGGGGTGTACCTCTACTTTCTTTCTTTATGTTTTCACATGTATTTATTTTGAGAGAGAGGGAGCACACAGGAGGGGCAGAGAGAGAGAGAGAGAGAGAGAGAGAGGATCCCAAGCAGGCTCCGCACTCAGCATGAACCGTGAGATGACAACCTGGCGGAAACCAAGAGCCAGGTGCTTAAGTGACTGAGGCACCCAGGCGCCCTGCCCCCCACTTTCCTGCTGCCCGAGGGAGGAGCTCTGGGATGGGCAGAGTGAGTCTCAGATGGGCTCTGCTGCTTATCGGCCATGTGACCTTGAGCATGTCCGGGCTCCCAGCCGTCTGTCTATCTTTATCCCTCCTCCACCTCCCCCTGTTTCTGATCCCTCTGAGCCAACGTATGAGATAAGTATTGCCAGAGTTGGTAGATTAGTTATGGGTGCAGGATGTCATGTGACCTGGTCCTCTTCCTGCCTTTGGCTGCATATATCATTGTTTGCAAACGGGCAGACTTCACACTTGCCTCACAATGCTTTTGAAGGTCTGAGCCCAGGAGCCTGCTGTCATGTTAGTTGTGCAGCCTTAGAATCCTGCCCTTGTCCCCAGCCTGGTACGATTGTGGACAAAAGGCGAAGGCCTCTGGCTGTTCCTCTTTGTCCAGGCATTGGGCTCCTCTCTAGAGGAGTCTGCGTTTCCCACCAAGGAGCTCACACCATAGCAGTTCTGGTGGGAGAGAGAGAGCTGGCTTCGCCTCGCTCCCCTTTCATCACTCTGCTGTCGGTCAGATTGAAGGGGACCTCGTGGAGGGGACAGCTGCTCTTATGCTCTGGTCCGTTTCCTTCCAGATGAGGAAACTGAGTCTCAAAACATTTGAGCCTTGTGCCCAGGGAAACCTGGAGGCAGAGACCAGATAAGGGCCTAGACTCCTGGCTTGTTCCCTGTCCCCAGGGAACAGCAGATGCCCTCCTGCAGGGTCTGCCCTAACATTCCCTGGGCTTGGGACAGCTGTTCCCATTTCTGGACTCAGGGCTGGGCCCCCCCGCAAGCTCCCAGGCTCTGGCTCTTGTCCCCATGGAAATTTTCCTATTCCCGTTTTCCTGCTTCCTAGGCAGTCCATTCTCTCGCTGAGGCAGAAGTTGCCTCAGTTTCTTGGTTTTGTGGCTACTTCTCTGTCTTCTTAGTTGTGGACCTGCTTCTGCCTCGCCTTGACCCATGGGATCTCCGCGCCCCTGGTGGCTGCCCCCCTCCCCTGCCTCTCGGTGCCTTTAGATCCATGAGACACTACTGGGGCCTCGAGGGCACCTTCAGGCCATCTGGTGCTGGGGTTGCAAGTTGGCAAGTGTTTTGGGCTCCAACTTTAAAGGATTTAACAGGCAACTGCAGATTCTGCCCGTTTGCAAACATCATGGTAGACACAGTGAAACACAGGGAAAGCTCCTATCACGTGCAATCCCACATCCACGGTTAGAGGCTATCAGCTGTCATAATATTTATTGTTTCACATGTTCCCCCTTATAGATAGGGAAGCTGCTTATAAAGACTGGGAAATTTTACATAGAAATCTGGATTTCTGGCCACTGTGAGCCTGGTTTCCCTATTAGGGGTGCACAGCAGGTGCTGGGAAGCAATCGCCCCTCCCCATGGTTGGCCTCAGTCCCCACCACCCCCTGGCCTGACAGCCAGCCCGTTTTCCTCATTTAAGGTTCCCAGCTAGGGGCACCTGGATGGCTTAATCCGTTGAGCGTCTGACTTCGACTCGGGTCATGATCTCATATGATCTTCGTGGGCTCGAGCCCCACATCAGGATCTGTGCTGACAGCTAGCTCAGAGCCCGGAGCCTGCTTCAGATTCTGTGTCTCCCTCTATGCCCCTCCCCTACTCATGCTGTCTCTCTCTGTCTTTCAAAAATAAATAAACATTAAAAAATTAAAAAAAAAAAAAGACTATCATTTAAAAAAAAAAGTGAAGTACCCAGTTAACCCTTTTGGGCTTTCAAGTTTGTGACCCTGGATCTAACCTGACCTTCACATTTTAAAGATGAGGGAGTGAGGCCCTGAGCGGGCCAGTGGCCTGCCTGGAGTCCTGTAGCAAGTTGGTAGCCAAGCCCTTGTTCTGCTTTGCCCGGTGCGGCTACTCCCTTGCTTGGGTTAAAGCTACTCCTTGCCCGTCCTGGCCCCCATCGGCCTTGGTTCTGCTAGTCCAGGGTGTCCCGTCCTGCACCCCTCCCTGCCCACCACCCTGCCTCAGAATCCCCTGCGTTGCCAGCCAGAGGATGTGTGAATGGTGTCTAGTTCCACGTGGTGAAGGGAGCACAGCCAGGGCACTGCTCCCATTTCTTTTCCCTCTGGGCCTGCAAGGCTGTCATAGGTGGCCTGGGCCTGCTCTCTGGGGTGAGGCCGGCACTGACTGCCTATCTTCCCATCTGTCCAGGAGCTGTATGCCGCTGGGGAGAACCGCCTGGGGACAGATGAGTCCAAGTTCAACGCAATTCTGTGCTCTCGGAGCCGGGCCCACCTGGTGGC
Source organism: Crocuta crocuta (assembly GCF_008692635.1). Taxonomy (NCBI): domain Eukaryota; kingdom Metazoa; phylum Chordata; class Mammalia; order Carnivora; family Hyaenidae; genus Crocuta; species Crocuta crocuta. The sequence continues at coordinate 2,510,824 of NW_027533256.1, forward strand.
AGGTAAGGCGGTCCCAGGCCTCCCTGGGGCCAGATAGATGAGGTCAGACAGGGTGACAAGGAGGAGACAGCTTGCAGAAACACTGGGCGGTCCCACTCCGCGTGAGGCTTTCCTCCACCATAAAGGTGCCCCCTGGTGGTGACTTAAAACATCTTCTTGGTGGGTTTCCTCAGTTAATGTGTGCATCTGGCTCTGGAGGAAAGCAAAGGAAGAGGTGAGAGGAATGGCAGTCTCCTGATGGCTGGTGTCTTTCTACACCAGAACGTGGAAAGTAGAGTTCAGACAGCCTTCAGGAGCACGTGTTCCAGTGCTTTCCGGTGCATGGCATAAAAACATAAGCATAACAATTGGGGGCACATGGGTAGCTCAGTCGGTTAAGTGCCCAACTTCGACTCAGGTCATGATCTCACGGTTCGTGGGTTCAAGCCCCGCGTCGGACTCTGTGCTGACAGCTCAGAGCCTGGAGCCTGTCTTCAGAATCTGTGTCTCCCTCTCTGACCCTCCCCTGCTCACGCTGTCTCTCTCTCTCTCTCAGAAATAAATCAAAACATTTAAAAAAATATTTTTTAAAACAATTAATCACACATTGTACAATAGTAACCTTTATTTACTTCTTGACTCAGAATTGATAAGCCAGGCTCCTGCCGTGTGCCGGGTCGGGGAGGAGATGTGGAGAAGCAGGAGGGAACAGCATCATGGGATGTCTGCTGTCCTCAGGCTCACACACCAACAGTAAACAAAAATTAAATAAAGTCCCTGCCAGATGGCAAACCCTTTAGAGGCAAACTATAAAGTTGGAAACGGGGATAGAGAATGGTACAGGGGTCGGTGATGGTGCTTGAGGTGGTCCTTGCTGAGGTCATGACATTCGAGTTAAAAGCATGACAGAGTCGGGGCACCTGGGTGGCTCCGTCGCTTGAGCGACTGACTCTTAATTTCGGCTCGGGTCATGATCTCACGGTTCAGTTGGTGGGTTCAAGCCCCGTCTCAGGCTCTTGTGCTGACAGTGTGGAGCCTACTTGAAATTCTCTCTCTCTCTCTCTCTCTCTCTCTCTTTCTGCCTTTTCCCCACTCGTGCGCTCACTCTCTCTAAAAATAAATAAATAAAACTTGCTTAAAAATTAAAAAGGAATAGAAATATGACAGAGTTTCAAGTGCAAAGGCCCTGAGCAGGGCGGCTCCCAGCAAAGGGGGTCTTTGAGGCCCGGGGCAGGAGGCGTGAGTGAGAGCCGGAGGAGGCGAGGTCAGAGTGATGGGAGGCCCTGGGGACAGTTGCATGGACTTGGGTTTTCATCCTGAATAAAACCAGAAGGCATTGGAGGACTCGGGGTGGAGAAGGGATGTGGTTTAACTTAGATTTTGCCTGTTCATTGGCTGTTGTGTTGTCCAGGGTGGAGGGCTCAGTGCCAGAGCACGAAGGCAGCTGGGAGGCTGGTGGCCTGGACCGGGTGGCAGGCGCAGGGAAGGGGAGGGGCAGATACTGGGCCTGCGGGCTGATGCTTGGATGCAGGGGGATGTGAGCGGAGCCAACGTTGGAGGATGGGGGGAGCCTGTCTCCCGGCTGGGCCCGAGGAGGAGTGGAGTGCCCGCCTCTCCGCTGCGATCAGGAAGCTGTGGACGGAGCAGGCTTTCGGAGGGAAAGAAGTCAGGTGCCTCAGTCTAGAGATTCCAGGGGGACAATTGGGTTTAGATTCTGGAGGTCAGGAAAAGAGGCCAGAAGTCTAGGCTAGGGCTGGAAGCTTGGGAGCTCTGCGTGTGTCATCGGTGCTTGAGGCTTTGGGACTGCAAGAGGTTCCCCCGGGAGGGGTTCTGGGGGGAAACCAGTGGAGGGCAGGGCCGTGGCTGTCACAGAAGACCGTGAAGGTACACCCGGGGAAGGGGAGTCCGGAGACCAGCCGTGTCGGAAAGGCAAGCATGCGAGGTGGTGAGGATGGAGAATGACAGCCACGCTTCGCAACACGGTGGGGGCCCAAGGGGAAACCCAGGCACCCATTCTGTGCGGGCACTGAGGCTGCACTGCGTTCAGGAGGGGCGGGGCGGGGCCGCCAGGAAGTTAGGCCCCCCAGCTGGTCACGTGGCAGAGCTCAGGTCTGAACTTGGGCCCTGGCCCCAGAGCACTTCTCGACCCCTCCGCTGCACTGTCGCGGAGCACGAGGGAACGTATTTCCATCTGGGTCTTCGTGTATTTCAGTGAGCGCAGAGTATGTAAGTAGTGCATCGAACCCACAGTTTCAAAACTATGATTACTTGGGAGGAAAAGAGGAGCTGATCTGAAGAAAATAGGAAGTAGTGAAGACCAATCCAGCTGCAGCAGAAATCACAACCAGAGATGCGAGTGACCGAGGTGTGGGGGGCAGTGGGAGAAAGTGGGACCTGGGCAGGGCAAGCGGGGTTTATATCCAGGCTCAGAGCTGGGGTTAGGACTCAGGTCCCTTCTGTGCCGCCTGCCTCTCTAGGAACCTGGGGTCCTGCTCCCGTGCCTGGCTTGTCCTGGCACAGGCTATGGGGGCTGGATAGGACTTAGTGCACGGTCCGATGGCAGACAGGACAGACACACAGATACTGGAGGAGGATTGTGGGTGTGGACGGAGGGAAGGGATTTGGGAAGAGAGCGAACCTTCTGGTGTGTGTGTGTGTGTGTGTGTGTGTGTGTGTGTGTGTGTGTGTATGGAGAGGTCCTGGGTGGGGATGTGAGGTATGACTTGGCAGTCTGGTGAGGGGATCACATGAGCAGGCGGGGGTTGGGGGCACACGTCTGCCTAACGAGAGCTGGGTTGGCACGATCGGGGGGTCCTTGTGGGGTGCTGCGGGCAGAGGGGAGGGGCGGGCCCTGGCGTTTCCTCGTGTGTCCAAATCTCTTCTTAATAGGACACCAGTCAGATCGGATTAGGGCCCACACTAAGGGCCTCAGTTTTTTCTTTTTTTTAAAGTGTTTATTTTTGAGAGAGAGAGAGAGAGAGAGAGAGAGCCCCAAGCAGGCTCCCTGCTGACAGCACAGAGGCCCACATAGCGCTCAAACTCCCATATCAAAAGATCACGACCTGAGCTGAAACCAAGAGTTGGATGCTTCACCGACCGAGCCACCCAGGTGCCCCGGTAAAGGGCGTCATCTAACTTAATCGCTTCTTTAAAGTCTGCATTGTCAATACGGTTACATTCTGAGGTGTACTGAATGTACACCTGAGGGTTAGGACTCCACCATTGTGGGTTTGAGGGGGACAGAATTCAGCTCGTAACTTGTCCCTTCTCTCTTTCCGCTAGTTTTCAACGAGTACCAGCGGATGACGGGTCGAGACATTGAGAAGAGCATCTGCCGGGAGATGTCTGGGGACCTGGAGCAGGGCATGCTGGCCGTGGGTCAGTGTCCTGGGGTCGCTGGGCCGCATTGGCAGCTTTCAGTGTGCTCACCGCTCTCTCCTTCAGGGGTGGCAGCTAGTGAACCACGTGATCCAAGATTGCTAAATCCTGGGCCTACCATGGGGTGGGGGGGGACGGGACTGCCCAGCACCTCCCTGCCCGGCGCTGCCTGCCCAGCTGCCCCTCCCGCGGTCCTGGAGGCCTACGTGTTTGTCGTGTTTGTGTCTCAGGCGCAGCTCCAGGGAAGGGAGCTGCGGTGCGGGCACCCGTGGGAGCGCCGCCAGCCCCTCTCCCGGAGGAAGATGACTCATATCCTGCCAAGTTCCCTCTAAAAATACATCCCTGCAGGCAGTTGTCAGATGTTTGTGATGGAAACACGTGGAAAGATTTTTACTTGCAACAGCAAAACAGGCCCTCGCTAAGGAAAGCTGGCTGAGCTCCCAGAACGGCGCAGGGCTGTGCGGTCCACGGCAGGGCCCGGTGGGCTCACGTCTGGCCACCGTCAGGGCTTGGGCCCCGGCCGCGTGGCCCTCGCCACCTCCCCGAACCCCGTGGGGACGTAGCGGTCTGCCCGTCCTTGGCTGTGCTTTTCTTGGAGCTGTCTGGTGGGATGGGCCCGCCCTCCTGTGCGTGTCCTTCATGGTGTAGGGATCACGGCCTGAGGTCTCTAAGGAGACATTTGTTCCACTCAGCCGTCCTTTCTCGGTGAAAGTCCCAGCCCCTTGCAGAACGCGGTTCCCTGGCACCAGCCGTGTTTCTTCCCTGCACGGCTCCTTTTGCCACATGGGTTGCCAGGAAGGAGGCTGAGATTGGTTCCCAGGCCCTGCATGATTCTGTCCCAACGACCCAGAGCCGAGATCACAGATGATTGAGCCTGGAGGAGAAATGGGGAGAGGAAGGTGGAGGCGGTGACAGGCCTCCCATCCGAGGTCCCTTGGACTGAGCGTTTCCTGCACATTGAGTTACGCTGTTTCTCTCTTGTAGTGAAGTGTCTCAAGAACACCCCAGCCTTCTTCGCTGAAAGGCTCAACAAGGCCATGAGGGTACGTGCCTCCCACATGCAGGGGGCGGGGCGGGGGAGTCTCAGTCCCGCTCATGACCGGGGCCCGAGGAGAGCCACCCCTCGGCTAAGAGGACAGAGGGCCCACGGGCGGGCGTGGGACGGCAAGGAGGCCCACTGCTCACGCCCTTGGTGGACTCTCTCCAGGGAGCGGGGACAAAGGACCGGACCCTGATTCGCATCATGGTGTCTCGCAGTGAGGTCGACCTCCTGGACATCAGAATGGAGTATAAGCGGCTGTACGGCAAGTCACTGTACCACGACATCTCGGTACGGGCCCCCTGGGGGATGGATGCTCGGGGACCTCCCTGCTCAGACCCCTGGCCTCTGCCATGCATGGGCATCTTGCCTGCGGGCTTCGTACTTGCTCTCTTCAGCTTCCGCTTGTTTGTAAGAGTCGCCCCCAGACTATTGTAAGCTCCCGACGGCAGGCTGGACCTTGACCTTGTGTGGTGCCCCATCCATATCTCCTCAGCCTCCAGCACACCTGCTGCTCAGTAAATGGAAGGGAGGGGGAGTGCAAACACCAGTATCTGAGGAAACACAGGGCCTCCCCACCTTGGTATTTGTCACCCTGTGACTCTGACGCGTCGGTGAGGACCCCCATCCCCAACCTCTCTGGAGCTCAGCCCCCTGACGGGTACTTCCTTCACCCAGCCTCACGGCAGAGGTAGCGTAGGAAGGCACTTGAGAACAGGGCTCTGGGGTCACAGCCGTTCCACACAGCTGTCCTTTCTCCATCAGGGTCACAGTCCCGAGGTGGCCCCTTGCGCTGGGGCAGGAACACGGTTCCTCTTCAGGCTGGAGTCCAGCCCAGCTCTTCCCCTTGCTAACTGTGACCTTGAACAGATTCCTCACCCTCCTGGACTCCAGCTCCATCATCCCCAAGACGGGGATAATTGTAGTTCCCCCTAGGAGTTCGGGAGCCTTGAACGAGACAGCCGCTACGAAGCACATCATGTGACCTGTGGCAGGTCTAAGAAATGCGAGCTACTCTTATCACTGTGTTCCACTCTTATCACTGTGTTTCAGGGCCGGTCTGACAAAATGCATTCCTGTCGGCCGGGGGTGGGTCTGACCATTCAGTTCTGAACTGGCATGAGCCTTGAAACCAAAGCCCCCACAGCCAGGTTCCGATTTCAAACTCCCTTGCATTTGATGTTGGGCCTGTCACTGAGAACAGCTGATGTCCATTTCCTGGCTATAAAAATGACGCTGTTGATAGCAGAGGATTAGTGATTCAGAGTGGCTCTTGTGTACCCGTGGGCACCTGGAAGATACCAGAGGCCTCACCCCTGAGGCAGGAAATGGTAGAAGGAAATGATCAGAAGTTAGCTAAGTAAGGGGCGCCCGGCTGGCTCAGCCGTCAGAGCCTGCAACTCTTGAACTTTTGGTTGTGAGTTCAAGCCCTGTCTAGGGAATAGAACTTACTTAAAAAAGAAATTAATTTAAAGTAAATAAAATTAGGGGCACCTGGGTGGCTCGGTTAAGTGTCCAACTTTGGCTCAGGTCATGATCTCTCTCTGTGCTGATAGCTCAGAGCCTGGAGCCTGTTTTGGATTCTGTGTCTCCCTCTCTCTCTGCCCCTCCCCAGCTCATGCTCTGTCTCTCTCTGTCTTAAAAATAAATAAACATTAAAAAAATTTTTTAATAAAGTAAATAAAATTATTTAAAGGAAATAAAACTTCTTTTTAAAAAAGGAAGTTAGCTAAGTGTTTTCTGCATTTAAAAAAAATTTTTTTTTTAATATTTATTTTTGAGAGAGAGAGAGAGAGAAATTCTGTGCACATGCAAGTGAGGGAGGCGTAGATAGAGCAGGACACAGAGGATCCAGAGTGGGTTCTGAGCTGACAGCAGAGAGCCCGATGTGGTGTTCGAACTCAAACACCATGAGATCGTAACCTGAGCCGAAGTTGTTGGATGCTTAACTGACTGAGCCACCCAGGCGCCCCTCAGCCGGGATGCCCAGGTAATAACAATACCCCGCACCTGACACAGGACATTACACTTCCAGAGCACACTTAGTACTGCATCAGGGGCCGTCTGTCCTGGGAAAAGACCACCATGAGTTAGCTCAGAGCTAGGGGTTTTGGGGGGAGCTTTTTAAAATTTTTGAGCATTTGTTTTTCAAATTATGACTTTGATCACTGGGGTGAGTGCAGCTTTGTCTTTTTAGCGGGGGTTTGGGGAGGCTGAACTGCACCTCGCTGGGTTGTGCGCCAATGTGAGCCTCTCCCTCCACGGGACCTGGGCGATGGGAGGGGTTACCCCTGTGGGGCCTGCGTCACTGTAGAAGCGCTCGGGGCAGAAGATCGGAGGCCGAAACTGGCCGCAGCTCCCTCAGCCGCTGTTTTCCTTGTTTCTGTAACCAGGGAGACACTTCAGGGGATTACCAGAAGATTCTGCTGAAGATCTGTGGCGGCAACGACTGAGCTGTGACTAGTGGCTCACTTCTGTCCACCTGCGGGCAACAGCGATGCCAGGAGAAGGTCCAAACAATGTCCATCTGTTTCTAACAAATCCACAGAGTAGCCCCCCAGGTGCCCCAGGGCAGCCCGTCCGTCCGTAGAGCCTTGGCCCATCTTCTGCCGCCTCTCCTGCTCCGTATATCAAGCTCGTGCTGAAGGACCTGGGTCCCCCCCTCCCTCAGGGTGCCTTCTCCTCCCCAGCCCTCACGGCCGCTTGCTGCTAAAGTACATGTTTTATTTCTTGACTGCTGCAGTCATTCCCTTTTGCTTGTGGCTGAGACTCCTAGCTTCATATTAGTCATGTGGTTTTGTATTTTTATTTGGAGGCGTCTTTTTTTATAATAGCCCCTGCCAGACAGACGCATACACGTCTGTGCTGTGTCCACGTTTCGGGTGAGAGAGGTTGGCCGGGGGGCACCGTGTCCTCGGCAAGGAGTAGAAGGGAAAACCTTTAATGGTAATCTTTGCATCTGGTGAGAATGTGTCATCAGCTTTGTTATTGCCAAACTCACTCCTTAGAGTTTTCTTAGAAAAGAAAAAAAAAAAAAAAGAAGAAGAGAAAGGCCAGGAAGTCTTCTGTTCCTTCCTCCGTGCAAAGCCATTGGAACACGACCAGCTCCCTGCCAGTCACAGGGCTTCGTGTAAATTACATGAATGTGCCTTAAACCTGGATGTCCATAGCCAGAAACTTTCTAAATTAAAGTCAGCCAGCTCTGGAACACTTTGGAAACGTGTCCCCGGTGCCAGCTTGTTTTCTCCTGCCCCCCGATTCTGCCTGTAGCTCCGGGTCTCGGCCTCAGTAGCCGGTGAAAGTGTGTATGACTTTAAGTAGAAGCATGGTCAGGAAATCCTGAGCGGTGGTGATTTCCAGAAACCCGGCTTGTAAGGAATGAGAAGGGAGGTTCCCGAGCTCCGTGCTCAGGGCCCAGCTGCCGAAGCGGCATGTGGGTTTTGGTCAGATGCGGGTGCGGTGTCGTCCACCGAGCGCAAGGTAGAGGAGTGTGGTCCTTCATCCGGGTCCCGAAGAAGAAGCACGGGCAGGAGGGTGTGTGTGTGTGACTCCTGGGCGCCGGAGAGGAGGGTGGGCACGGCCCGGAGAGGCACAAGACTGGCGCCTCCCTCCAGGGACCCTTTGGTCTGAGAGGGTGCCCGTGCCTGTGGTCCTGGTGGCCCTTTGGCCCCTTGGTTGGTAGTGTTAGGAGAGGGTGAGTCTACAAGGGTCACAGTTTCGAGACATCACTGTTCCGTCCAGAAGCCTAGAGCTTGCCTTGCCGGACACGGGTCTCCACTCATTCCCGTTCTGACCTCCGCTGGGATTTAGAAAGGAGAGAATTCAGGGACTGAGGTGGGAGATGAAGCCAGCTGGGCCCTGGCAGGGGCCCCACAGTAGACGTCTGGGTGGGAATACCACCTGACCCCTCACTATCACCTGGGCACAGTGAGAGGAGAGCATGGCCCAAGGGGCATGGGGCTGCCATGAGCTAGACCCTAGCCCGTCCCCCCTAGACCCACCTCCCAGCCGGAGAGGTTGCTGTGGGCCCTGGAATCGATGGTGGGCCCCGCTCTTCACCCCCGTTTCCATGCCTGCGGCCTCTTGAACAAGGCCCAGGGTGCCTGCTAGAGGTGCTACCCGCTCCCCAGGGCAGGCCCTTTGCCCTCGGGTGCCAGGAGGGCCCTGCCTGGTGGGATGGACTGATGGGCATGACACAACTGTGAACTCAAGCTGACCCCGGCGACAGCCTCCTGAGCCGTTCCAGGGCCTGCCTTCAGCCCCCTCTAAGGTGACTGCAAATGTCTTGTGACATTACTCTGCCCTGCTGTCTGCACTGAAGGTTGCAGCCTGGTGCCCAGCAGGCCGTCTCTGACTGTACGTGCCTCTACTTTGGTCCCCGGAGTGTCTTTTCTGACATTTGAATTTATTGCTCACATTTAGGTATCGAGAGGTTTTATGTTTTTTAAAAATCTGGAATGCTGGCTTCCCTTGAAAAATCCAATTGTGGCCACCCTGCAGACCGGGAGCTGCTGGAGCCACGCTGCAGCTGCCCCCTTCAAGCACACCCTCTCTGTTTAGCCACCAGCCCCCTGCACCCTATTGCATGTTACCTCTTCGGCCCCCATAGGCCTCGGGTTTGAGGCCCCTGGTTCATACGCTCAGAGACCACCTGCCTTTGACTTGGTCTTGGTTTCTCTCTATCTTCCTGCCCCTCAGGCTGCCCCCTTGGTCACGCTCATGGGACCCAACGCGTAATGAGTATGGGCTGGAGGACTGTATGACTCCAGTGAGCTCAGCTCAGGGGCAGAGGCATTTACTGCCTTCCGAGGTCAGCAGGAGGTTATTAACTGCTGATTATGCCCAGGACAAAGAAGACCGAGAGGAAGACCTTCAGCCTTCTGGGGCATCTTTCTGGGAGAGAACTACCCTGGGTCTTTTCCTGCCTCCTGGAAATGTTGGTCACGGCCAGTTCATGCCACACATCTCAGGTCGCTTCCAGAAGAGCTACTAGAGAGTGAGATAGCAGGTAAATTCCACCCTGAGCGAACTCTCAGCAGCTGTGGGCCCTTGGAAGGACACCGTTAGGGGCAGGGGCGTGACTGCGGCCAGGTGAGCGAGTCACCGGCTTTGGGAGCAAAATTGAAGAAATCCTCCTTCTTGCTGTATGTTAGGCCATAGAAAGGTGCTTGCTTTGTGGATGGAGAAATGGTCCTGAGGCGGTGTTCTCACACCCCAGCGAGCATCAGGATTATCTGAGGCGCTTGTTCCCGTGCAGGCTCCCGGGCCCCACCTCACGGATCTGAGCAGGCCTGGGGGCCGGGAAGCTGCCTCTGCCTCCTGCTTGCCTTGTCATTCTGGTGCAGATCTAAACGCTGAGCTGAGACCCAACTTCTGAGACCAGAGGTGTTTGTTCACACATAGGGCAGGTGAGCCCGAGGCAGGCTGTGTTTGGAATTCGGTCAGGTGACGGAAGATGGGGCAAGAGGGATCTGTGAGATGACCCTCTGCAGATGCCCATGGTCAGAGTGACCGCTGGTGACCATGCTGTGTCCTTCCTCTTGCTTGGGCAAGGGGTCACAGCCCTAGCTTCGGACTTAGCCCCATACTTCTGCTGCCGGTTCCCTCCTGCCCTGGCTCACGGAAGTGGAGTTGGATTTGGAAACAAGAAACCGAGCTGGACCGTCACCAGTATCTTCACCAGGCAGGTAACAGCTTAACTTTTCACCTCATCAAACCTGAAAGCACTCTGGCCACATTACTCAGTCTTCTGCCTGGCCCCTTACGGGGACCCTCTCCATGAAAGATTCAATCCGTGAAGCCCTCAGCTTGATGAGGGACTCTTGCCCTCAGCCCTCATTCCATGGAAAGCTCTCCTTGGCCCAACACTGGTGTCCATTCTGACCCTGGCTCCTTCCAACAGTAAGAGTTGACATCCTGAAGCAGAAAAGGCACCAATCTGGGAGTCCAGTATCTCGTCCTGATCTCAGATCAGCCACTGGTTTGCTCTGTGATCCTGGAAAAGTCATGTCCCCTCTTTGGGCCTTTGTTGTGCTTTTGTGAAACGAAAGACTAGATCAGAGCTTCTTAAACTTCACTGTAGCCAGTAAAAATGGAGGAGTAGGACCCCCAGAAGTATTCCTCCTCCACAAAAGCAGCAAAGAAGGTGACGAGAATGGTCAGAATCAACTTTATTCGAACTCTGGAAACTAAATGAAGGTCTGCGGGAACCAAATGCTTGATAAAAAAAAGAAAGTCCATAAGAGGGTCCTGTTGCATTTCCATATGCCCCAGCCCTCTCCCCCACGTCCCCGTGGCTCAGCAGCGCCTTCGAAACCATATCCCACAGTCCTTGTGTGGGTCCACAGCACTGTAGGGAACAGAATGGATCTTGTCCTCAAGAACTATGGATATTTTGATCTGTCTGGTTGCTCCCTTAAAGCAACTGGCTCACATGACTTGAGTTTATTTCACCTAATTTGGTGGAGGTGGGTGGGAGGGGGGAGGCAGCAACCCTGGGGGACATTTGAAGGCAAATGTGTTAGATGCTGATGCCTGGAGGAAGGGATAACAGTTGGGGCAAACAGGAGATAAACTGAAAAGTTTGGGGAAGAAAGGCTATGAAATAGTTCGGAGGATAATGATTTTGGAGAGCGCACGAATCATTGGCAATCTGGAAGGGCACACACATGCCCAGGGCTGAATGCACGCTTAGCAAATACATGAGAAGGCTCTCAGCACTCACCTCTGGCTGGCCTTGGGGCTCCGCACAAGCTGGAAACAAAGGCTTGGGTAGAGGCATAGACCACTTGGGCCGGGTGTCAAACACCCCAGCACACACACAGCACATTTGCAAAGACTGGGAGATCTGGGGATGGGGGGTGAGGAGTTGGTTCCAGGAGTTTAAGGAAATGTGTGGAATCCCTAGTGACTGCTAAGCTAACTGATTTCGGAGACTTCAATAGCCACACCTAACAAAGAATACAGACTTAAACTAGTTCAGAAAACTCACTAACTTACAACTAACACAGCAAGCCGCAACAACAAATCCTGGGAAAGGGGAAGACTCCGATGTCCAGAGTTGTCACATTATAATGTTCAAAATGCCCAGTTTCCAACAAACGGTTTGAGGCATGCAAACCAAGAAAGTATGAGCCATACACAGGACACCAAAAAATCTGTGAGTAGAAACTGAGGAAAACCCAGATATTGGACTTCCCAAACAAAGACTTTACATTAACTCTCTTTAAAAATGCAAATTTCTTTTTGGTTCCCTTTTGTAACTTCATAACAGAAATAAAATCTATATTAGAATAGAAGAGCGATAACATTCCTGTTACTATAAAGAAGAACCAAATAGAAATCCTAGAGTTGAAACGTACAGTAAAAGTGAAAAACTCACTAGAGGGGTTTAAGAAGAAATTTGAGATGGCAGAAAGCATCCACAAACTTCCAGATAAGCCAGTTGAGCTTTCCCGGTCTGAATTGCAAATGAAAAGAGAATGAAGAAAAATGAGCAGAACCTAAGAGACCTATGAGACCCCATCAAGGGCACCAATACGCATGTAATGGGAGCCAGGGAAGAGAGAAAGCAGAAATATCTGATGGAACAATGGCTAAAAACTTACCAACTTTGATGGAACAAGTTAATCTACACAGCCACGAAGCTCAGTGCACTAAAAGCAAGATGAACAAAATGACCCACGAGACACATTATAACTAACCACAAGAGACAAGGAATCCTGAAAGCCATAGAGAACTCACTTGTCATGTACAAAAGATCTTCAAGAAGATTAAATCTCACTTCTTGTCAGAAGCTATGTAGGGCAGAAGGTACTGGGATGACATAGTCGGTGTGTGAAAGGAAAAAAAATGCCAACCAAGAATCCCATATCTGGCAAAATATTCTTTAACAGTGAAGGAGACGTTAAGGCATTCCCGGATAAACCAAAACTGAAAGTCTGCTGCTAGTAGACATGCCCTATAAGAAACACCAAAAGTCCTTCAAGCTGAAATGAAAGACACCAGGCAGTAACTCAAATCCACATGAAGAGAGAAAAGACATTGGTACAGGGGACTCCAGAGGTAAGCATAAACTTAATACGTTTTTTGGTTTGTACCTCTTTTTTTTCCTGTATGACTTAAAGACAGTGACACCAATCAATAAATATAACTCTGTTGATGGGCACACAATGTATAAAGATGTAAATTGGGACAATAATGACAGAAAGGAAGGTGGTGGGGCTCTGTAGAAGCAGTTTTTATATACTGTTGAAACTTGGTGTTAATTCAAAATGATTGTGACAAATTAAGATTTTAATTTAGTCCCCAGAAATAACTAACACATAGTAAAAGAACTGTGAAAGGAATCAAAATGGTACACTTGAAACCATCTGTCTCACACAAAATATGGCAATAATAGAGGAATTAAGGAGCCATAAAATACATAACATAGAAAACAAATAGCAAAATGGGACACACCTTTACTTAGTAGTAATTGCTTTAAATATAAATGGCATAAACTCTCAAAAAAGTGGAGGTTCACAGACAAAAGATATTATATCCTGGTAGATGGGTTAAATCCATTAAGTTGTAACAATTATAAACATATATGCTCCTAACAGTACAGTCCCAGAAAGTTTGAAACAAAACCGGACAAAATTGAAGGGAGAAATAGTTGATAATAGTTGGAAACTTCAACACCCCACTTTCCTATTGGAGAGATCAATTAGACAAAAGATAACAAGGAAACAGAACTCTTGAACAACACTGTAAACCAACAGACGTATATAAAACAGTAGACCCAACAACAGAATAGTCATTCTTCTCAAGTTCACATGGAAAACTCTCCACACAGACCACAAAACTAATTAAAAAATATTTTTTATGAGAGAGGGAGCATGAGCAGGAAGGGGCAGAAAGAGGGAGACACAGAATGTGAAGCAGGCTCCAGGCTCCAGCTGTCAGCACAGAGTGGGACACTGGGCTTGAACCTACGAGCCGTGAGATTATGACCTAAGCTGAAGTCAGATGTTCAACAGACTGAGCCGCCAAGCTGCCCCTAAACAAATTTTAGAAGATTGAAACTATACAGGATATCTTCTATGACCACTGTGGAATGAAATTAGAAATAAGTAACAGGAAAGAATCTAGAAATTTTACAAATAGGTGGAAATCAGACAACATTCTTTAAAAAAAAAAAAAGCAGAGGAAATACATAGTTGTAAATGCCTACATTAAAAAAGAAAAAAGAGATGGGGCACCNAGAAAAAGAAGAACAAGCTAAACCCAAAGCAACCAGAAGGAAGGAAATAATAAAGATTAGAGCACAAATAAACAGAACAGAGAAACAACAGGATCAGTGAAACTAAACAGTAATCCTTTGGAAAGATGAACAAAATTGACGAACTTGTAGATTGATTGACAGGAAACTCAGTTACTGAAATCAGAAATGAAAATGGGACATTACTGATGACCTTATAGAATAAAATTTTATTTTTAATTTATTTATTATAAAGTCATAAGAAAATACCATTCATAGTTGCATGTCAACGTATTAGCTAGCTTACATAAAACGGGAAAATTCTTATAAATACACAATTCTCAAATGCGACTCAAGAAGAAATAGAAAATCTGAATAGACCTATAATAAGAGATTAAATCGGTAATAGAACACCTCTCAACAAAGAAAAAGCCAGGACCAGGAGGCTTCACTGATTAATTCAATCAAATATTTAAAGAAGTAACACCAAATTGCACAAAAAACCATAAAATACCTAGGAGTAAACCTAACCAAGGATACAAGAGATCTGTATGATGANAGGAAATAGTGGGGGAAAGGGGGAGTGGCAAAGCATGAGAGACTCTTGAATGCTGACAAAAACTGAGGACTGATGGATGTGGGGGGGTTGGGCACAGAGAGGGGCACTTGTGGGGATGAGCACTGGGTGTTATATGGAAACCAACTTGACACTAAACTATTTGTAAAAAAATAAATAAATAATAAAGAAGTAACACCAATCCTGCGCAAACTTCTCAAAACATAGAGGAGGGAACACTTCCTGACTCTGATGAGACCAATGTTACCCCGATACCAAAGCCAGACAGAGATCACAGGGGAGGTGCAAAACTCCACAATGAAATAGCAGCAAACCGAATCCAGCAGTGTATTTAAAGGATTAGCCACCACTCCCAAGTGAGATTTATCAAAGGAATATAAGAATCATTCAATATACAAAAATCAATCCATGTAATATACATGGTTAATCGGATAAAGGGGGATAAAAACCACACAATCATCCCAACCGATGCAGAAAAAGCATTTGAAAAAAAAACAACGCTTTTGGATGATTTAAAACAAAAATGTAAGAAAAGGAATATTTACCAACCTGATATAAAGAGTATCTGTGAAAAGCCACAGCTGACATACTTCATAGTGAAAGAAGATCTTTCCCCTAAGATCAGAAATAAGACAAAAATGTTTGCTCTTGCAACTACTAGTCAACATAGTATTGGAAGTTCTAGTCAGGGCAATTAGGCAAGAAAAAGCATCCAAATTGGAAATAAGTAAAACTTTCTATTCACAGATGACATGATCTTTTATAGAAAATTATAAATCCTATCCACACAAAAGCTTTAGAGCTAATAAATGAATTCAGCAGAGTTGCATGATATAGGATACACGATCAAAAAACAAAACTCAGTTGTGTTTCTATATACTAGCAGTGAACCATCTGAAAATAAGACTCCATTTATAGTAATATCAACAACCAAAATATTTAAGGATAAATTTGTTGGTGTAAGACTTGTACACTGAAAACACACACAAAAACACAAAATGCCCTGTGCTCATAGATTGGAAGACTTAGTATTGACAAGGCAAATACTCTGTAAACTGAGCTGCAGATTCAATCTAATCCCTATAAAAATTCCAGCTGCCTTTTTGAAGACATGGACAAGCTGATCCTAAAATGTATATGGAATTGCAAAGAACCGGTCCACAAATAACCAAAAACAGCCTTGGAAAAGAACAACATAGTCCGGGATCTCACACTTCTTAATTTCAAAACTTACTTCAAAGCTACAGGAATTCAGACGGTGTGATGCCCGCATAAAGATAGGCGTATAAATGGGATAGAATTGAGAAACTAAACATCTATCTTTAATTGATTTTTGACAAGGATGCCAGAACTATTTGATAGGGAAGAAATATTCTCTTTAAGAAATAATGCAGGGGCAACTGAACATCCACAAGCAAAAGACTTAAGTTGGATCCCTACCTCACACCATATTCAAAAAGCAATCCAAAACAGATCCAAGAACTAAATGTAACAGCATACACTATAAAAATCTTAGAAGCAAACAGGAATAAATTATGACCTTGGATTTGGCAGTGGATTCTTGCTGACAGCAAAAAAAAACAACAAAAAATTGGACTTCATCAAAAACTTTTGTAATTCAAAGGACACCTAAGAAGGTAAAAGCCCACAGATTGGGAGAAAATATTTGTAAGNAACAACAAAAAATTGGACTTCATCAAAATTAAAACTTTTGTAATTCAAAGGACACCTAAGAAGGTAAAAGCCCACAGATTGGGAGAAAATATTTGTAAGTCATATATCTGAAAAAGCCTAGTATCCACAATACACAAAGAACTCTTACCACCCAATAACAAAAAGACAAAAAACTCTTAAATGAGCAAAGGACTTGAATAGGTTGTTCTCCAGAGACAAATGGCCAAGAAACACACCAAAAAAGATGGTCATCATCATCATCATTAGGCAAACGCAACCTAAAACCACAATGAGTTACCACTTCATACCTAATAGGAAGGCTATAATTAAAAAGACACACAGTGAAGATGTTGAAAAATTGAAACCCCTCCATACACGTTGCTGGGGGGAATGTAAAATGGTATAGCCGCTGTGAAAAAACAGCTTGGTGATCCTCAAGAAACTTCAGCATAGAGTCACTCTTTGAGTCAGCATTTCCGAGAGAAATTAACACGTTTATACAAAAACTTACACATAAATATTCTTAGTGTGATTCATAATAGCCAAAACGTACAGACAACCCAAATGTCCATCAAATGATACATGAGTTAAATGTGGCACATCTATATGACAGACTATTATTCAGCTACACGGGAATCAAGTACTCACACATGCTACGATACGGACGACACTTAAAAGCATTATGCTCAGTGGTAAAAAAAAAAGTTTGACACAAAGGCCGCATATAATGATTCTGTTTATATAAAATGTCCATAGAGACAGAAATACTAGTGGCTTCTGAGGGAAGGTGGGAGGGAGAGTAGAAAGTGACTGCTTGGGGGGCGCCTGGGTGGCTTAGTCGGTTAAGCATCCAACTTCAGCCTAGGTCACGATCTTGAGGTTCGTTGGTTCAAGCCTTGCGTCAGGCTCCATGCTGATACCTCGGAGCCTGGAGCCTGCTTCGGATTCTGTGTCTCCCTCTCTCTCTCTGCCCCTCCTCCCCCTCACACTCTGTCCTGCTCTCTCTCAAAGAGAAAAAATAAACATTAGAAAAAAAGTGACTGCTTGTAGGTATGGGGTTTCTTTTGGGGGTGATGAAAATGTTCTGCAGTTAGTGTACAACAGTGTGGAGTCACTGAATTTGTACAGTTTAAAATGGTTAAAAATTTGAAACTTATGTTGTGTGAATTTCACCTCAATAGAAAATATTTAAAATCGCACACAAATCTGCACACCTGTCCCCTAGGGATCTCACTGGAGTGTAGATTCTGATTCAGGGGGGCTGGGCTGGGCCCCAAATTCCGCCTTTGTGACAGGCTCCCTCTGCTGCTTATCTGTGGCCACATTCTGAGTAGTGAGGCTCCTCAAAGGGCCCTTCTGCTGTGTCCCCTTACAGGTCTGGGCCTCACGTGCCTCACCTCTGACCCAACCCCTGTCCTGTCTGCCCCTATGAATAAGGAGGGCAGAAGCAGCCCACCCAGGTCTCCCAGGCCTGAGCCTGCAGGGCGATGTGGGCCTCGGGGCCTGGGAGCAGACAGAAGGGGCTGTGGCTACAGGGTCACTGTCACAGACACAGAAAGGGCCAAGGGAGTAGCTTTTATTTTGCACAAGGCTGAGGAAGGAAGGCAGTCACGGGGTGTCACTTCCAGCTGCCGGGCAGCTCGGGCTCGGGTGCTCCAAAGCCATCTGAAAGAGAGGGGACAGCTCGGAGAGTGCTGGCGGCCCCCAGCTGCCCCGCTCCCAGCACCCCCCCAACTCCTGCCCCGCAGAGGGCTCTGGGGTGGTGCTCTGGGGTGGTGCGGGAGTGCTTCCCTGCAAGGAGACCAGGGGCGTTGAGGCAGGAAGATGGCTGGGGAGGAGGCGGCCACTCTGCCTGGGTGGCACTAGGTGGGACCCAGGTGCAGAGGCTGCAGCGCCTCCAGGTGGGGGCGAGGGCAGAGAATATTCGGGGCGANGGGGAGGGGGTGACCGGGGGGGGGGGGGTGCCTCCCCACTCTGACCCGAGGCCTCTCCAGGCCACACCTGTGCGGTGGGCAGCCATTCCCCGCCCCCCGCCCGAGGCTGTCCTCTCTGCTACCGAGCTGCTCACCGTCTCCGAAGAGGTCGGGGGTCGGCGGGCTGAAGGACCCCGGGGGCAGGTTCCAGGCCAGCTCCTCCAGCTGACCCAGCAAGCCTTTCACTTCTGTCTCCAGGTGCTCCACCGTCTTCTCCACCGTCTAGAGCGAGAGGGATGGGAGGGGGCATGGGGGAGCAGGGGGGGCAGTAGTGGGCACGAGAGTGGAGCCGGGTCTTGCTCCATCGGCCACATCCCAAGGGGCACGCGGCGACCCAGTGGGGCGCAGTGGGGGGAGAACTGGGTCCTCCTGGTTCAGGCTCTGCCGCTGCCGGCCTCGCCATTCCCCAGATGACAGACAGAATCCTAGGGCTTCGTTCTCTAAGGCCGCTGCTGGCTCTGGCACTAGGCGATTCACCCAGTCACAACAGGTTTGACCGGGAGCAACCCTCCTTTTTTCCCCTTTTTCCTTTCCGGACTTCGCCACTGGGAGCCCACATTTGTTTTGTCGCCCCGCCCCCTGGTGGCAACTCTGCCGAATGACAGGTTTGGGATTTTGAAACGTCCTTTATCCAGGGTTCCTAACCTTTCCGTGAATGAATCTCATTAGCAGTCTGGTGAACTACAGACCCCCTTCTCAGAAAAAAACTTCAACTGAAAAAAAAAATAAAGCATATAGGATTTCCAAGGACGCCAAGTGCATTAAAATACTATTCAAGTACTAAAAAGTAAATCTTTGGTGTAAAAATGTATGTACTTATTAACTTATGAAATAACACGATCTAACATCAGGTCTAACAAGTACTGTATGACATGCTGATAAGGATGAATGATGTCTTGATATATTCACAACAACTATCATGGAGTGAAATTACCTGATTTCTATTGAGAACAAAGTCACAGTACTGTTAGTACTACTATGGCTTGTTGTCTATAGTGAATTGGAATGCTAAATTTCAGTCAGAGGTTTGTGAAAAAAAAGTGTAATTTTTTCCCACACAAGTTTATAGGCTCCCCCCCCCCCCCCTCCCCAGTTACAAACCGTGGCTGTATAACAAAACACAGAGACTCAATTTCCACCATCTCATTGTGTAATTATGTGGCGATCTCTAGCTGGATGTAAACAAGCCCTCCCCCTGCCCCCTGCCCATGGGGAGCAAGGTCTATGAGAGCTGGTCAGAGCCCAGATGGGGCAGGGAGATGTTTAACACAGCGGTCGCAGAGCAGGATTGGCGTGAGGTTTTCTGATTTTCCAAAGCAAGATTGTCCTGAGCCCTATAAATCTACCAGCCTGGGGGGCGCCTGGGTGGCTCAGTTGGTTAAGCATCCAACTTCTGCTCAGGTCATGATCTCGCAGTTCATGAATTCGAGCTCTGCATGGGGCCCTCTGCTGACAGCTCAGAGCCTAGAGCCTGCTTCAGATTCTGTGTCTCCCTCACTCTCTGCCGCTCCCTCGCTCGCATCTTGTCTCTCCCTCTCAAAAAAAAAAAAAAAAAAAAAAAGGCTACCAGCCTGCCAGGTGGTCCTGAATCTGTATGTTTTCCCAAGTCACCCTGATTACCTCCTCTATGATGTCTAAACGGTCGTGGACAGCCATGTGTCTGTCACACCCTGTGTTCCAAGCTGGGTCTCCACGGGAGGGCACGAAGGGTTCAGCTGCTGTGGAAAAACAAGCCTTGTCACCATTCCCTGTAACACCAGAGAGTCCTGTAAAGCACAGGGCTCCGTGAGGTGGGTCCTGAAAACAGTCACAGAGAAGCAATGGAAGGCTCAATGTGGGACAGAAGGGGAGGGTGCTGCCCCAGTCACTTGCTTGTCTCTATGGCCATGGTGACTTCCATACCCAGGTGGGCTGCTTCAAGAATGTGCTGCCTGAACTGCGTAGGGTAAGGAAGGGAGCCAAGGTTCCAGACAAAGAGTATGGCGTGGGCAAAGAGAGAGGCATACAACAGCATGGTTCCGTGTGCAAACCCTCAGGGAGCTGGTGTGGCTGGAAAGTAGAGGGTGGACTCGAGGACGCTAGGTCATGGAAAAGAAGCCAGAGGCCCTAATAAGCCAACCACAGTGCGCATCTTGGGGTTTATTTCAACACAAGAGTCACATGGTCCTATGTGAATTTTTTAAGTACAGAGAATGGATCGGAGGGATTTGTCTTTGAAGGCAGGAAGTTATTGCAGGAATCCGTCCATGTGGGAAGTGATGAGGGGAGGCAGTAGGAATAGAGAGGATGAGTGGGAGGTATTTTAGTCATCACACTGACATTGGTGACCAAGTTATTAATACCGGACATTTGATGAGTACTTACTGTGTACCACATTGTCCGCTAAACAAGTGTGTGAACTCATTCGATCCTTACAACAACCTATTTATTATCCCCAGTTGATGCAGAGGGGTAAAATGCTGTGTCCTATGTCACACAGCTAGTTAAGTGGGAGACCCGAGGTCCAACCTGTCTGGCTCTTGGTGCATCATTTTTCTCCCCAATGTTGGTTCCTCCTTGGTTCCTTCTGGCACCACCCGCCATCACACCAGAAGGTTCTGAGCTTGGGTTTTGTGTCGGTGACCCTGAGAAACCTGTGAGGCATCAGAGTTGGCCGGAACCTTGGAGAATGCAGACAGTCTGGAAGAAGGCCCCTGTCCCAGAAACAAAGAGAAGGAAGGAGCTTCCCTGAGGATGAAGCGGCCCACATGGCCTAAAGCAGCAGGGAAGTCTAGCAAGATAAGGATCGAAAAACAAAGCGATGGGAAAGCCACTGCCAAATTCCACCCCAGCCCTGTTCTCACAGTCGTGGAGGCAAAGCAAAGCCAAGATGCTGTGGGATGAGAAGGCAAGAGAGGTCAGAAGGTGGAAACTTAGAGCCTGAAAACATTTTTTATGAAGCTTGGCTGTGAAGGAAGGGAGATCAGATCACATGGTCTGCAGAATGTCTCTTGTCATTTCTACTATTTTAAATGGAAGAAACAACCACACTTATAGCCTGAAGGAAAGAACTGAGCAAAGGACTGGGAATGCAAATTGGTGCAGTCACTCTGGAGAACAGCATGGAGGTTCCTCCAAAAATTAAAAACAGAACTACCCTACGACCCAGCAATTGTACTATTTATCCAAGGGATACAGATGTGCTGTTTCGAAGGGCCACATGCACCCCAGTGTTTATAGCAGTGCTATCAACAATAGCCAAGGTATGGAAAGAGCCCACGTGTCCACTGATGGATGAATGGGTAAAGACGATGTGGTACATATACACAATGGAGTATTACTTGGCAATCAAAAAGAATGAAATTGGGGCACCTGGGTGGCGCAGTTGTTGGGCGTCCGACTTCAGCTCAGGTCATGATCTCACGGTTCATGGGTTCAAGCCCTGCGTCGGGCTCTGTGCTGAATGCTTGCTCAGAGCCTGGAGCCTGCTTCAGTTTCTGTGTCTCCTTCTCTCTCTAACCCTCCCTGCTCATGCTCTGTCTCACTCTCTCAAAAAATAAATAAAAAATGTAAAAGAAAAAAAAAGAATGAAATCTTGCCATTTGCAATTACATGGATGGAACTAGAGGGTATTAAGCTTAGTGAAAATAGGCAGAGAAAGACAAATATCATATGGCTTCAGTCCTATGAGAACTTTAAGATACAAAACAGATCAACATAAGGGAAGGGAAGCAAAAATAATATAAAAAAGGGAGGGGGACAAAACACAAGAGACTCTTAAATATAGAGAACAAACAGGGTTGCTGGATGGGTTGTGGGAAGGGGGAGGGGCTAAGTGGGGGAGGGACATTAAGGAATCTACTCCTGAAATCACTGTTGCACTATATGCTAACTAACTTGGATGTAAATTAAAAAAAATAAATAAGTAAATTATTTAAAAAAGAAAAAGGCAAAACAAAAAAGAACTGAGCAGAGGAGAGAGGACACAGCAGAAATGGTAGATAGACTTTTACTCAACGGGCCAAGAAGTTGAGTGAATTCTCACCTGCCGGCTTCTGTTCACTCTGTAAAGTAAGAGGGGACTCATCTGCTGGTCATACACATCGGCTTGTGAAAGAGACAGCTAGCTGCAAAGCTTTCAGGGATTCTGTACAGGGGTGTGGAGGGGAGTGTTAAACGCAGCCAGTAAAATGGGAGGCGCGGTGGGAGCATTTATGTCATGGAAAACACAGCCAATGGCCTGTTTCTGTTCTTGTCTGTTTTTTCGAGCCGCTTTATCAGCAGACCCCTGGGGAGGGGGCCCAAATACAGAGAGGACTTCAAAAGGAGATAAGGAGAAGGAGGAGGGCCGTGCAGAAGGACCCGACTCCGGGAGGCGCTCTGGAAACACCAGTCCCACAGTGTATCTCCCAACAGGCCGGGAGTGCCCAGGATAGGTGGCTGGATGGAGTGGAAGCTGGGAGTCTGCAGAGAGGGTATGGGCATCTGAGGTATAGATGGGGCCAAAGAGTTCTTGGACTAGATCGATCTAGGTGTAAAACTGTTGTAAGACCCGAGCATTGGCTGGATTGCCCAAGGGGACATAGAGAGTCCCCCAGAAGGCTGGCAGTTCTTGAGGTGAGCATGGAGATGGTGAGCCATTTTGCTGGTGATGAACGTATAACTCTGACAGGTTGAGTGACCTGCCCAAGGTCATACAGTTAGCAAATGACTGGACCCCTAGCACCCTCCTCCTGATCCCACCGCAGCAAGCTGGCCTTCTGGATCTCTCCGCCAGAGGCTCCGCGTCCTGAGATTTTCCTGTTCCAACTCTCCCTGGATCCCAACTCTTCCGCTTAGGGATGAGAACTAACAGCAGAGACAAAATTTCCTTTCACTCTGAGCATCTTTTACAGAGATCAATTTGTTTCTACATCTTACTTTTCATTATTTCCCTCCACTGAGCTTAGAAAAGCCTCTTCAAAAGACAATGGTTTTGGGGCATCTGGGTGGCTCAGTCAGTTCAGCGTCTGACTTTGGTCATGATCTCACACTTCATGGGTTCAAACCCCGCGTCGGGCTCTGTGCTGACAGCTCAGAGGCTGGAGCCTGCTTTGGATTCTGTAACTCCCTCTCTCTCTGCCCCTCCCCTGCTTGTGCTCTGTCTCTGTCTCTCAAAAATAAATAAACATTAAACAAAAATTTAAGAACAGACAATGGTCTTGTTGACTTAGGGGATGGGGGGAGACATTACCATGGTACTTTGGTTATTTTTTTCTAGTATATGTGCGGCTGAAGTGAGGACTGGTAATGTTTTTTAAAGGGAGTCTTTTCAAGATCCATACTGAAATATTTAGAGATGAAATGCTATGATGTCTTGGATTCACTTCAAAGTAATCCAGGCCTCGGAGTGGGTGGGGGGACACGGGTGGCCAAACAAGACTGGCCGAAATTGATAATTGTTGAAATTGTGTGATGGGGACATTGGAGTTTATCCCACTAAGCTCTCTACTCTTGTATATATGGTTTGAAATTTTCCATAATAAAAGCCAGTCGTCTGCTAGGGTTGTTACCCAAAGGCAGAAGCCATCGTGGGGCCACGTGCACAGATGGGAAAGGTTCGGGACGAGGGAGGGGGTTGTCTGAGGGGCCCCCCCCCCCGGGTGGTTGTGCTCCGTTCTGGGTCCTTGATAGGCAGAAGCAGGTCTAGAGGCGGCCACGCTGAAGGGACTCGAAAGTTAGACTCATCTGTCTCAGCTGAAAGAACTGGGGAGCTCACTCTAGAGAGGAAGGGCTTCCTGGGGGCCAAGAAGAGCTGCTTTTCCCCACAGGGAGGACTATCCGTGACCAGGTCTGCATCCACCCACTTCCTCCATAGGCTCTGCCCATGGGCCTCTGGCCAAGTCTCTCCCAGAGCCTCGCCTGCCCTCTCCCAGACCCAGCGTGGGCCCCGGGGAAGCAGTCGGACCCGGCTGGCCAAGTGTGAGGATCTGCCCGCCCCGTAGGCCGTGAATACCACGAACCTACTCCCCTCGGCTGGCCTGAAACATCCTGTTTTGGACGAGTCTGCGATGAGGTCTGACTTGGCCTCAGCAGCCCTCTGGGGAAAAGGACAGGCTGGAGCTGCTTTCCACACCACCCGGCACTAATCCCTCGCATCTGGACAGGGCTGCGTCCCGGGCTCCGAAGCACGGCTGGCCGGGAGCTCATCCCGCCCTCCCTGCGAGCCCATCTGAGACAGAAAGCTGCCTCGGGGCCCACGCAGCTGCCCCCTCCCTGCCGTGTGGGCCCCTCACTCAGCCCTGACCTCGCTGCACGAGGGCCCCCAACATGCTGGGGACCCCCATTCTCACGGCCCCCAGCCACCAATTGGTGTGGGCCTGTGGGAAGCTTACCTCTCCTCCCTGAGCCTCTGCAGCCTCCTTTGCTACCTCGGGGTGGGAAGGCCTGACCCACCGCCACCCCCATGTGGCTCCTTGGGGATGCTGAAGACAAATCTCAGAGCCTGCTCAGAGGCCTCCAAAATGAGCTACCAGGGCAGAACCGTTGTGGGTAAAGGACAAATTGCTTCTTGGATCAGAAGCTCCAGCAAGACAAAGGCTGGGTGTCTTCCGTGTCTCTGAGCTTCCCCGGCAGTAGAAAGGGGCTCAGGATAATGCCTGCCTCATGGGGCTGTGGGGACACTCCAGAGTGGGGAAGGCTGAAGGGTTACCAGGAGCGTGCTCGCCAAGCCAAGGCTGGGGGTCCCCACGTTCCCTTCCTTTCTCTGCTCCCACCCTCCCTGCGCCGACCAGTTGGGAAATGGACCTTCTTGGATGCAGGGCTGTTTTCCCTGGCCTGGCTCCCACTCAGGGCCTCTGAGCACCTTGGATGGCAGCCATGGGTGGAACCCAGCGAGCTGGTGAGAGCAGGCTGTGGTGGAGGCCGGAGGCCCAGCGGAGATGCTGAGCTAACTTCTCCAGTTAAAGAGACATGGCCACTGGGTCCCCATCCTCTGAGGCAGGAAGTATGGCCCCTCCCACTTACAGGCATAGGGGACCTTTCTTGTCTGAGACTCAAACACCATGAAAGCATGCACAACTCGAAGGATTTCTGGGATGACACGTAATTTCTCAGAGGAGACCCCAAAGATTGCTGCGCCTTCTGATTTGTCAAAGACACACTCCACTTTGACCAGCAATGTCCATCGGTTAGAGGTTAATTATATTTGCCCACATGCCACATAACAGAATAATAAAATTGACCACATTTAATATTCGTATTAAAATTTGTGATTCATTTAAAACCACCAGTGGTTGAAAAAAAGTGTTTTAAGCAGGAGAATACTCTTTTCAAACAATTATATGAAGAATTCCAGTATGTGGGACTGCTCTGGCTGAACCAGGAGAGAGACCCTTGAGCCCCGCAAGAAAGAGCTCAGATTCTGAGGCACGTGTTTGGGAGAGACATGCCCTCCTATCTCCCTTCATCTCTGGTCTTTGTTCCAAATGGGGATCTGAGCCTTGCTGATCACTCTGAGAACACATCAACGTCATTTCCAGTACATCCAGTATCTGGCTGCAGTAGGTAAGCTAAGCTACTAGAACAAAGGCCCCCATTCCCCCTCAACTTCACATGTATTTATTCATTTTCTCATGTGTGAGTTCAGAGGTAGGCCGGCTGGTGGTCAGGGCTATCAGGGAACCCTGATCCCTTCTATCTTGGAATACCAGGCTTTTTAGTCTGCGGGGCTATAGTGTACTAGAACATTCCAAAATCCCCCAAGATGGAGAAGGTGTAAGAAGCCATTCAGAATAAACCTCTCTCTGTGCACCGTGAGAAGCATACAGGGCTGGGAGTCAGAGACGCAGCCCCACCTCTGAGACTTCCTGATGATGCTCTTTGCCTCTCTTTCAGACCGGGAGGGAGTGGCCCTGCCAGGTCTACTTGGCAGGACTGGTGTGTTGATTAAAGGGACTCCTGCCCTTGGAACTGCCAAGCGATGTACAAATGGCATGGAGGGCATCTACCAGAGAAAGCTTCCCCGGGGCTCTGCCTCTCCACACGGAGCCAGGGCTCTGCTGGATCCATAGACCAGTTCTCAGGAAGGAGAGGCATCTGCTCTGGGAATACACCTAGGTGGGGGTGCACGGGATGCCGGGGAGGGGCTTCTCCAACAAGGACACAAAGGGCTGGGGGCTGACTGGCTCTCTGGCTCTTTAGCAAGCCAGTCCCACTCACTGGATTCTTGGTTTCTTCACCTTTTCAATGGGCACAGCCATGTTCCGTATGTGAAGCTCCTATCAGTTAGTGATCACTCATTATGTGCTAAGCTCTGTGTTGGGTGCTTCCGTACATTATCTCATTTGGCTCTACGATGAGCTCAGTACTCTTACGTCACGTTTTAACAAATTAGAAAACTGAAGATCAAAGAGATTGGGTAACATGCCCAAGATTACATAGTTGGTAGGTGGTAGGGAGAGGATTTGAATCCTATCTGCCCGACACGGTCTAGACTGCACGGGCAGTCATGTGACCTTGTGTAAGTTCAGGGCCTCCCATCTCAAGGTCATAGCTGCCTCCTCTGTGAAAGGTAACGGGAAGAAACTTAGCATGTCTGACTCCATATTGCTTTTATGTCCCTTGCCTAACCTATAGCTTAGAAATGTTTGCTTAGCCCTGCACACAGGCATGTTAACCATGGAGGAATTTGCGTACAACTGAGATTTGCAAAAACTGCTTTCTGACCTGAAACCTACCCCATTCGAAGAAATACAGAAAATGACTCCGCTACGTTTAAGAGTTACAGGAACGACACGGCCAGATTTCTACATGCAAAGATCAACCGACCAAGGGCAAAGAAGTTTCGCAACTGTTTTCAACATCTGCAGATAACAGTCACCTTCTGACTCCAACCTTCTCCCTGTTGCCCTTCTTCCTAAGACAGAACAAGCTTGACTCTCATGCTCTGAGAGGTGGTTCTTTGGGACAACAGTTCACCATCTCCCCGGGTTGCTGGCTTTCCAAATAAAGTCGCTTTCCTAGCCCAACTCTCAACTCGCCTATCGTTTGGCAAGCAAATACGCTTGGACATAGTTACAAAATGAGGGTCTGGACAGGTATGAGGCAAGGAGGGTTTGTTTCCATGACCTTTGCAGCTGTCTGGGGCCCCATAAGAGCCCAAATGTGTGCCTGGGATTGAATCGTCTTAGTGGTTTGCTCCCATGATACCCATTTTTATAGGAAGAAATGCCATGACCCTCAGCCCTTCAGCATCTTCCTCTTTCACTTGAAGCAGAAAGCAGAACCCAGTGGAAGACAGACATCCACGGGCACCTAGAACACAGGAGGACAATGAGAGCATGCCCAAAGGGCCCCAAGTCATGGGTGACAATTGGTAAAAGAACCAGGCTCTAGGAGTGTAGATCTCTCTGATGGGAAAACAGGAAAGGAACTCAGCAGAAACTTTAACTTTTAAGAAGGGCTCTTATAAGTATCCGAAGCAGTTTGCTTTTGCAGGTCAGTATGAGAAATCGCAGTACCACAATTGAAAACCTGAGACAATTCACAAGAATTAGTAGAAATGACCAATATGCATTTAAAGAAAAAGTTCAACCTCAGTATAACCAAAGAAATACAAATTAAAACAACAAACCATCTTAACATCTTCTTGCAGAACCGCAAACGTTTCCAGATCTACCAGTTTATAGATAATACAGGCGAGAGAACATTTAAATGACTCCCAGCGGATGCAATCAGCCAAAACCTAAATGTGGAAAAACTTTGTAGGACAAAACAAAACAGCTGTTTTNGAAACGTAACTGACATGTCAGCCAAAAGCAACCTGTGCACCTTATATGGATAAAACAGAACCAAATGGAACAACATGACACGATGGGGGAAGTGGATATTTGACAATATATATTAAGAAATTTTCATCCCTTTTTAGGGTATGATAATGGTATTGCAGTTATATTTATTAAAATATTACTTATCTTTGGGGCACCTGGCTGGCTCAGTTAGGAGTGCATATGACTTTAAAGAAATTTTTTAAATGTTTATTTATTTATTTTTGAAGGAGAGACAGAGACAGAGCACAAGCAGGGGAGGGGCAGAGAGAGAGGGAGACACAGAATCCAAAGCAGGCTCCAGGCTCTGAGTTGTCAGCACAGAGCCCGATGCGGGGCTCGAACTCACAGAACATAGGATCATGACCTGAGCTGAAGTTAGCTGCTTAACCGACTGAGCCACCCATGCACCCCATGGAGTACATATGACTCTTGATCTTAGGGTTGTGAGTTCAAGCCCCATACTGGGTATACAGATTATTTAAATAAGTGAAACTTAAAAGAAAAATAAAAAGATTACTTATCTTTTAGAGATACTTAAGGAAATATTATGGATGAAAATATATGGTGCCTGGCGTTTCCTTAAAAATTATTGGAGGGAGGGGACAGAATATGGGGTGATTGAGGAAGCAAGACAGGCCACGAATCGATACTCGCCGAATCAGCATGGCAGGAACCTGGGGCTTCACCATGCTGTTCTGCCTTCACACCCAAGAGATTTCATCGTCAAACGACAAGAAAAACAGCGGTAAATTGTCTGAACTCTTAAAGATTATACACAAAACTGTGTGAACTCGATGTGAGATTACATTCAGACATTTATACTTTCCCCCTTTTTAAAAGATCCGTAGCAATGAGCACGCATAATCAGAAGGAATGTTTAAAAATGGTTTTAAATTAAGCGCATATACTGGTCATGACTACCGGGGCCACAATAAAGTCAGCCACTTGTGGGTGGTGGCCAGCTCCTTCTTCTGGGGGAGCACAGACTTAGCTTTGTGCCCTCAGCTCCTGGGGGCGGGGGGACTCCAGGAGAAGGGGGGGGAGGAAGGGGGAAAGAAGGCCATGCCCCGTGGGCTCGGCTCTACAGTCTCTGTGCTGAACACAGTCCCAGCCACTTCGCACACAGCCCATGAGGAGGCATTGTGGGTCCTCCTTAATTAGTAGGTGGGGAAACTGAGGCTCAGAAAGATCAATGGAGCTGAGGGGATGAGAGAGGGAGCCCCTGTGTGTTGCATTCCGTGCTGGGCACTTCTCCTTTCATTCAGTCTCTACAGCCAGCTTGGCAGGGAGGGTATCATTTGCCCCAACTTACACAGGAGGAAGCAGGCTCACAGAGGTAAGGCAACTTACTCAACCTTCTCAGCCAGGGGCTGCCCAGGACCAGCACGGCCTCCACCCTGCCCCTGGGTGCTCCCACCCACAGTTGGCTGTGCCCTGAAAGGCACTGGCCTGGGAGGCTTCCTTCCTAGTTCAGGGCGCTTAGCCTATGTGATTCATGTCCACTGGCTCCCGGCTGATGGGCAAGCAGCCTGGTGGGGGCAAGGGCCTGCCTACAGGGGGTAGCAGGCTTGGGTGCTTCGTGGGGCCTCTGGGGGGCACCACTGTGAGGCCTGAGCCTTCCCCTCACCTGCACTGCTGGGATGGGCGCCAGCTCCCTCTGGCTGGGGACTGCGGAGACAGGGGTACATGGGAGGGAAGTACACAGAGCGTGCAGAATCTGGGGGTGGAAGAGAGAGCATCTGGGTGTACCCCCTGCTTGACTCTCCCCGGGGAAGGTAGAGGGGGCAGTGCAAGGCAAGGACCCCAGCCTGCGGCCAGCCAGAGGGCCTCTCCCTCCCCCCCCACCAAAACCCCGGCCCAAGGCGGCTCACGGGAAGATCTTGGCAGGTGAAGCAGTGGCCTTTCTCCTAGGGCCGCCTGCCCGCGCGCTGGTTCTGCCGGGCCAGGCCTGGGTCATTGTCCGCCGGAACTCAGCTTCCCAGGGAGTGCCCTGCCCGTCAACCCAGGCCCAGACGCCTTCCACAGGTCCTCGGTGGAGGGGGTAAGGGTTGGGGGGGGGTGTACTGGGGAGAATGTGTGCTCACTCCGCAGACTTGCCCTCCCCCTCCCCTGCGATGCCCGGCTCCTCTCTGTCCTGGGGGCGTCGGGTCTCTCTCCCGCCTTCCTCTTTCGGTCGCTCTCACGTCTCTTTCCCACCCCCGTCCCCGGGCGGTCGCCCCTTTCTCCATCCCTCCGCTCTCCCTCCCCCTCGGTTCCACTCGGGCCCGGCCCCACTCACCGGCGGCGCGGAGCAGGGCCGGCCCGGCCAGNAACCCATCTCACAGACCCGCAGACCGAAGCGTAGGGGCCGCGCCTTCCTCGGTGTCACCCACAGCTCAGCGCAGCACCCGGACCCCGAACGCACCGAGTGCGGAAGCTTTCGTCAGTCCACCTACGAATAAGTAATTAATTAGAGCAGACATGGGGCCCTGAGAGAGCCTCAGTGGTGGCGTCTGCCTTTCGTAGGCACTTCCCGTTCTGCTGACAGGTAGCAGCGATGTTAACAGACACTTTTCAGAAAAAGGTAAAATCGTGAGTTTCATACAGATACAAAGTGAGCTGTGCTGGCTGCAGATTTTATTTCACTCACTATTAAGGAGGGAACGAGTAAGAGGTGACACCCAGTCCGAGAACAGACACGGGCCTGGGACACTGGGAAGAAGGTACAAGTGGACACGAGACCGGCTTCTCCCACGCGGAGAGGGAGAGTCGAACCCTATCACCGGAATGATTTGCCAGTATGTAGACAACACTTAGTTTGCATTGCCCTCTACAACGTACAGACTTGGGAAATGGCTTGAAGGCAAGGAAAGACGCAGAGCCTCTCATAGAATCAAACTCAACTGGTGTTTGGCAGATACTTCAGGTCTGTACTAGGTAAGTGTTAGGTAAGCTCTGGACAAGGGAGGAGAGAGAAAATTCTCAGCATCATATATGTCTGCCTCCAGGAGTCCATGGTCTAGGAATCGCCCTAATATTAATAACCCACAGCTCAGCTTCAATCGATTCTCTGATCTTCACTGCCACTCCCGGGGAGAGCATATCGTTACATCCATTCTGCAGATCAGGACATCGAGGCTCAGAGAGCTTAAGAACCTTGCCGGTAGTCACGTGGCTGATAAATGCGGAGTCAGGATTTGAATCTACTTCTACCGCCTCCGCAGGCCAGAGTTTATGTATTTATCCTTAAATAAAGATCTACTTTCACACTGTCCCTGAAAGCCGGGTTTTCTTTCTCCATCTGAGCAAACCCAGAATAAGAGGTGGGTGAGTTTTTCGGTGAACTTCAAATCTCCACCTGCCCTCCAGTTTAGAACACAATAGTCACCCACCCAAAAAGTGCCAGAAAAGGTAACGTCTAGTGAAAACAAGAAATGAAGGCTGTAGCCCTATCGTCTGCTCTGCAGAGCTTTGAGGGCCGGGCCTGCCCAGGAACACACCTTGATCCATCAGGCGTCCCCACTTGGGGGGGGGGGGGGGGGGGGGAGGCAGGATCACTGGCGCCCTTGCACATCCAGGCTGCTCCTGTGTCTTCCGGTTCCCGGACCCTCCCTCGTCACTTCCTTCCCCAGGTAATAGCCACAGGCACAGAAATTCCTGTTCTGAGTCAGCAGATCTCGCACAGAGACTTAGGATCTAAGATTTTCTAAAAAGCTATCATGGGGGTTAGGATGCCCAGAGGAGCCGGCTCAGAAAAATCCATTTCAGAATGCCAACTGTATCTCACACTCCGTAGGACATTCCTCAGCAGTTTAGCCAGGTGGGAAGGTGTCAAAGAACAGCCAAAGCCACAGGGATTCTCAAGAGCTCGGACCAAGTGGGCTACTTCCTATTTTGAACCTGCAGAGAAAACAACACGTGTACTAGTGGTAGAGTCACAAACTACTAGAGTGTGTAGAGTAAACCCGATCGCCCTCCCTGTCACCGCCTTCCCTGGTGCAGCCGTTCCAGTCCAGATCTCTCAGCCATTGTGGACTCTTCCACTTCCTCATGCATGCATTATCAGACACAAACGTGCCTACATGGGATTGAATAATTTTTTTTAAATGTTTTATTTATTTCTAGGAGAGAGAGAGAGACAGCGTGAGCAGGGGAGGGTCAGAGAGAGAGGGAGTCACAGACTGAAACAGGCTCCAGGCTCTGAGCTGGCAGTCAGCACAGAGCCCAACGCGGGGCTGGAACCCACGAACCGCGAGATCATGACCTAAGCGAAAGTCGGACGCTTAACTGACTAAGCCACCCAGGCGCCCCGGGATTGAATAATTGATATTGGGGGGCGAGGTTGCTTTCACATTCGTGTTTACCTCAGTCAGAACATTAAATCTTGAAGATCGTTCCGTTAGGACACAGAAATCCACTTCATTCGTTTGAAGAGTTGCAAAATATCTCACGAATGGATGCCCCCTTATTTGTGCAGATAGTCCTCTATTGATGGACATGTACTTTCTTTCCTTTTTTTCTCCAATATAAAGCAGGCTTCAATGAACATTCTTTTGCATGTATCTTTATGCCCACATTACATACTCATATGTTTCTGAAAGGCTAGATTCCTGGAAAAGAAATCATGGAGTTCGAGGGCCCGTTACATTTTGCTGGTTATGCCAAAAACTGTCACTAAGCCCCCCGGGGGGAGGCAGGCACTGAGAGCATGTCTCCAAGGGGCGCTCATCTCCGTTGTAGTTAATGTAACTAATGTTCCCTGTAGTTAATGCAGTTGGGCTGCAGGGGGCGCCATTGACATAAAATACTTGTGAAGTGGGGCTGGCTGAAGTCTTGGATCTAGCAGCGAGACATGCATATTTCGCAACCCTGGATACTTAACTTTTAAAATGTGGACAGTTTGACGATGAAAAATGTTAACCTTGTTTTCATTTACATGCTATTTAGTATTTGCCTAGTCAAATACTTTTTTCTATTTTCCCTCTTTTTACATATTTTGATTATTAATCCAATGCCTGTTCCATATGTTGGCAGTGTTTCTTTCCATTCTTCCAACGTCTTTAACTTTCTTTGTGGTGTCTTTCATCATACAGAAATTTTAGATAATTAGGTGACCAAATTTCTCCGTATTTTCTTTTACAGCTTCTAGAGTTTACAACTTGGTTGTGATTCCTCACATCAAGACTATAAAAATATTTTCCGATATTTTTTGCCAACTAGTCTAAAGCTTTTTTTAAAAGTATAATCTCTGACCCATTTAGAATTTTAATGTGGTTGCGAAGAAAAATTCAAACTTAAGTACGTTCCCAAATGGGCATCTCAATATCCTAATGCTCCTTCTTGTGCATGAAGGATCCTTCTAATGCATCCTTTAGCCACTAATCTGAACACACAAATTAAATCGTTATTCATTCCTAAGCGGAGTTCCAGAAAAATCTCTAGCCATCGTGTCTGTCATAAGGTCAAAGAAACAAAAATCAAATGACCATATCGTTTCAACAAACACTGAAACTATTATTTGGTGAAATTAAACAGCCCTCCTAGACCCAAAACAACAACAAACCCTAAGAGGTAGAAATAAAGAAAATAAAGGGATATTTCCTTAACAAGATAGCAACTTTTACCTCACACAAGTAGTTCACGCATGCATATAGGAGAGAGGAGAGAGGCATTCCTTGTTAAGCCAGGAATGAGGTAAAGAGGCGATGCTTGTCACTATTAGTTTTCCTTGGTGTGATTTATGCAACAAAACATAAACGAAGAGGTATTGTGAAGGTGACAAAATACTGCTAATCGTAGAAGGGTCCATTGCTTTCTTAGAAAATCCTTAGAAGGAACACTCGAATTACTCCATGAACTGGCTGGATTGACTTAAGTGCTTGGAAATCAATTTATTTCCACATACCACAGAAATCAGCCTAAAACACACAAAGGAAAACTTCTGGGCCAGATGACGTTAAGGACATAGTCTGTTAATATCCTCCTTCCAATGTCCTCTAGAAATGAGCAATAAAATTTAAAATAGAGGAATCAGTATCAGTGCCAGGAACTAGGGAAATATGTCAACCATACGCCAGGCCTCAGCAAGTTCATGGCCAGCTGGACTAGTGAAAATAAATATCATTACCTACTGTTACTCTGTTATCTGCTAAGCTTCTCGGAACCCGGTATTGGGCAAAGGCTGTCCACAGGTTGTCTTATTTTATCCTAGTCCCAATAAACCTGTAAGGTGAGTCTCCTTATCCCCATTTTTCAAATAAGATTTGGTGAAAGTCAGAGAGGAGCAGATCCCAGGTCGGAAGCCGGGTAGAGGTGATGTTAAAATCCATGCTCTTACGTGATATTAGGCCTCTTGACTCTCAGGGCCCAGCTGGGTAAGTAGTTAGGAGGTCTGGAGGGAGGTGGAGGGGAGTAGAAGGCAGACAGGGTATTTGAGGGCTCAGAGCGGCAGGTTCTTGGCCATTAGGGGCTCACCCATAGCACCCCACGTAAATGGAGTGCTGTAACTTGCAGAGGGTTTCATTTAACTCTCCCATCAGCCATCGCCCTGGCAGGTAGTGTCAAGATTCGCAACGTGAGCCTTAGAGAGGTTCAGAAGTGGCCCAAGGTCAGACACCATGTAGAAAGGCAGGGATCTGCTCCCAGGGAGCCCACGCCTTCACAGGCAAGGGGCCAAGGGAGACAGGAAATGGAGGCTGGCCATCTCTGGGGGGCTGGGGGGGGGGAGGGGGAGGGACAGCCCAGTTGAAAGGGCCTCGAGGGTCAGAGCTGGGCCTCACAAAGCCTCCTTGTCCTCTTTCTGGGCACAGGCGAGACCCATTCCAGGAGACGCCTCGGTGCTGGTGGGCCAGGCCGCCTCCTCTCAGCATCGAT
>NW_027533256.1:2545714-2551982 GCF_008692635.1 Crocuta crocuta
GATAGACAAACTCAAATTCAATAACTTTTTTTTTTAATTGTCAAGTTAGCTAACATACAGTGTCTTCTTGGCTTCAGGAGTAGAATCCCGGGATTCCTCACTTATATACAACACCCAGTGCAAGTGTCCTCCTCAACGCCCAGCACCCCCTTTCCCCTCCCTAGAACTTTTTGTTTTTTAACTCTGCTCCCTTTCTTGCATGTGGTCCTGAATCTCCCCAGACAGGAAAAGATGTAAGACGATGGGAAAATCTGCTCAGTACAGGGAGCCAAGCCATCGGGGAGGGTAGAGGTTTGACATTAATAATGATAATATCAAGGGGCGCCTGGGTGGTTCAGCTGGTGAAGCGTCCGACTTCAGCCTAGGCCATGATCTTGCCGATCTGAATTTGAGCCCACTGACATCTCAGAGCCTGAAGCCTGTTTCAGATTCTGTGTCTCCCTCTCTCTCTTAGCCCCTCCTCCACTCACGCTCTGTCTCTCTGTCTCTCTTTCAAAAAGAAATACGCATTAGAAAGAAAAAAAAGACAATGATATATATTATCAGTAATCACAGCCCAGGGAGCTGACGGTCATCGATCCTGACCGCATTGGAAGCCGCGTGGTGTGCTCCGTTTCTCAGTGCTGGTGGCCGCTGCTGTGGGAGATGGGTTCTGTGGTCATCCCAGAGTTTGGCAACAAGAGTCTCCCAGCCGGTGTTTCCTGAAGTGATGAGTCCACATTTAAAAGTGGAGGAGACCGGCTGAGTGGAGTCTAGCGAGGTATCCCGCCTGCCCAGAGATATTTTTGCAGAAATTCACATTGCTTGGAGTCCATTCAGGTCATTGTAAGAGGCAGTGACATTTCCCAAGAGCCTGTTGATGCTTCATTCCGGTATCCTCCGTGGCTTGGTGGGTGGGGAGTCGGCTGGCATCACCCTGGCTCTTTAAGAATCTTGTCTGCAGTGCTTTCTAGGGAGATCTTATTTTGCTGTTCAAGGCTGGAGCTGGGGTAAAATGTGGACTGTAGACCCTGCTTGGCTAACTATTCAAAGCATTTCAGGTAGAATCCCTCAGTAAGCAAGGGAAGGTGTGGGTTTAAACCCTGACTCTGTCCTCACTGGCTGTTTAGCCTTAGGCAGGTGACTTCCTTTCTCTAAGCCTCCATTTGCTCACCAGCAAAGAGGGGGTCCCGATAGCACCTACCTCACTGCGGAAAATGCGAATGCCCCTGCAGGCCTCTGACCTGCTTCCCCGAGTGTCCCTGAGCCTGTCCCTGTTGTTTCCTGGACTTGTGTGCATGTTGTGAGTTTCTTGGGGGCAGAAAGGGTGTGTGAGCAATGCCTGACAGGCCTGTGGAGGCCCTCGAAAGGAGTTCAGAATTTCCAGCAAGTCAGGGGAGTGGGTTGCTGACTAAGTAAGAGCCAACAGCAGATGCTGCTTCCTGAGGTCAGTTCTGAGTCACAGTCCCAGGAAGGTGATCTGTAAACATAAGGCTTTTCCCAAGCACCTCAATCTTTCGAGGGCCTTGAATGCTACCCTCAGGAGAGGCTGCTTTTGTGCTATGGGCAGAGGTACTGGAAGGGTTTTTGACCAAAGGACGACACGATCATGCCCAGTCCTTTTCTTCTTCTTTTAAAAATATTTTTGTTTTGAAATTATTGTATTGTATTTTAAGTTTATTTATTTGTTTTGAGAGAGAGAGTGCAAGCAGGGGTGGGACAGAGAGAATCCCAAGCAGGCTCCGTGCTGTCAGTGCAGAGCATAACGCGGGGCTCAATTCCACAAACCACAAGGTCATAACCTGAGCCAAAATCAAGAGTCCGATACTTGGGGGCACCTGGGTGGCTCAGTCGGTTAAGCGTCTGACTTCGGCTCAGGTCATGATCCCGCAGTTCGTGGGTTCAAGCCCTGCATGGGGCTCTGTGCTGACAGCTCAAAGTCTGGAGCTTAGCTTGCTTCAGATTCTGTGTTTCCCTCTCTCTGCCCCTCCTCTGCTCTCTCTCTCTCAAAAATAAATAAACATTAAAAAAAGAAAAAAGCCCAATACTTAACCCACTGAGCCACTCAGCTGCCTGAAAGTCATTTTAGACTTAGAAAAATAGTACAGTGAGTTCTTGTATAGGCTTCCCCAGCTTCCCCAAATACTTACATTTTGTATGACTACAGAAGAATTAGCCAGGAAATTAACAGCAATACAGTAGAATTAAAGAATCTATAAACTTTACTCACATGTGGCCAATTGTCCCCCTACTGTTCTCTTTCTGGTCCAGGATGCCATCCAAGATTCCACGCGGGGCTCCTAGGTGCCGCTAATGCTCTGCAGTTCAGTCTGGGTGCTGGTCACATAGGTGTGCTGGAGTCTTAAAATGAACATACATCAATATAAACTTCTTGAAAATTTTCATGTTGTCTTCATTTCAGCCCAGCTGCTACAGCAACCCCATTAACTGAATAGAATAGGGCCAATCTCTAAACTTTAGTCTTAGAGTTTAACTCTTTCTCTCAATCCCAGTTGAGAAAACCTGACGGCAATGATTGAAAGATCATGTAAATTGGTGTTAACTTTTACCACCTCTAATCTAGACCCCCACCTGCATACTGACATCTAAACTATACGTGTTTTTTAAAATGTTTACTTATTTACTTGAGGGGGTAGAAGGGCAATGGGAGAGGAGATAGAGAATCCCAAGTAGGCTCTATCCTCTCAGCATAGAGCCCAACATGGGGCTCGATCCCACAAACTGTGAGATCACTACCTGAGGCAAATCAAGTCAGATGCTTAACCAACTGAGGCACCTAGGGGCCCCTAAACTATACATTTTGATGCTAACCTTCCAGGGCTAGTATGCTTGACTTAGCCCCAGCTGGTGCTGTAGGGTGGGAAGGGATTATTCAAGACCCACCCAACTAGAAGGGTGGGGAGGTGGAGGGAAAGGAAGTGACTTGCCCAAGGCAACCCCATGCTGGGAAGAGACCAGATAACATGATGAAGGTCAATGCCAGCTACTGATCTTTCAGTTACCACCTTCCAGGTTTTCTCAACTAGCATTAGGGAAAGAATGAAACTCGAATGTGTAAGGCTTTCATTTTTGTAATGAACTGTGATGAGTAGGGCCTCTGTCCAGTGCATTATTAAAAGATACATTTTTGGGGTGCCTGGGTGGCTCAGGTGGTTAAGGGTCTGACTTTGGCTCAGGTCAGGATCTCATGGTTCATGACTTTGAGCCCTGCTGACAGCTCATAGCCTGGAGCCTCCTTCAAATTCTGTGTTTCCCTCTTTCTCTGCCCCTTGACTGCTCGTGTGCTGTTTCTCTTTCTCTCAAAAATAAATAAACATAAAAAAAATAAAAAGATACATTTTTTTCAAAAAGGTGATATAATGCAAACATGTGTTAAGAATTTTATTTCTCTGATTCAATAAGGGAAAGAAGCAGATTATAATTGGTCCAAACGAGAAGTTTAAAAGCACAAATGTATAGAAGTAGAGGACTATGGAAACAAATGCATGAATGAAGGCCAAACCAGCTTCTTCCAGGGTGGAAACCTCTATTAGTCAGGATAGAATGTGCATGTCTAGAAACAAGGATTATTTTTCATTGCTGTCAGTTGCCTACATTTTACAGAATTGCAAAAACAGCCCCCATGGAATCAAAACCAGAGTGCAGAAGTGATACTACAACCAATGCATAATTTTCCACTGAAAGAAAATTTCCTACAGTTTCCTCCTCTTTCGATCAAAAGAAATTCCGTCTCTTTCCATGCAACTTCATCATCAATAGTAACATATCAAATAGATGTCTCTGGCACCTCTCTTTTTACAAGGCGAAGTAACAAATCCCTTGTGATTTTCCTTGGGCTTTCTGGCAAATCTCAGACATCGTTACAACGTTCTTTTGTTTTATGTTCAGGATTGATCTGAGGAAGGCAAAAATCCAAAGTTGTCAGGAGATTTGAACACTTAAGGTAGGATCATGGGTGCCTGGGAAATACTTGTCTCCCTACTTGAAAGTGACAATAAAACATTTAAAAATAAATACAGAAAGTGACATAACTGTAAAGCACACTTAGCATGCTCCTAAGTTAGAAACCTTGTTTTAAATAATTAAAGGCATGATAACATCAACATAAAAGTCAGATAATTATTCTGGTAAAACTGGGAGTCTTTGCTCTCTAGGCAGATCACATGGGAAAAAGAATAACTTTTCATATAATGGGTAACAGTAAAATAGGAAACCAAAGAAACGGGGCCATAAAAATTAAGAAAAAATTTCTAATATATTTTTTAAGTTTATTTTTATTTATTTTGAGAATGAGAGCCCGAGTGGGGGAAGGGCAGAGAGAGAGGAAGGGAGAAAATCCCAAGCAGGCTCTGCACTGTCTTTGCAGAGCCAGGTGTGGGGCTTGTACTCACAAACCATGAGATCATGACTTGAGCCAAAGTCGGATGCTTAACCAACTGAGCCACCCAGGCGCCCCTAAAA
This sequence comes from Crocuta crocuta, assembly GCF_008692635.1. Taxonomy (NCBI): domain Eukaryota; kingdom Metazoa; phylum Chordata; class Mammalia; order Carnivora; family Hyaenidae; genus Crocuta; species Crocuta crocuta. Next base: position 2,550,176 of record NW_027533256.1, read on the forward strand.
TTTCTAATATTTTAAACATGTTTCATAGTGTCTCAGACTCCAGTGTTATAAACAAGGCAAATGAATTTCACCGTTAAGTCTTTCATTATGCTCTTTCATATTCTACAACAAACTGTTTAGGAATGATCTCAGAGAATGCACAAGGTAGGAACTAATTTCCTAACATTGCTAAGACGCTATTAACTTGTGATACATTCATTATTGCTTTTTTCATTGAATTACTAAATAAGCATTACAATTTTCTTTTTCAATTTCAACTTCAAGGCAGTAAATATCACTAGTTATAACACACAAGATGGGAATGGAAACTGGTGCAACCCCTCTGGAAAACAGTGTGGAGATTCCTCAAAAAACTAACAATAGAACTCCCCTATGACCCAGCAATAGCACTGCTAGGAATTTACCCTAGGGATACAGGAGCGCCATTGCAGGGGGCACATGTACCCCAATGTTCATAGCAGCACGCTCAACAATAGCCAAATCATGGAAAGAGCCTAAGTGTCCATCAACGGACGAATGGATCAAGAAGATGTGGTTTATCTATACCATGGAATACTACATGGCAATGAGAAACAATGAAACCTGGCCATGTGTAGCAACATGGATGGACCTTGAGGGTGTTGTGCTGAGCAGAATAAGTCAGATAGAAAGACAGATACCATATGTTTTCACTTATAGGTGGATTAGGAGGAACTTAACAGAGGACCGTGGGGGAGAAAAAGGAGAATAATAGTTGGGGAGAGGGAGGGAGGCAAACCATGAGAGACTCTTGAATGCTGAGAACAAACTGAGGGCTGATGGGGGCAGGGGAGAGGGGAAGGGGGGTGATGGGCATGGAGGAGGGTACTGTTGGGATGAGCACTGGTTGTTATATGGAAACCAACTTGACAATAAACTATGAAAGAAAAATAAAAAATAAATAAATAAATAAAATAAACACAAGAAAAGCTGTTTGGTGTCCTCAGTATGCCTGAAGAATATATAGGGAGTTTCACCAAACAAACAAACCAAAAACAAACAAAACCCAAAAAAGCCAATGGGAATACTGCTGCTTTAGGGAAAACTACTCTTTTTCTGGAAAAACAGAAGCACACACAATTGTCTTTCTCTGAAACTATTGCTCCGAAGCATCGTGTCAAGCATGCTCATTGATGATAACTTTCAAGCAAAGCTGCTTCCATGTCACAGAGAAATACTCGTGACTAGCCACTGTCACCCATTAGCATTTTAGCAGATGAGCGGAACTCATGAGGATTCAAATGCAATTTTCTGCAGCCTTGAGCATCCTAATAGTACAGCTTCTCCAAGTGGCGAAAATGAACACATTCATTAAGAGATGCAAAGTTATAGGCTATCTGTAGCATATAAAAAGAAAAAGAAACAAAGGTCTATGAACTTAAATTATGCTTAGTTTGTATGCCTCCGTATTCTATTTTGCTTAGAAATAATCTACACTTAAATATGGAGAACAGGGGCACCTGGTGGCTCGGTTGGTTGAGCGTCCGGCTTTGGCTCAAGTCATGATCTCACAGTTTGTGGGTTCGAGCCCCACATCAGGCTCTGTGCTGACAGCTCAGAGCCTGGAGACTGCTTGGGATTCCATGTCTCCCTCTCTCTCTGTCTCTCTCCCACTCATGCTCTGTTTCTCTGTCTCAGTAATAAACATAAAAAATTTTTTTTTAAAGATATGGAGAACAAACAGAAGGTTACTGGAGGGGTTGTGGGAGGGCAGATGGGCTGAGTATTTGAATGTGAATTTCTGAGTATTTGAATTTGAATTTATTTTATCATGAGTGAGATTTAGTAT
>NW_027533256.1:2552077-2584570 GCF_008692635.1 Crocuta crocuta
AAAAAGAAACAAAGGTCTATGAACTTAAATTATGCTTAGTTTGTATGCCTCCGTATTCTATTTTGCTTAGAAATAATCTACACTTAAATATGGAGAACAGGGGCACCTGGTGGCTCGGTTGGTTGAGCGTCCGGCTTTGGCTCAAGTCATGATCTCACAGTTTGTGGGTTCGAGCCCCACATCAGGCTCTGTGCTGACAGCTCTGTTTCTCTGTCTCAGTAATAAACATAAAAAATTTTTTTTAAAGATATGGAGAACAAACAGAAGGTTACTGGAGGGGTTGTGGGAGGGCAGATGGGCTGAGTATTTGAATGTGAATTTCTGAGTATTTGAATTTGAATTTATTTTATCATGAGTGAGATTTAGTATCTTTTAAAATATCCAGAACTACTTGTATTTCCTTTTCTGTGACCTAGATATTTATATCATTTACTCCTTTTTCTATTGTGTTATAAAGCTTTTCCTTATTGTGGGAGTTCTTTGCATATTAAGGAAGTTCGCCTTCGTCTATGAGATGAATTCCCTATAATATTTATCCCAGTTTCCTTATTGTCTTTTTAGTCTGCTTATGATAATTTGAACAAAGAATTTAAAATTGGGGTGTCTGGGTGGCTCAGTCGGTTAAGCGTCTACCTTCGGCTAGGGTCATGATCTCATGGTTTTTGAGTTCGAGCCCCGCGTCGAACTTAAATATGTATTTCACGGAGCAGTGGATTTCACTGTGACTACGTTAACCCCAGGGAATGATCTTATTCTCTTTACATCTGTCATCCAGAACCAATGAGCCATGCACTGCATATTACAAACATAGGCTTTGGACTCCCAGGGATCCCAGCTTGATTCCTGGTTCTACTGCTCACTGGTTCTGACTGTTAAAGAACTACTCAATTTCATCAGACCTCAGTTTTCTAACCTGGAAAATGGGAGCAGCGCCTACTCCCTAAAGGTTACTGAGGATTAAAGGAACGAATGCAAGCAAGGCTCTAAGCATAATGCCTGGGCCACAGGGAGAGTTCAATTAAACGTTTGCTCTTATTATCAACAGAGAAGCCATTCCGTGAGATTCCTGCAATTTCAAAACACAATGGGATGACTTAAGGAATTCGGGCTTCTGGCCAACAGTATGGTTTGTAACAGGCATGACAAGACACCAGGACGATACTAGTGACTCGTGGAACACTGAAATTTCATAATATATTTATTTTCAGTTTCCTAGGAAATATTCTGTAATCCCAGGACATAAGCCCAGCAAACTTGCCAACAGTGCAGATGTTAAAGCTTCACAAATACTATAAATACCCCTATTCTGTATACATGTGCAACATATTACTGGCGCATCTTTAACCAACGGCAAGAAAATCCCCAGGTCTGCAGAGTGTTTACAATATTTGTACGTTGCTATGGAGACGGTATCAAAGGCAGGCACCCATAACATGTACAGGATGTAGGGGTTAAGGGCAGCTAACAACGATGGAAATACTTCTGACTCTTCATGCATCATTCTTGGATAACATTTGTAAATAGCTGGGAGGTGAGGCGTGCTGTTGAGAGCAGTACTTTGGACGTCTCATCCAACACTGCTGGCCGGCAGCTTGGTGAAATACGGATGAGTCAGGGACCTAGGTCTGCCATCAGACTGGCTGTGTGACACTGTTGGTGACACTGCTGGCACTCGGTTTCTCTGAAGGTAAGACGAAGGGGGTGGCTATCTGAACATTGCTGCAGTCCCTTCCAGCATTCTGATTACGAGGGCCACAGACACGATTTCATCTCATATCCTCTGTTGTTTAATGCCATTCTCTCTCAGTTGAGCAAAATTAAGATAGATTTTTTTAGTTGGCCAACCTGGACTTTCTTTTCCCACTGTTACCTGCCATGTTCACAGACAGACGGGCTCCAGCTGGCTCTCACCCTATATTGGAAACAGATTCTCCCCGCTCTGAGGAAGCTTTTCTTCCCGCCAATGGATTGTGGGCAACCCAGCTCTTGTTGGCAAATTGTCAGAATTAAACAAAAATCAGATGAAGTTACCAAACTCACACTGTCCTGCAAGTCCTTCTGGAGACCAACAGTTAGTTGCAATTGACATACTGCAACATGATCTGGTCTTTAAGTCGTAATATAGCACAGTACCACTCATTTACATTAAAGATACTTGCTCACATAACAACAGACATTTTGCAAGAGTGCATGGCCAGCAAACACTTGGGAATTGTCGCCTGGGAGTGGGGGGCGGGCGGGAGATGGGGATAAAAGGAAATAAAACAAGGGGTGAGTAGATATTGAGACTCAAAGACATGATGAAACTCACCCAGGGTGACACAGGGAAGAAGTACTGGGTAACAATGTGAGCAGAGCTGTGGCTCAAAAGCAAGGACCCTTCACCATTATACCCACTGTCTTCCGTTCTTCAGGGGAAACAGCAGCAACAGGGGTGGGGGGGAGTGTGGTGTGGCTTATTATCTATCAGTTGTCTCAGAGGGTTGCTGTGTTGTTATTTTTCCCTTGGAAAGTAAAGTACATGTGGAATTCCCTCTTCTGGAGCGTTCTCCTGATTAGATCTTGTGTTTTTTGGGTGGCTTAGCTGAAAAGGTAAGGTAAGGTAAGGTAATTCAACGTGGGTTTTCTAAGGTTATATCAGGGGCACAGTTCTGGCTCATAGAGATTTTCGAGGACGCTGGAGGGTTAGAAAGTGGAAAAGTTTACAAAATTAAGTGGTTTGCTTGATATACCATGCTCCCAGGGATGGGTCCCCCAGTCTTTTGCCAGATGTTTGGTGAAAGAGCCTCAGCCCATATTTGTCTGGAAAATCTACTCCGTTGTGGGCATCTATCACAGGAATTGATACCTAAGGAAAAGGTGGAATAAGAATATTTCTTTGTTTGCATTTGCAAAACTACACACAGGAGGGATAAATAAAAATGAATACCTGTTATGGGTAAGGGTAAATAAAAGGGTTGGGGTGCCTGGGTGGCTCAGTCGGTTAAGCATCCAACTCTTGGTTTCGGCTCAGGTCATGATGTCACAGTTTGCAGGCTTAAGCCCTGCGTCCGGCTCTGCACCGACATTGCAGAGCGTGCTTGGGATTCTCTCTCTCTCTGCCCCTCCTCCCACTTGCACTCTCTCTCAAAATAAACTTTAAAATAAGCTAAGACACTCAACAACTCTTAACACCCAGCAATGTTTTTCCTAAAGGCCCTGAGCCCACTCTTCAAAATGTAAGCATCATGGAGGCCAGGGCCCCATCTCCTGGTCACCATGGGAAGTTCACCTAGAAGCCTTGCTCCGAGATAATGACCACCTGCTCATCATTAGACTCAGACGTCTTCCCTTCCCTTACGATGAAGGTAATTGATATAGACGGCCACCCCAACTGCCAGGCGAGTTTGGGAGGAGCTATGAAAGAAATAGATTCCCCCACGGTGCTGTCGGGCCCTCCTGCACAAGGACTAGCTATGGGTTTGTCTTAAGATGGTGTGAAGGATGGAGGTGTCTGCTTGGCTGCACAGACGAGTGTGGTTTCTTTCTGTCTTCGCAATCATATGCGCTGATGTACCCCGCAGTCTGGTTTAGCGCTTATTCAATAATAAAACTGTTTTCTTTCTTTTCTGCACTTGTGGAGAGGATTTTCTGGCAGATTTTATGTTTAACTTTCCTCCCTAATGTTACCTGCAGGGAGAGGGTAGGGATGGAGAAGGGAATAAGACCTCTCTCTTTTTTTTTTTATTAAAATGTTTTATTTCTGAGAGAGAAAGAGACAGAGAGCCAGCGAGCCAGCATGAGCAGAGGAAGCCAGAGAGAGAGGGAGACACAGAAACCCAAGCAGCCTCCAGGCTCTGAGCTAGCTGTCAGCACAGAGCCTGACGCGGGGCCTTGAACCCACAAACCGTGAGATCACGACCTGAGCCTAAGTCGGACGCCTAACCGACTGAGCCACTCAGAAGCCCCCAAGACCTCTCTAAATATGCCCCTTTCATAGGGGCACCTGGGGCACTCGGTTGGTTAAGCAGCTGGCTTCAAGTTCAGGCCATGATCTCACAATCCATGAGTTCAAGCCCTGGGTCGGGCTCTGTGCTGGCAGCTCAGAGCCTGGAGCCTGTTTTGATTCTGTGTCTCCCTCTCTCTACCCTTCCCTTGCTCACACTCACTTGCTCTGTCTCTCTCCTTGAAAAATAAATAAACATTAAAAATTTTTATATAGTTTTGCCTTCCAAGGCTTGTTGGTGTCTTCCGTATTAAAGGATGTAATGTAAAATTGACAAGTCTAGTGAAAAAGAAAACCCAAAAATTTAAATACAAGTTAGGAAATGAACCTGAAACCTAACTGAATACCAAACCAATTAATAGCATATTCACAAGGAGAAAATAAATATAACTCCATAATATATGTCATAATATATTGCAAAGACCAAATGACTGCAAAAAACGTTCGTAGTATTATTGGCTGATGAACTGAGCTCTCCCGAAACTATTTAGCATGTGCTGTAGGACTGAGTAAGTAAATACACTGAGGTTCACACAGCCCTCTCGCTGTGGGAGGAGGGGTCACAGAGAGAGGCAGAGCCCTGTGGCAGTAGAACTGCTGTGAGGAGGTATCAGTATCGATTTCTGATTTAAGAAACAAATCTATGTCCCTAAGTCTGTCCTCTGAATGATGCTGTGGCAATGACACCGTTGGCAATAAGAACACACCAGATCTTACTAAGTACCTTTCTTCGATTAAAGGAAGCCAAACAGCTTGGGGCTGATGATAGGGTAGGTAAATCAGCTTGTTGAAAATACTCAAAAACATAGGAGGACATTTCAAAAGGACACAGGGACCACCTTGAAGGGGCTCCCACTGGCCAACTTGGAACATCATGATAGAAATGGTTAAAATCAGAGCACCTGGATGGCTCAGTCAGTTGAGCGTCCAACTCTTGATCTCAGCTCAGGTCTTGACCTCAGGACTGTGAGTTCAAATCCCACAATGTGCTCCACACTGAGCATGGAGCCTACTGGAAAAAAAAAATTATAATATATAAAATTTAAAACAATTCATAAGTTCACAGTGAAACCTCCAATATTAAATGAACAAAAAATGAAAGTAGGTGAAGCAAGGAGAAAGGAAGTCTTTTTTTTTAATTTTTAAAAATATTCATTTTTGAGAGAGAGTGTGTGTGTACGAGTGGAGGAGGGGCAGAGACAGGGAGACACAGAATCCAAAGCAGGCTCCAGGCTCTGAGCTGTCAGCACAGAGCCTGAAGCGGGACTCAAACCCATGAACCGTGAGATCATGGCCTGAGCTAAAGCTGGTCACCTAACTGACTGAGCCACCCAGATGCCTCAAGGAAATCTGTTCTTTACAGAATGCCAACTAATGCAGACGGAATGATGGAAATAGGAAAATTACCAGCTCATAAACATCATGGTAAAAACTGGTTGAGGCAAGATTCACCAATGGATAGTTCATAATGGATAATCATCAGTGGGTGGGGAATATGTGGTCATGTGGTATTGAAGTATCAGCCCACACATCTCTTATCAACTCCAAGGGAGGGACAACACCTTTAAGATGGGAAAACCAACTTAATCAAGTAATACAATTTAGAACCACCGATAAGGGGGACACACATCACCGCGTGTGCGTCAGTGTGATGCACTGCAAAGAGCCTGACAGTGCTCTCCCAGCGCATTTCATCTCATTTCTGATCTCGAGAAGGCAGGCAAAACCGGGGGCCATGCTGCGACATAGGCTGCGCCCGGGCGCTCCAAACATGTCAGTCGTTCAAGGCAAAAACATAGACAAAAACAAGGCAGAGGAACGCTTCTAGGTTAAAGAGACTAAGGAAAGCTGACAGCTAAACAGTATGTGTGATTCTGGATCCAGGACTCTCCCACCCCCACCGTCCCAAAGGCTCTGAATGACATCAGCCCAAAGGGGGAGAGTCCAGTCTGAACCGTGTGGAAGACAACATTACGGTTCCTGGGAGTGATAGTTATGCAACACAATGCTTCCGTTCTTGGGAGATGCACACTGAAGGTGAAGTGCAGTGGTGTCTACAAAGGCTCTCCAATGATTCAGGGGGAAGAAAAGAAACAATATTATATGGAGGGTCAAAAAGAGAGGGGTAAGGCAAATACAGCAACATGTTACTAACTGGGGAACCCGGGAGGCGAAGGGTATATAGATGTTCTCTATACTCGTCTTGCAGCTTTTCTGCAGGCTTGAAAATTTCCAAATAAAAGCAATATATATATATCCTGTATTTGATTTTTTGGGAGTTGTACCTAGTTCCCCAGCTCATGTTCTATCATCCCAATTATTTTCTTAAACTGATTGGTCTATTTCCCCTTCAAAAAGGAACTATTTCAATTTCACGTCATGACCAGGTAACTTACCCGATTGCCCGCCCTCGCCCTCTACACATGCGTACACACACAGAACCTGCATTTTCTGCGCAGTTTCACACGACCCATCTACGTGGGTACATTTGAGAAGCACAGGACACATCACTGGTGATTACCAACCTTCCAGTAAAACTATTGTTCAGTACGTTACAGTTTACGAAGTTGCTTTATCTAGATTATTTCACTTAGGTTTATCATTCATTCTTTCATCCCAGCCGCAATGTAAAATTGATGAAACCGAGGTCCAGGAAAGTGACAAACTTGCCTAAAATCGTGTGGCTGGAGCCAGGTGAAATGCCACACTTGAGTATCATTGAGTAGCATAATGCTTTTAAAATGTTAACAGTTTGCTGAATGCATCATCATTAATGTGCATGGCAATTTAGGTAATAATTGTGCTTTATTCTCATATGTATCAGAGAAAAAAAATATAAGGAACAAGCCAGGCAGGGTATTTCATAGTTATTCTTGCCTACGAAGATTTCTTAGAATGAATTCATGTCTAGTACAGACATGAACAGCCTTGCGGGGGTGGCCCCCACATGCCTGAGGGTTAGGGAACACTTATAGATGCCATTGCTGTCATTTATAGCAACACCAAAACTTTGGTGGCAGTTTTTATCAACTAAGTTCTATTTACTAGGAACGTCCTGTGCAACATGTTGGTACAAAGAAAAAGTGAAAGTAACTCCCGGAGGCAGAGTCCCAAGTCCCTGAAGGGGAAAGACAGAGACATGAGCTGGAGGCAAGGATGGCGATAAAAAAAAAAAAAAAAGGCTACGCATAATCCTAGGAGCTCAACACCCTGACCTTGAGGCTTCCACGACCTTGGGCCTGACACATAAAGAACCACAGGTCCAGGACACATGCTCCCCTCTCCCACCTGGGCCCCAGGGTAATCCCGGCATTCAAGGCATTCAATATAACACATTGGCATTGCCGGTCCAGCCCCGCCAGCAGAGAAGCGGGGATCCCGCTAAAACCAGGCAGTGAGCCCCCAACCTGTGGGAGGAGTTTCCCATTCAATGGACAGCAGCCTCCTTTAGAGACCGCCCACTGTGTGTCTCAGCTCCCTGCCCAGAGAGACCCAATAATATCCAAACCCCAAACAACCTAGGGGCCCGCTCTCCCACCTTGGGAGGGCACCTTCCCTTTAGGAAACTGCTTGGTGCTCGCTGTTTCCTTCTGGCTCTTTACTGCAGCATGGATCCCCGTGTGAATCCATTCCCACAACGCACTCTCTCACCCTGGACACTTCATGAACATTCCCTTGACCCGTATGAGGGTGCCAAAGGCTTTTTTCCCTAATCCACCTTTGTGACTCACTACAAACAAAAAGGAGGCAACGGGTAAACTCAATCCTATTAAGCCTAGAAGCCATCCTAAAATGTTCATAGAAATTAGAGTATTTTGAGTAGGGTTTTCAAACATCCACGGTGGAATCAGAGTTCCACATAAAGTTCTTTCTCATAAAGAGAAGTGTGAAGTGACAATTGGATGTCCAGCCTTGGTAAAGAAAGAACCAGAATTCCCAACTTAAGGTGGGCAAGGCGGCTTGCAGGGAGGTGTACGCGTACAGCTGCCTTACTACCATCTTTTTGCCTGTGCCAATAAGGGGCAGATCAATATTTGCTAAACTAAGAGCTTTAATTAACAAGGCTCCAGGAAGTGTCCGGGCAAAGATTAAAAACGTGGCTGCAGTGTTCGTTAATCTCAACAGCAGGGCCTTGGACTGCGTGTGTCTTCAGTCCCTCCGTGTAAATACGTACCGCCTGCAGGTGGCCAGCTGTTTTGCTAAAGAACCTCTTTACACGTCTGGAATAGGACTCTTACGCCCAAGTCTTGTTTTAAAACCATGGCTTGAAAAAACATGTTTTGGGGCACCTGGGTGGCTCAGACAGTTGGGCATCCGACTTCGGCTCAGGTCATGATCTCACAACTCGTGGGTTCGAGCCCCTCACTGGGCTCTGTGCTGACTGCCAGCTCAGAGCCTGGAGCCTGTTTCAGATTCTGTGTCTCCCTCTTTCTCTGACCCTCCCCTGCTCACGCTGTCTCTCTCTCAGAAATAAATAAAAACATTTAAAAAAAAGAAAAAGCATGTTTAGACGCAGACTGGAGTCCTAAACAAGTTGAGTGTTTACAAGGAGAAATTATAATAAACTGGCCTGTTACTATTGAAAGTGTGAGGTCATTAGTTTTTTTCCATTAGTCCTTTCTTTTTTGTTCTTCCAAACTACTTACGTTCCCAAGATCTCTGGGAGAGGGGCTGGGGGTGAGGAAGAAAACACATTAGTTTGTCTGCCTTCCACGGCTGCTTCCGTTAAGATGCTTCTGGTCCTTTCTCCTCCAAACACAACAAGCATGTCTCTCCCATATCACCATCACGACTGCCACACAAGGCCAACAGCTCTCGCATTTGTTTTCTTGCCCCACAGACTTAATTTCTATGCTCCTGGGCTGCAGAGGAGGGGAGAGACACAAGAACCAGTTGGGGTCTGGCCTCTCTGTGTGATGTGAAGTTATGGGATGTAGTTTACGGCCTTACAAAATGGTCTACACCACGTACTTATTAAGATCCTTTTTTGCTGTAAGCCATGGTAATACCCCAACTGAGATAATAGGAGTTTATACTTTTGGCGCTTAAAAAAGTGAAAATATTCCTCTTGCCTGCTGCATAGGCTGTATCAGATGCTGAATGAAATATAAGTGAGGGGCGTCTGGGTGACTCAGTCAGTTGGGCATCCGACTTCGCTCAGGTCATCATCTCTTGGTCGGTGGGTTCAAGCCCCATGTCCAGCTCTGTGCTGACAGGCTGGAGCCTGGAGCTGCTTCGGATTCTGTGTCTCCCTCTCTCTGCCTCTCCCCTGCTTGTGCTGTCTCTCTTGCTCTCAAAAATAAATAAGCATAAAAAAAAGATATATAAGCAAAAACAAAAGGGGAGCAATCCTGCGGTGAAAGGAGACACTCACGTCCACCCACGGCTTTGTGTGTGGAGGTAAGTGGGTTCCCGGCAGCTCTACAAACATAACGAGGAGCATAGGCCCTGCCGCTCTACATGCCTTTATGAGTGGGAAACAAAGCCTTGATATTTGAACTGTACCAACCGTTCCATGAATAGAGTCCCCTTGGAAAAGAGTAGAATCAAATGTGTGGCAATAACAAGACTGACATACAAAAGAACATTTGAACAGAAGGCAATTCACAGCATTTATTCAAGTCAATCCATTTCGTTCAATAATCTGCCACATCGTTGCTGTCGCCATCACCGTAATATCGTCGTTACTATTTCTCTTTTGAGAGGGCCATGCTTTTAAAAAATCTGGGTTAGGTTTCCATGGTGTTTAACCCTATGATTAAAAACCTCTCTCTTCACCAAAAGGCAACCCCTTCACCACCAGGGCAACTGGAAAAACTGAAATTTAGTTGTAGAAAGTGATCGCCACCAGAAACAATTCATAGTCCATCACCTTGCAGGGCTGTACTCTTACTTACTTGGGGCCTCTTTCGGGGCGAGGGGGCTGCCTCTCGTAAATGTTTGCTTAAAACAGGTAACATGCCCTCCTGCATCATAGAAGGAAAACTAAGGTCTAGTCCCTCGAGAACAGGTCCTCCTGGAAAGGAACCTTAATGGCTCCTGGGTGACTGGGTCATTGTGCCAAGGTCAGGGGGCAGAGGCAGTGACCCTCCTGCTGTGACCAGTCAGTAGTAAAAAGGTCCCATCAGGTGAATGGGAGAGGTAGTCGCTAGCTTCCAGTTAGAAACTCTAGCTCAGGAATGTCCGTGTTAGAGTAAGCCAGAGCTGGAGGGAGATGTTAGAGTCTGGGAAAAAGATACAGCCTTCCCACCCGGGGGCCCACATAAAGGTGACACCACCAGCCAAGGGCGGTCCTGTGCCTCTCGGAGAAAAGAGTCCACTGAGTGGGTTCTGCAGTTTCCACAGAACCACAGGAATGACGCTGAACATGTGCAAAGTTACATCAGTTTCCGTCCTTCATCCAGAAAACACTGCTAGGACACCTGTGGGCAAGGCAATGGGCCAGCTGCCAAAACAAAAATCTGTCTAAGATGTGAGCCTGACCAGCAGCAGCAACCCAGCAGCGGCCTTCAGACCCCTGCACACCAGAGTGCTGTGCCCTAGGGGTGCGTGGAGGGAAGGCTGGCTTCCGGCTGGCAAGACCAGAGAAGGCGTCCCCCAGTCCTCTCCTCTCGGCACCCGGCGTGTCCTCTGTGCCTCTATGTCGCTGCTCAGCCTGGCCCATTCCATGCATCTGCTCATCTTTCTGATCTTTCTTGGTGCTGAGAGAAAAGCAAGTTCGAGAGGATACGATCCTGCCTCACAGATGCCTACTGTGCGTGGAACTGATATGTTATGGAAATGTCACTCTGTCTTGGTTCAGAAAGGTGCAGTAAACTGGGGGAAAGACAAGCTAAGATGGGGTGAAAAGAGTGTAGTATTTTAGTCAGAAGGTGGGAACAAAATTATACCAACAAGGAATTTTAGTGCACAGCTTACACCAGATAGAATGAGCCCTGGCACTGCCGAGGACCTCAAGAAGGCAGCTGGAAACCCTGTCTGCAGAACTGGGAAGCTTAAATCCTTCCTTGTCATGAGTCGGGCTCAACCAGAGCATATGAAGTAATGACTAACTAGAGGGTCTTAAACTTCTGGGAAGTAGAAACATCAAGTAAAGTCAGCAGCTTCCTTGCCTTGTGAAGTTGAAGGTCAAAAGTGTAGGGAAAGCATTTGAATATCTTCCTTAAGTTTGTTTTTGGCGTTTCGGTCTGTAAGCAATTAAGATGGAGAGAGACGCCACCCCAAAGAGGAAAGTCTGTAGGAACCAGAGCACTTGAGCCCGACCGTCCGTGATGCCTTTAGACCTAAAAATAAGAAAGAGAGAAACTTAACCACCAGAATTTTAATGTTATGGTTTCCTAAGAGTTAGTCTTGCATTTTTAATTTTTTTTATTATTTATTTCTTTACATTTCTTTTAATGTTTATTTGTTTTTGAGAGAAAGAAATACAGAGCACAAGCGGAGGAGGGGCAGAGAGAGAGGGAGACACAGAATCTGAAACAGGCTCCAGGCTCTGAGCTGTCAGCACAGAGACCAAAGCAGGGCCCAACCCACGAACTGTGAGATCATGACCTGAGCCGAAGTCAGATGCTTAACCGCCTGAGCCACCCAGGTGCCCCTGGTCTTCTTTTAAAAAAAAAAAAAAAAAAAGGATTCCTTCTGTCTACTTTCATTAGGCTTATTTTTGCCATTTTCCTCCAGTTTCTTAACTCACGTGGTTAGTTTATTTTCATTTTTCTTGTACATTTAGGATGGTACACTCTCACCTCAGTCACAGCTGGCTACTGCCTATGGCATGGAATTATAAAACTGTTTCCCCTGTGACTCTGATGAACGGAAAGCGTTAAAAAGCACTAGGATGCCTTTAGAGGAAGAGTTTTGAAGGTAGACCCAATGTAAATCCTAGCTTGGCCAGCTACAAGCTGTGATGCCGGGGCAAGCCACTCCTCTCTCGACTCTGCTTCCTCCTCTGAAAAACCAAAGTATCAGTGTTTATCCCAGCAAATTTGGGGATGATTTAGGAGATGACATACACAAAGTGCTTAGTCAAGAGCCTGGCTCACAAAAATAATAAACGCCTGGCTATGGCCATTCAAACTGCTTAAAACAGCTCAAAAGAAAAGGGCCTAACAGAAATGAATGGCTTGCTGGTCTCATCTGTAAATAAAGAAGTCTCATGTGGGTGACTTCTAATTTAGAAGAGTATATGTAGAAATGACATTGTTTTCCACACTAACAGATTAAAGGAGAAAAATCATATGATCATCTGGATACATGCAGAAGCATCTGAGAAATTACAACACTGATTCTGAACACAAGTTCTCAGCTAACTTAGAAACAGGATGGAACTTCCTTACTCTGACAGAGGAGGTCTACATGACGCTAGAAAAAACAGGGTGCAAAATTTGAAAGATCTCCCTTTAATCAGCAACAACGCAAGGGCCAGTAGATATGAGGAATTCATGTTCATTCAGTGCTATTTACAATAATAAAAAACTAGAGACTTAAAAGTCCATCGGGGGGGATTTGTGAATACAGTGAGGCACAGCCATAGAATAGAATACTATGCACTAACAGAGGCAAATTTATAGGTGTAGACATGGAAAAATAGGCATATGTGACAATGGAAAAAGTGATAGAAGAGTTTATGTCTATATTTATATATATTATGGTAGCTATGAAGTCAAACATAGAGTCCCATCTTATCTCTGGTTAAAAGGGATTCACCAATTCCTTTTTATTGCTGGGTAGTATGATTTGGGGGTTACATATATACATTCACCTAAATTCATTCATTCATTCATTCATAATGCAAATGGAGTATTTATTCTGAGGTACAGTGACAAGTGACATACTGCAACATGTGGGACCATGAAAAAAGAATTTCAAGAGCATAGGAAGAGTGACCTAAGCTCTCCATGCCTGCTCCCCGGCTACCCTTCAGAGACTCGGATAGCACGATGTTAAATTTGTGTCTTTTGGTTTTCACAAGAGACTCCAAATGCCAGTAACAGTACAGGTGTCAGATACTCCAACACTGTGAATTCGAGGAGTGAGACCACACCTCCAAGCTAAGGTTCCAACACAAGGCGGAAGGGGCCAGTGCGCAGGGCTACTAGTGCTACGGCATTTCCCGTCACAAGTCAGACTCAAAGAATCGCTTCAACAGAACCATCCAAAGAGCTTGATCTGAGTCCCCTGGAATTTAGGGGAAGAGATTACTATCTGATTCTAAAGCTTAAAGACACAGGTTTAGTTTGGGACGCCTGGATGGCTCAGTCGGTTAAATGTCTGACTTTGGCTCAGGTCATGATCTCATGGTTTGTGGGTTCGAGCCCCGCATGGGGCTCTGTGCTGAACATTTACTCAGAGCCCGGAGCCTGCTTCACATTGTGTCTTCTCTCTCTGCCCCTCGTCCGCTTGCACTGTCTCACTCTGACTCTCAGAAATAAATAAATATTAAAAAAGCTATTCTTAAAGACTCAGGTATAGCTTGCCTAATGGGAGACCAAAGATACAAGGCCGCAATGGGAAGTGCATGTATCTGCAGATTTCTTGCACTGGAAGGGTAAGGAAGCTGTTACTGTG
The DNA here is from genome assembly GCF_008692635.1 of Crocuta crocuta. Lineage (NCBI taxonomy): Eukaryota > Metazoa > Chordata > Mammalia > Carnivora > Hyaenidae > Crocuta > Crocuta crocuta. The sequence continues at coordinate 2,565,630 of NW_027533256.1, forward strand.
AGCCCTCCAGATCTGGCAGAAGGCCATGGGCATGGGCGGGCTTTAAAGGAGCCCTGCCCCAGAGGCCCTAATTGAAGGGTAGAAGAGATCTCAGTAAAAGAAAAACTCCCCTCATTCACAGATCCTGAAGGGCAACTGCAAGAGGCAGGCTGGCGGCGGCATCTGAAGGACCCATCAGGGGAAATGCAGAAGGGAGGTCCGCAGCGATGGCCTGGTTTCTCAAAAATCCACCGGGGCTCTGCCAGGGAAAACGAGCCAAAACCGGGCATGCAACAGCCACAGCCCGCAGCTGCCTGACCACAAGGAGGACAGTGCCCAGTTCCCCCCAACGACTCCCACCATGGCAGGCCACAAGCAGCTGTCGCTATCAAATAGGAAAAAGGGATGGCCTGAGAGAGAAGACACCAACCACACTCTCTTCCCTGCAGCAGGCTCCTGAGCCCCAGCTGGATGACAGCAGACACTTTTGACTTTGGTTAACTTAATGGATTTAATCAACAGCCTGGAGTGGACGGGAAAACCTACGGAACTGCTTCAGATTTCATCCACGGCTGGGGGGGTGGGGAGGGGAGAGGTGGACAACAATCTACAGGGGGAGTGTAACTGGAGAGGTATGCACCCAATAGATATTAACTGCTATTAAAACAGTTGTTCTAAAGTATGTTAGTTCTCACCTTTAGAATACAACAATAACGGTGGTGACAGTTCATCTCGACCAGAAAAAAATTAGTTGCAAAGTAAATCTGGTGGGACAGTAACTACTGCTCCACGCCAGCACGCTGTCTGTACGATGTGCTTACAGAAGTACTAATGTAAAGAGAATCCTTCCAAGTATGCTCACACAGTATTAACTTACATTGGCATCTGCTGAGTGGGGTCTAGCCCAGAGGCTTTTTCATTTTTAATTTGCAGAATTAACCCAGAATTATTTGTGGAGCTTGAAAACAAATAACATAGTCCCATTTCTGAAGCAAGACCAAATCAGGATCTCTCAAGAAAGTTCCTTAGGCGACTCAGTCATGAAACTAGGACTGAGAGTCACTGGCCTACGTCCATATCTCGGCTCTTTTCCTTTTTTTATTAAAAAAAAAAAACTTTTTCATGTTTGTTTATTTTTGAGAGAGAGAGACAGAGTATGAGTGGGAAAAGGGGTAGAGAGAGAGGGAGACACAGAACTTCAAGCAGGCTCCAGGCTCTGAGCTGTCAGTCTAGAGCCTGACATGGGGGTCAAACCTACGAACTGTGAGATCATGCCCTGAGCCAAAGTCAGACGCTCAACGGGTAGAGCCACCCAGGTGCCCCTAACTTGGCTCTTTTTCAAACTAGAAAGCAAACTCCAGATATTTTGTTCTAGTTGGAACTATTCAGAGAATATTTTAAAAATGAGAAAAACCATCTAAATTAAGTTGCTCAATAACTGACTATAACTGACTAGCCAACACAAATGAAATGAATCCATTTGTTAAATATTTACCAAGTACTGCCTCTGGGCTAGGCTCAGTATTGGCGTGGAGATTCAACCCTACCCTGAGAATGCTCTTGGCCTACAAGTGCATGAATTATTTAAATGTGGGTACTCTCAACTTATATCAGATACCAAGAGAAAAATGACAAAGACCTATTAAAAACAGTTACTTGCAAAAAAAAAAAAAAAAAAAAAAAAAAAAAAAACAAAAAACCCAANAAAAAGACAAACAACAACAACAAAAAACCCAAAAAACCCCCAACACTTACTTGCACAAAACCATGGCATACAAGGCCTCTCCCACATGAATCAGCCAGGCAAGCCAATACCTGAAACAAAAGTCATCCTAGCTTAAGGTGACGGTTATCTGCTGATGAAATCAAACACAGAAACCTCAAAAAGAAAGGCGCCTTAACGTGAACTAGCAACACTCTTAGACATCCAAAGCCAAGGGCAGGCCTTCCAGGTCTATGGTAGGGCTGGAGCTGCAAGGGCCACATCCCACTTCCGGAGCTCTCCTTACCCATTGTGCAGGAGGGTGTGATGGTGGTCCACCAAGTACTGAGTGAAGAGGCCCAGGGGCCCTAGGCTCTGGTAAGGAATACTCTGAGGCCAGAAGACAACCCACTGAAAAAGAATCAGAGGCACAGAATACCTATTAGGTCACTGAAATCAGGTCATGTTTATTTTTGAGAGAAACCATGAAATAATCCTGATTCTACAAAAACAACTAAAGACCAAGGAAACTGAATTAAGTCACCTGGGCTTCCATTCTCCATTTCTATTTTCCTTCTTCCTCTCTTCCTTCCTTCCTTTCCTTCTTTTCTTTCTTTTAAGTTTTATTTATTTATTTTAGGAGAGATAGAAGGCAGTGCGAGCAGGGCAGGGACAGAGAGTGAAGGAGAATCCTAAGCAGGCTCCACACTGTCAGCACAGAGCCCGATGTGGAGATCAAGCTCGCAAAACTGTGAGATCATGCATGACCTGAGCCTAAATCAACAGTGAGGCGCTTAACCGACTGAGCCACCCAGGCGCCCCTCCACCGAACATTTCCTAAAAGCTATTCTGGTGGGAGATTTACACCAAGGAAGCTATGTGGTTATCAGACTCAGTGTCCGGGCTGGATGACTTCTATTCTTAATTAATTCCACCCAAAACATTATTTTATGCAGGTTATTAATAAGTTTAAGTTTCCACGCCCTGGCTAGCTTCTTTACTGCAGAAGCTATGGCTTGAACCAAACCCCCATTTAACTTAGAATTCCTTAGAAAGAAGAATTCCTCTTCTTTCACTTTTCCTACCTCTAAAACCTCTAAATCCACCTCTCTGGAGCTGAAAAATATGTGAGTCAAGTCTGTGAAGTGCTAACAGCAACTATCTAATCACATTAGGTTTGTGTAATTGGATCAACTTGTCTCTATGTTGTAACCTCTGCCGGATTTTTCTGAGAATAGTAAGTGCCAACAGGTCCAAAATGTATTGTCTCATTCAGAGCTCAGGCAAGAAGAGCAGTCCTACTTCTCTCATTATGTTGTTACCCATCTAAAATTTAAATAAAGCTTAAAATATCACTGCACCCTCCAAAACCAAAAGGAATAGAAAAGGCAGCACCTGGCAGCCCTACAATATCCCAGTTTGAAGTCCCCAAAGCTTTCCTCCATCTGTTTTCTAACTAGTCAGGAACCCAGAACCACAGAATAGAATTGCACCTTTGAAAAATTCCAGTTCAATCCCTCCATTGTACATATGAGGAAATCGGAGCCAAGGAGATCAGATTTGACGACAAACCCCACTGTGGACACATGACACTTCTAAGCCCCAGTGTCCAAGGATCTCCCGATCAAGATTCAAATACATTTGCCTCTTTTCAAAATTACACCAACCTAGTCCCCAACCTGCTTTTCCAGGCGTCCCTATTATCTTTCTAAAAGAACTGTCGGCGAGACAAAAGTCGCTCCTCCTCTCAGCAGGGATCTCGTCTCCCTGATCCCATATCTATGCCATAACATTTACATCCTCTCTATCCCTTCTTCAGGTGCATCCCCGTTTCCCAAACCATTCCAACTGTCTCAAACATGGTTTCGGAAGCCCTGTCCTGAGCCGGCAGGCCTACGGCAGCCTGTCTACGTGAATTCTCCTCGGTGAGCACTACTCACGCTCGGTTACACCGTAGGAAGTGTAGAGGGGCGAGCACGCAAAGGCGGGACCGCTGGAGCAGAAACCATCCCGCGAGCCCACAGACCTTCCGCTTACGCTAGTAACCCAGGCAACCGCGGAGCGCGCAAGCGCGGACCTCGCGGCCCGAGCGCCCCTCGCCCTACGGGGGCCTGGAGGGCCCCTCCCGACGCCTCACCGCGAAATAGCCCAGTCCCAGGACGGTGACCAGCGAGGGCAGACGTCTGGCTCGACGGAAGTAGGCAGAAGCAGCCCTGCCGGACTCGGACCTCATCACCACCATCTTGAAAGAGCTATACGCTGAATCACGGCGTGGGGAACCATCCCCGCCCCCGCCCCCATCCCGACAAAGCCCGGGGAGCCGGTTTCTCAGGACCTAGAGAACCCGGGAAAGGCGCGGGCACAGGAGCGCGCCTGCGCCTTCTTCCCCGGGCCTGGTCCCCTGTCCCTGGGCTCCGAGCCGCATTGCGCCTGCACCTCCCCCGGGGCTGGCGAAGGACCCGCGCTCCGAGCGGCCGCTCCCCTTACCGTGTAATACCCAAATGAAAGGATGATGACGGCGAACCAGAACAGACTGCCCCTCTGGAAGTGCGCCTTACCGCCGGCCACTGTCCCCATAGCTGCAGCACGGCCGCCGGACTGCGAGGTGCGCGCTCCGCGGCGCGCGCGGAGGCGAGGCGGGCGGGGCCTGGGCGAGCGCTCCTCCCCCCTCACTCCCGCCCGCCGGAGGCACCTGCGGGCTGGGAGGCTCGGAGAGGCTTGCTGGGCTCTGGCCACAGGGACGGGTCAAGGTCTCGCAGGGAAGACACCCCCCTCCTCCCGTGTGTGGCACTTCCCCGGGCTTAAAAGGAAAGTGTTGGAACAGATGGTGCTTTCCGCCTCCAGTAACCGCGAGCCTGAATGAATGGACGCTCTTCCTCTTCATTAGCGAAGATGTATGAACCATACAGCACAGCACTCAAGAGCAGAGGCTGAGGAATAGACGACTTGGGTTTAAGCCCTGCCTGTGCCACTGATTTGTGACGTAAGCCTACACTAGTCAGTATTCAATAACAAAAATCCAAGTGAGGAATTGATCAAATTGACTTTACTGAAGGATTCCCGAATGGGGCAGCACCCATCTAGCGAATCAAAAGGAGTTGCGGAGAAGAAAGGGTTTTTTTGGTTTTTGGTGTTTTTTGTTCGTTTGTTTTAAGACAGAGAAAGGGCATTAAATAAAAGGAATTGGTTAGCAAGGATTGTGTTGTTTTAGGCAATGTCTCCCTGCCGAAGGGTAAGGGGCTGACCAAGAAAGTCCAATTATTTGGTTGAAGTTTACATCAGGGAACTGCACTAAGTTAGGTATTAAGTCTTAGATGGGGTCTTAGTTTCTCCATCTGTAAAATAGGGATATATCTAATACTACCTTAGGGCTTTTGGGTGGATTAAATGAGTTAATACCTACCTATAATAACAGCACTGGTAAAGTGTCAGGCCTATAGTGCTTTATAAGTTTTGATTATAAAACTTGTGTCAGGCTCTGTGCTAAGTGTAATTCCGAAAGAACTCTGCACAGTAGATTATTGTCCTTCACACAGAAGAGGAAACAACACATAGAAATGTCCAAAGTCATGTAAGTGGGCAGGACTATTGGAATTCAAGTGGTAGCCAAATGTTCTGGCACTCAACGACTCCATGAGGTGTGGAATATTTCCATAACTTCTTCGGTTGACATGGGAACAGCCAAGTTTCTGTTTCCTTAATTTTTTTTTCAATGTTTTATTTATTTCTGAGAGAGAGAGACAGCGTGAGCAGGGGAGCATCAGAGACAGAGGGAGACACAGAATCTGAAACAGGCTCCAGGCTCTGAGCTAGCTGTCAGCACAGAGCCCGACACGGGGCTTGAACCCACGAACTGCGAGATCATGACCTGAGCCAAAGCCAGGCATTTAACCAACTGAGCCACCCAGGCGCCCCTTCCTCATTTTTTAACATGAGTGTATTGGTCTACCTTTTTTTTTTTTTTAGTTTTAAATTTATTTATTTTGAGAGAGAGCACAAATGCATGTAAGTGTGAGAAGGGGAGGAACAGAGGAAGACAGAGAGAATCCCAAGCAGGCTCTGCTCTGTGAGCCGAGAGCCTGACGTGGAGCTTGAACCCATGAACCATGAGATCATGACCTAAGCCAAAATCTAGAGTCCTGTGCTTAACTGAGTGAGCCACTCAGGTGCCCTTGAGCTATGGTTTAAAGAATGAATTCCAAGGGCGCCTGGGTGGCTGAGTCAGATAAGCATCAGAATTTGACCCAGGTCATGATCTCATGCTTCATGGGTTTGAGCCCTACATAGGGCTCTGTGCTGACAGCCTAGAGCCTGGACCCTGCTTCGGATTCTGTGTCTCCCTCTCTCTCTGCCCTTCACCTGCTCGTGCTCTGCCTGTCTCTCTAAAAAAAAATAAACATTAAAAAAAAGAATGAATTCCACAGGGCACCTGGGTGGCTCAGCCAGTTGAGTGTCCGACTCTTGATATCTGCTCAGGTCTTGTTCCCAGGGTCGTGGGATCAAGCTTTGCGTGGGGCCCTGTGCAGGCAACTCAGAGCCTGCTTGGAATTCTCTCTCTGTGCCCCTCCCCAACTCATGCTTGCACTCGCTCTCTCTCTCTCTCAAAATAAATAGATAAATTTTTGAAACAATAAATTCCAGCATATGTGACGCAGTGCATTTCCTGGATAAATCACGGTGCCCGTCAACTTTGGCGTTACCAGTCCTAGACAGCTTTTCTTAGTACTAATTCTTTCCCACCCACCACCTTGTTGATTCTCTTCTCTGTCAATACCTGTGCTTTCTCAGCTTTTACTTCTTGTCCCCTAGACACAGGTTTTTCCTATGATCTTTTCTCTGTATTTATAGTACTTTTGAGATTCAATTTTTGCCTCCATCTGGATGACTCCAGCCTGAATGTCTCCAGCCTCAGCCTCCCTCCACTTGCCTGCTGGTCACCCCTACAAGTGCCACACCACACTTAAAAGACGCGTCCGCTATTATCCACAAAGTCAGTCCTCACCAAGGCTCCCCTGTTTGTGTTAACAGCCACTTCCTTCTTCCAGGAATCCAGCTTCCCTCCTGCCTACCTTTGGCTGCCCTCCTAGCTAGCCAGCTGCCAAGAGTTCTATTGATGGGGTAACATTACTTCCCATCCTTCTAGATTAAACCATGGCTTAATTTCTACTGCCTACCTCAGTCATTCCCTCCTCTGTTCTACCACTTCAACCCCACATGCAATCCCTTTATCAAATCTGACCTACAGTACTCTACAAAGTACAGTTATAACCAAACCTTTATGTTACCAAAAGCTTTCAAGAACTTCCCTAATTTTAGGGGTGCCTGGGTGGCTCAGTCGGTTAAGCGTCCGACTTCGGCTCAGGTCATGATCTCACGGTTTGTGGGTTCGAGCCCTGCATCGGGCTCTGTGCTGACAGCTAGCTCAGAGCCTGGAGCCTGCTTCGGATTCTGTGTCCCCCTCTCTCTCTGACCCTCCCCTGTTCATGCTGTCTCTCTCTCAGAAATTTAAAAAAAATAAATAAATAAAAAAGAACTTCCCTAATTTTAGGCTATTGTTTTTCAGTATATCTCTCCTGGTATTAGTCTGCAGCAAGGGAGATAATAGGAGAAATATCTCAGGATAAACGCTGTTGGAAAGGCAAAATAGCTAGGGTCAAAGAGCTATGGGAAGCCAGGTTTTAACTTCGTATCTTCCACTGTCATGCTCTGAGCCAAGGGTCATAACCAAGGGTCTTACCATTAGACTATCATGTGCACATAAGGAATCCAGATGAAGGTACAAAAGATCTTTACTCAGATGTGAGTAGTTTATGTCCATTCATAAAGAACGCACAGTTAGGGGGTGCCTGGGTGGCTCAGTCACTTAAGTGTCAGACTTTGGCTCAGGTCATGATCTCATGGTTTGTGAGTTCAAGCCCTGTGTTGGGCTCTGTGCTGACAGCTTGGAGCCTGGAGCCTGTTTCAGATTCTGTGTCTCCCCCTCTCTCTGCCCTTCCCCAGCTTCTGCTCATTTGCTCTCTCAAAAATAAATAAAGCTGGGGCGCCTGGGTGGCTCATTCAGTTGGGCATCCACCTTCAGCTCAGGTCATGATCTCACAGTTCGTGGGTTCGAGCCCCACGTCAGGCTCTATCTCTCTCTCTCTCTCAGGAAAAAAAAATACATTAAAATTGTTTTAAATAAATAAACTTAAGTAAAAAAATTTTTAATTATAAAAAAGAACACACAGTCAACTGAAGATGTCAGCTGGAGATTCAAAAGGGTTTCCTCTTGGGTGTCTGGGTGGCTCAGTTGGTTAAGTGTCTGACTTTGGCTCAGGTCATGATCTCGCAGTTTGTGAGTTTGAGCCCCACATCGGGCTCTGTGCTGACAGCTTGGAGCCTGCTTCAGATCCTGTTTCTCCCTTTCTCTGTGCTCTTCTTCCCCTCCCCTAATAAATAAATAGTTAATTTTTTAAGGGTTTCGTCTCAGCAAATCAGCAAATTGTTCATTATTCATATGTCTGTTCAGGTTGAGCTCTATACCTAGCAATGCTATCTTTACTGCTCACCCTAGAATCAAAAGAACCCAACCTGATCAAATATTATTCCTTCCAGGAAGTTCAGAAATTGTTTTCTATTGTACTACATTCAAAACTGCAGCACACAGAGGATAATCAACTCCTTAGCAACTCAGTGATACTGTTGGAGAATATCTCCCCAAATTCATGTGTTTCTCAAATATTTGAGTTTATTCTGTATTTTTTACTCCCCACGTCTTCATCCTAGGTCTTTTGCAGCCTGTGGACCTGCTTGAAGGGTGTGTGTTCCAGGGGCCCACAATGTGAATGGTAAAGGTGGTCTTTGGGGAGCACAGGCAGGTGCAGCTCTGAAGCATTCTCTGACGTTACACGTAATTGACATTTCTGTCTGCCGCTAACTCATGTTTTATTTTTCCCTCCTGCAGCTAAGCTAGCTGCGAGGCAACTGCTTTGATGGCGCCTCTGTGTCCTTCAGAAAAAGTCTCCATTGTTTTTGAAATATGTGATATGATTTTAAAAGTCCATTCCTTTTTTTTTTAATTTTTTTTAAATTTTTTTTTAAATGTTTTATTTATTTCTGAGATAGAGAGAGAGATAGCGTGAGCAGGGGAGGGTCAGAGAGAGAGGGAGTCACAGACTGAAACAGGCTCCAGGCTCCGAGCTGGCAGTCAGCACAGAGCCCGATGCGGGGCTCGAACCCACGAACCGCGAGATCATGACCTAAGCGAAAGTCGGACGCTTAACCGACTAAGCCACCCAGGCGCCCCTTAAAAGTCCATTCCTATTGGGGTGCCTGGGTGGCTGTCAGTTAAGCCAGCCTGATGTTGGCTCAGGTCATGATCTCACAGTTTGTGGGTTCGAGCCCCAAGTTGGGCTGTGTGTTGACAGCTCAGAGCCTGGAGCCTGCTTCAAATTCTGTGCCTCTCTCTCTTTGCCCCTCCCCTGCTCATGCTCTGTTTCTCAAAAATAATACTTTTTAAAAATCCATTCATATTACATGAGATTTGAAATTTAAATGTTATATCTGTATTTAAAGCAGAGGAAGAGCTGCTAGTCTCTTTTTCTTTTAAGTTTATTTATATATTTTAGAGAGAGAGTGTGTGCACTAATGGGAGAGGGGCAGAGAAAGAGAGGAAGAGAATCCCAAGCAGGCTCCACAACGTGGAGCCCAATGTGGGACCGGAACTCATGAACTGCAAGATCATGACCTGCGCCGAAGTTGCACACTTAACTGACTGAGCCACCCAGACCCACAAGAGCTGCTAGAGTCTGAAATATGATTCCAACTGTTGCAAATTTTAAAGTGGTTCTAAAATGGGGCACCTGGGTGGCTCAGTCAGTTTTGTGGATTCAATCCCTGCATCAGGCTCTGCACTGACAGTATGGAGCATGCTTGGGATTCTCTTTCTCTCTCTCTCTCTCTGCCCCTTCCCTACTCATGCTGTCTCTGTCGCTCTCAAAATAAAAAAATAAACTTTAAAAAATAAAATGGTTCTAGAGGCGCCTGGGGGGCTCAGTCGGTTAAGCGTCTGACTTCGGCTTAGGTCATGATCTCATGGTTCGTGGGTTCGAGCCCCACGTCGGGCTCTGTGCCGACAGCTCAGAGCCTGGAGCTTGTTTCAGATTCTGTATCTCCCTCTCTCTCTGACCCTCCCCTGCTCACACTGTCTCTCTCTCTCTCTCTCAGAAATAAATAAAAAACATTAAAAAAATTTTTTAATGGTTCTAAAAATATTTAAAGACTTTTTTCATTTCTTTCTGTAAACCAAGTTTCTCTTTGGTGATGGCTATCAAGAGTTTGAAGAGAACATTGTTTTTTTATGTTTACTCATTTATTTTGAGAGAGAGCACACAAGCAAGAGAGGGATGGGGGCAGAGAAAGAGGGAGAGACAGAATTGATGCGGGGCTTGATCTCATAACCATGAGATCATGACTTGAGCTGAAACCGAGTCTGATGCTTAATCGGCTGAGCCACCCAGGTGCCCCTAAAGCTATGTGGCCTGGAAGATGTGCATTATTTTTATTTTATTTATTTATTTATTCATTTATTTATTTTAATTTATTTATTTGACAGAGAGCAAGGGAGGGGCAGAGCAAAAGGGAGAGAGAGAATCTTAAACAGGCTCCACGCCCATCGAGAAGTACAAGAACATCCTTAAAGGTCTTGATCAGGAATTGATAGTAGGCATTTTACACAGAAAATCTTATATTAAAACCTTACATTTATTAAGGAAAGTTTATTAAGAATTCCTGTTAAAGGTTTGAAATACACTTGATACATACATTTAATGCTTAACATTGTGTCTCATATTTCGTGTTTATTTTTCAAAATTACATAGTATGAGAAAAGCAATTATGTATATTTTTATTAAGCCCCAAATAGATACCTCCGAATCCTTCACAACTAATCTCAGAGTATCTTACAGTGTCCTTTCCTCCCTGTCCCATGACATGACAAAGTTGAAGAAGCACTAAGCTAAGGGGCTGTGGCAGGAGTCAAGGCAAGAGATAATAGTGGTTTGAGGGGCGTCCGGGTGGCTCGGTCGGTTAAGCGTCCGACTCGATTCAGGTCATGATTTCACGGTTCATGACTTTGAGCCCCGCATTGGACTCTATGCCAATAGCTCAGAGCCTGGAGCCTGCTTGGGATTCTGTGTCTCCCTCTCTTTCTGCCCCTCCCCCACTTGTTCTCTGTCTGTCTCTCAAAAATAAATAAACATTTAAAAAATCTAAAGACTGGGGCGCCCGGGTGGCTTAGTTGGTTAAGCGTCCGACTTTCGCTCGGGTCATGATCTCGCGGTTCGTGGGTTCAAGCCCCGCGTCGGGCTCTGTGCTGACTGCCAGCTCAGAGCCTGGAGCCTGTTTCAGTCTGTGACTCCCTCTCTCTCTGACGCTACCCTGCTCACGCTGTCTCTCTCTCTCTCTCCTAGAAATAAATAAAACATTTAAAAAAATTAAAAAAAAAATCTAAAGACTTATCTCTTAGAAAGAAAGAAAGAACGAACAGTTGTTTGAACAATATAGATAGAGGCCATAGGGATCATAGATAAATGAATAGGTTTGAGAGATACTGAGGCAATGGCTTTGTTGAAATTAGCGATTGGATGTGGAGGAAGGAGGTAACGGAAAGGACAATGTAAAGAATAACTCTCAAGTTTCTCACTTGTGCAACGCGGATGAGAGGGGTGCTGTCTACAGAAGCAGAGAAGACTGGAGCAAAGTTGGGGGAGAAAGAATACAATCAGTTTTAGTCATGTTGAGCTGGGAGAGGCTTCCAAGTGTAGTTATCAGACAATCTTGGGAAAACATGGCACCAGGGAGATACAGGCCTGCTGACAATAATTTAAGTCATGGACATGGATGCTGTCACCTAGGGAAGATGTGTACAGTGAACAAGAATAGGACTCAAAACAGAGCCTTAAGGAATAAAATATTTAAGGCACAGGTGGAGACAGAGGAATTGCTAAAGAAATTTGCAGAAACCTAAAAATTATGATGTGGAAACCAACCGGCAACTTCTTAAACACTTCTAAGAAGTTAAACATGAAGTGTCCACAAGTGGATGTATAATGTTCTTTGCGGTATAGATTCGAGTCCAAAATAGGAGGAGGGGGCTAGGTCAGGAGCTGAAGGCAGGCTTTGCTCATACCACCGCATTCTGGTACGGTCATAATGTCAAGGCATGAGTATGGAATAGATTTCCTTTACCACCTTGTTGTCTTCAGTTAGAGCTTCTAAATGTTAAGACATGTAATATGTGAGCCTTCATTTATATTCATGCCTGGGACCCCGCAAATGTTAGGAGAAGGTCTGTTTTTCATGTGTTAGATTTTTTTTAAGTTTATCTATTTTTGAGAGAGCACGCACATGAGCAGGGGAGGGGCAGAGCGAGAGGAGGCAGAGAGCCCAACTCGGAGCTCGAAACCACAAACCATGAGATCACGACCTGAGCTGAAGTCGGACGCTCAACCAACTGAGCCACACAGGCTTCCCACATGTGTTAGAGTGTTATTCTTATGTACAAGGGTCTATAGGTAGATTTACCTGGAATTTCCTTGGATTTGTAATTACCTTGGGTTTGTAACTTCCCACATTTCCCAGAGACAGTGGTGTTAGCTTCCTTTCAGCAACTTACCCCTGTGCTGTCAGCACAGAGCCTGATGCGGGGCTCGAACCCATAAACTGTAAGATCATGACTTAAGCCGAAGTCAGACACTTAACCGACTGAACCTCCCAGGCACCCCCAAAATACCATTGAAAGAAGATTTAATAAAACCTAAATTGATATGCAAGTAGCATATTGCTTGTTTATCATGGAGATTTCTTAAGTACTTGACAGTTTTGAAAATGCTTTGTTTTCCTGACCACTTTAAATCTTTCACCAATCTTAAAATTACTAATTTTTTTCAAATGTTTATTTATTTATTTTGAGAAAGAGATAGAGCGTGAGCAGGGGAGGGGCAGAGAGAGAGGGAGGCAGAGAATCAAACTCATGAACCATGAGATCATGACCTGAGCCAAACCCAAGAGTCAGACACTTAACCAACTGAGCCATCCAGGCACCTGTTAAAATTACTAATTTTTAAGATATTTCTCTTTCTAGACTTTGTAAGGGTAAACTTAAGTTCCTTTTATTTCCAAATAATCATTACTATTTAATACATTTAAATTGCTTATTGAAATTTATTAATAAGTTATTACGGTGACACTATTGATTGCTTTCAGAAATACCTGATACTTATAAAAAAGAAATACCTAATATTTTAACTAAAATAGATGTAAAATCAAGGGTGTCTGGCTGGTTCAATTGGTAGAGCATGTGACTCAATCTCAGGGTCATGAGTTCAAGCCCTACACTGGGCATAAAGCTTACTTTAAAAATTAATAAAATAGATGTGAAATCAGACAGAATAGGCAGGTTTTTATTTTATGAGCTTCTGAGTCACGTTTAACATCATGATATACTTCAGCATCAGTTTTTAAAAGCAAAAACTTAATCAATAAGAACATACTTGAGAAATAAAAATAACCTTCATAGAAACAGTGCTCTTCTCTATAAAAGTGCATTTGCTAAGTGTTTTATTTCACAGCCTGGGTGGCACAGTCCCACGTCGGCTCAGGTCATGATCTCATGGTTCGGTTCGTGAGTTTGAGCCCTGCATTGGGCTCTCTGCTGTCAGGGCAGAGAGAGAGGGAGACACAGAATCTGAAACAGGCTCCAGGCTCTTAGCTATCAGCACAGAGCCTGATGTGGGGCTTGAACCCATAAACCGTGAAATCACGACTGAGCCATCCAGGAGCCCCTCAAATATTTTCTATAATACTGTTGAAAGGAGATTTAATAAAAGCTAAATTGATATGCAATTTAGCCTTGGATCCTCTGTCTCCTTCTCTCCCTTCCCTGCATGCTCTCACTCTCTCCCTCTCTCAAAAATAACAAATAAACATTTAAAAATGGCTTTATTTCAGACTAGTATGTCAAATCAGTGTTCTTAGATGGTCTTTCTCAGAAGAAATTCCAGAAGCAATTTGGCTTCCAGTATGGGAATAAATAAGGGTGTTTTATTTTGCACGGCCTCAGGGAATCACAAATTAAAACTTTCCACTAAAATGGTAGTCATCTACTATTTGTTATTTCACAAACAAATCACTCCACTTGGCTGAAGTCATAGTCAGGGTAAGGGATATATAGTGCTTGAAGCCTGCAAGGCTGAGGGGTCCTACTTTGCATTCTTATTCCTAAGCAGCCCCTTTCACACCTTCCCCAAGTTCCCCAGCACCCCCAAAGCTACTCTCAGTGGTGCGAAACTCCCTTAAGTACATAGAGGCTCTAGGAGTGCCTGGGTGGCTCAGTCGGTTGAGCGTCCGACTTCAGCTCAGGTCATGATCTCACAATTTGTGGGTTCGAGCCCCGCATCGGCCTCTGTGCTGACAGCTCAGAGCCTGGAACCTGCTTCGATTCTGTGCCTCCCTCTTTCTCTGCCCCTCCTCTACTCAAGCTCTGTCTCTCTCTATATCAAAAATAAATAAAAGAAAAAAAGGAAAAAAAAACCTACATAGAGGCTCTAGATTTAAAAGCCATCTCTGGGAATTCAGAGTGTTCTGAGAGGCAAATTGAACTGTCAAGATTAAGGTGGATAAGTGAAAAATTCTGTTAAATTTCCTTTGGGATGCTAGTTAATCTTCTAGAAAGTGTTAATTCAATTATGTAACACACTTAAACTTTAACACAATGTACGGGAGAAGAGAAAGCACAGAGGCATTCAGAAAGTTAGGAGAAATGGCCTAAACAAAAATCATTCCCAAATAGTGTTTTAGCTTGATCTTCAATATTCACTTGCTCTATCACACTTGATAAGTTTAGGAAATCGATATTTAAACCTCAGATAGTTGAAGAAATATTAGGACTATTAGAAGAATTCAGGAAATGGAATTAGAACAATTATTCTTTAAATGGAAACTCCTCCTTGTAGTGCAGAAGACAATTTTAGCATAGATTATTAAACTCATGCTGGTATCTTAGCTTGAATGAGTAAATAAAGAAATAATCCAGGGGCACGTGGATGGCTCAGTCAATTAAGCATCCAACTGTGGCTCAGGTCACCATCTCAAAGTTCGTGAGTTCAAGCCCTGCATCAGGCTCTGTGCTGACAGCTCAAAGGCTGGAGCCTGCTTCAGATTCTGTGTCTCCCTCTCTCTCTGCCCTCCCCTTCTCACGCTCTATCTCTCTGTCTCTCAAAAATAAACATTAAAAAAATAAAAATAAAAAAGAAATAATCCAATACTTTTTTAAATATCTGAAGCCTGACTAACTACACTGTCAGCATTGAGCTAAGTGAGTTACTCTGTAAGTTGCTATATTCTTATTAATATTAAAATATTTTGTCTGTGTTAAGAATACAGATCAGATCAGAGTTATCAAATATTAAAAGTCAGTCCATCTCTAAATCTTAGTTTATACATGAAACAGTATGAGAAAGTATGTAGTACATTGTCTAGAAAATGTGTGGTCTTCAGAAAAGTTAATATGAACGAAATACTAGATAGAAGAAGAGAAATAGATGACATGATGTAATGGCAACTTAGCTGCAGCCTACAGATCTGTTCATGAGTATTACTCCTGGAGAATTGGATTGGGTAGGTCTAAAATGTGTCTGAGGCAGCCTTAGTTTCTATTTCACAGCCTGGTCAGAGTTGAGAATTGTTACGGTCACATCTAAGTGTGAATGAAGGAATTCTTGATCAATGTCAATGAGAGTAAGTTTCATATCTCCTCTTATATCCAGACAATTCAAAAGTTTATTAACCAATATAAGCTATCGTCATTAAAAGAAAAACAACAGCATATTTGAATTGACATACCGTGTTTATTAAAGTAACAAAAATGGAGTCGTGTTTGATTTCCATTTCATATAATATTGCTTACCTTAACTTTTTTGCTCAGAATTGATTTCTGCTTTTTCTAAAGGACTCGTCAACTTTGGGAAACCTCAGATTAATCCCTTTTGGAAAACAAGGAATACGTTATTTCCTGTGTCTCTAGCTTATTTTATAAAAAACCAAACCAAACCAAACCAAAAAACCAAAAAACAAAAATCAGAACTGATACTTCACCTCCAGTTGAAGCGTATAGAACTGTCATACAAAAGATTTCTGGAAGCAGCAAAGTTTAGCTGTAGGACTGGAATAAGATATGAAATCTGCTTTAAAAATTTAGTCTTGAAATGCCAGAGATTTTGAGAAAGAATGTGGGAGATTTAGGATATGTGGAGAATAAGAAGTTAAATGGCTGCACATTTTTCAAGATGCTTTTTTTTTTACTTTACATTTTTAATTGACTGTATAAGTGTGTTTATATTTGGAGAAATTGTTAGGGTTTAATCTGTGATTCTTATTTTTGATATTTTGTGGCTAAAACGGGGTACATAACTCCCTCTTAGAAGAAGAAGTCCTACATCAGAGCCATCCCCTCCTCATAGCGAGGTTGTCAAAAGTGAAATTAAAAAAAAAAAAATCACTAGGCGCCTGTGAAGCTCAGGTAAGCGTCTGACTTCAGCTCAGGTCATGATCTCATGGCTCTAGAGTTAGAGCCCTGCATTGGGGTCTACGCTGACAGCTCAGAGCCTGGAGCCTGTTTGTGATTCTGTGTCTCCCTCTCTCTCTCTGCCCCTTTCCTGTTCATACTCTGTCTCTTTCTCTCAAAAATAAATAAATGTTAAAAAAATATTTTAAATAATAAACAGGGGTGCCTGGGTGGCTCAGTCGGTTAAGCGTCCGACTTCGGCTCAGATCATGATCTTGTAATTCGTGGGTTTGAGCCCCGTGTCGGATTTGTGCTGACAGCCAGCTCAGAGCTTGGAGCCTGTTTCAGATTCTGTATCTCCCTCTCTTTCTGACCCTCACCTCTTCATGCTCTTTCTCTCTCTCTCAGAAATAAATAAAACATAAAAAAATTCTTTTAATAATAAATAAATAAAATTCTGGGGCACATGAGTGGCTCAGTCGGTTAACCATCTGACTCAGCTCAGGTCAGAATCTCAGAGTTCTTGGGTCAAGCCCCACATGGGGAATGTGGTAACAGTGCAGAGCCTGCTTGGGATTCTCTCTCTCTTCTCTCTGCTCCTTCCCCACTAGCACTAGCACTTAAAATTTTAAAAAATGAAATAAAATTCAGAGCTCAATGCAAAGAGCAAATCAAAATACTCCAAAAAGGTTTCCTCTCTTTGAACTCACCCTCTTCATGGGTAACAAGGGTGGCTCAAGTACTTACTCCTCACCCTTCCACTTCCAAAAGAAGTCTCTCACCCTTTACACTTCCTGTCTCTCTTTTGGATGGATTAGTACCTACACATTGAAGACAATGAAGAAAATATAGGGAAAGAGCTTTACAACCTTTGAGAGAGGGGAAAGAAACTTCCTAGCAAGATACTAAAAGTAAAAGCCATAGAAGGAAAGCTAGAAATTTTAAGTGCGTCTAAATTGAAAATTTCATGCTTAAAAAAAAAGGTTATTTGTTTGTTTTGAGAGAGAATGAAAGGAGTGGGGGAGGGGAAGAGAGCGAGGAGAGAGATAGAATCCCAAGCAGTCTTGGTGCTGTTAGCACACAGCTGGACCCAGAGCTCGATCTCATGAACCGTGATCATGACCTGAGCCGAAATCAAGAGTCGGACACTTAACCGACTGAGCCACCGGGGCGCCCCTGAAAAATTTGTTCATATGAAAGAAACCGTAAAGGTGGAAGAGTTGCAAGGATAACAGCTTGGCTTTTAGGCCAACAGGCTTGAGTGATAGAATGTAGACAGGGGCCCATCAGGAGACCCATCTCAAAATGTCCAGAGGCCCTATCTGACCGATGCGTTACTTACAACCAGCCACAGCTACCAAAAAAGGGAAGATTCCATAAAAACCCATACCTCCTCACCTTCCCCCTTTAAGAACAGCCCCACCCACCGCCTCTGTGTGGACAGTCTCTCCTCTGTTGTCCTGGTCACTGCTGCCTTGCAGTATATTCAATAAATGTCTGTCTCCTTTGTTCTGCCTCATGTGAATGGGGGTGCTCTCATGTGACTGGGAGAGACACCCCATGTAGACACCGCAAGAAGGAATTCTTTGATAGATATAATCGACATTAGTAAAGGGTATAAACCGGACATCCTTAAAAAAGAAAACTTGAATGGTCACGAAACATGAAAAGATGTTCAACCTTAATGGCCATTTGGGATGTGCAAAATAAACGAAATAAGATACTGTTTTCCTATAAGACTGGCCTGCCAGGTATTAGGGCACAGTACGGGGCACCTGGCATGTAGAGCATGCGACTCATGATTTCAAGGTCATGTATTCAAGCCCCACATTCGGTGCGGGGCCTACTTTTTAAAGAAGAAAAAGACGCACTATAAAGAACTCTAATAATGTAAAACATTCGGTATTTGAAACTCAAATCAAATAAATCAATGGGAAATGATACTTTAAGAGACACATCTGGTAAATATCAAACCACTTATTTTATGATAAAGGTAACATTTCAAATTAAGAAGGAAAAAGCAAATTATTCATTGAGTTAGGATGACTGGTTATCTATCTGGGGAAAACGATATTTTAAACCCTACTCTCTAAGTTCCTGGTGAGATGGGTGGGCATGAACTGATGAAGCAAAATCCCCCGTACAGTCCTAGTGTCATGAGGGGGAGGGGACTATCAACGAATGTGTGGGAATCTGGATAGAGCCTTGCGGGTCCTGAGGATTAGAAGCAATTTCTTGTTGCAAGAAGGAACAATGTGAAACTGAGTGAGGGAAGGTGAGGCTGGAAAGGTAGGGTCCTGATCCTTTAATGGCATTAGGTATCAAACTGAGGAGTTTCAGTCCCTTAGCTAAGGTGAGTCAGTGAAGATGTTTGGTTTTTTAATCGGCAGGTTGAAAAGGGTGTATGTTGGATGGAGGTAAAATTGGAAGCAGAAAAAGCAGGGAAGGTGAAACAGAGATGAAGGAGTAAAACGGGGTTGCAGGAAAGGTTACGCCATTCATTCAAATAGCCAGTAAACATGTGGTGTCAGGCACAGTGCTAGGTCCTGGATGCAACTGCGGTGAAGAAGACAAATGAGGTCCAGGCAGGGACAGCAGTTCTCTGAGGACGGGCAAACCAATAAGGATTCACCGGAGGCAGCAGTCACTTAACCTTTTGATACAACAGAACATTAGACCTTAAAGTTTGATACCCTGCATGGGGTGGGGGGGGTGGGG
>NW_027533256.1:2585036-2682836 GCF_008692635.1 Crocuta crocuta
TTGGGCATTAACAAACAGAGGTCCTCAGGGCACTAAATTAACAAATGAATGGAGAGATAATGAGTAGGGTGTGGTGGAGCTCTGGGGGGAAGGAGGGTGTGTTTGTCCTGCCTGAGATACTTCAAATGACCAGTCATCACTGACACTAATTATTAGATTTTGTGCAGGATCTTGGTCTATGAGACTCTGATTTTTTTTTATATGGACTTGGAAGTGGTTAGTTAAGAGGTGGCATAAAGTAAAAATTCAGTAGATGTCTTCTGTTGTCCTTACTGTTGTTGTTACACACTGAGTGACCTAAGTGCTGTGATATGGAAGAGGCGAGCAAATGGCTCAAATTCAGTTTGAGAAAGTGCAATTCATTGAATAGGCAAATTACATAAAATCAACAAAACCCCAAAGGCCCAAAGTCGATTTGCTGAAACATCAGTTTGCAACATCACCAAATGGATGGAGCGTGACTTTATACTTTAATGGGGACATGAAATAGCTTTGTCAGACACGTTCACTTTTGGTCATGGAGTAGCTTTTCCGTTGATAGGAATAGCTTATGACTCTCTTAACATGTCATTTCCTGTTTGTCGACCTTCAGAATTTTTACAGGATTCTTTAGCCATTTTCTCAGATAGTCTATCATATCAGTTAAGGTTAGATATGGCTGTGAAAAAGCGAACTTTTATTTTTGTCACCACCACACATCCAGGTGTTGATTTCCAGGGCTGGTTTGGGGACTCCCCTGGGCCTCTTAGGCCTGTTCTCAGTTTACCCCCACTAAGCTTGTGGCTTTGTGGTCAACCCCTGCAGATATCCTCACCCCTGTGCAAATGATTTTATTCTTTTTTGTGGACTAGTACTGCCCACTGCATACTATTCTGCAGAGATCAACGTCTCACGTGCAACCAGTATTTCAGTACAGGGTACGGGATGGACACAGTGAAAATGCCTAATAATTCCCCTTTGAGCACATGCATTGAGAAAGAAAAATAATACCACCTAGAGGCAAATGCAATGTCTTTGTAATGTTGCAGAATTTGGTCTGGATCACCAGCAGAAGAATCAAGCGGCACTCGGAGATCTTGGAAGGGAGGAGGTTTATTTTACACCAGTGGGCTCAGAGATGATCTCCAGAGATCTGAGCTCAGAGCATCAGCAGAGGGAATACTTTATAGCCTGTTACTTCCGCATTCCTCATTAATGCGTGTGACAAGCAGAGTGGGAAGAAGAACAGGGTGGGAAGGGGGAGCCTTTGATCTGGGACAGGGATTTCCTTATCAGTCCTGTCCGCCATCTTACAACAAATGTTTCCCTATCAGTAAAAAGAAAAAAGAAAAAATGAACCAGATTTGGATATAATGAACACATTGTTGCTCTTCTCTGCATAGAACAATTGTGGCATGGAGCAAGGGCTCAGAACTATGTATGGCATGAAAGAAATACACGGTTTCAAATATCTGTACAGAGGGGCACCTGGGTGGCTGTCACATAAGTGTCCAAGGCTTGATTGCAGCTCAGGTCTTGATTTCCGGGTCATGAGTTCAAGCCCTGTGTTGTGCTCCATAGTAGCGTGAAGCCTACTTAAAATCTGTATAGAAGGAAAATGTTAGTTACACTGTAAAGTAAGCAAAATGGAGACTAATCACTTTTGGGGCATTGAAGCTTAATTTTTAATATCACAAAAACGATGAAGAAAATGAATATAAAATTTATTGGATCCAAAAAGTGGAGGAACATTCCTGAAACTCTTTGGGTGGCATGGAGGGTAGAGAACCCAGAGAAAAACACTTAAGGACACATCTCCAGCACACCACATTCTTAAACTCGCCTATCGTTCTTGTTGCCCTTTTCTTTTTCCTTTTAATCAGATGATCATTTTAATCAAATTGCCACATTAATCAGCTTGCTTTTGGTTATTTTCTTTTAAAAGTGCCTGAAGCTTATTTACCTAGCTCTGGAGGCAGCTCTACCGGCCAGGAAGGCAGAGAGCGTCACAGTGGCTGGAAGTGGCCCTGCCTGGTTGGAGCTAAGTTTGCAGGAAGCCACGCAGTCTGAAAGGCAAGGCTGAATGAAGTACTGGCCAGGTCCTCAAACCCCTGTTAGGCATTCCAGTAAGTTCTGACGTTTCCTTGTGGGTGATGATTGGGGGTTAAGTACTAAAAGCTCCCTCGAACGCTGGTTTTCTGTGCACAGAGACTGCACTTATGCAGAGCTCGGCTGTATCACACGGCTCAACGCACAGGATCTGATGTATGTTGGGCTCTTACTGTTATGGGGTGTTTTTAAAAAGTTAAAAAGGGCTCAGTGGGTATCCCTTGAAGCCAAGCTTACTATAAAGAATCTGGGGGCACCTGGATGGCTCAGTTGGTTAAGCAGCGCCTGACTCTTGATTCCGGCTCAGGTCAGGATCTCAGGTTCGTGAGTTTGAGCCCGGTGCAGAGCTCTGTGCTGACAGTACAGAGCCTGTTTGGGATTCTCTCCCTCATTCTCTCTCTCTCTCTCTCTGTCTGTCTGTCTCAAAATGAATAAATAAACTAAAGAAAAAAAAAGAATCTGAAGTAAGAGGGTTTTCAAGAAAAATTAAAAAAAAAAGATGGGCCAACAATGTTTGATGACTTAGGGAGGAAGATTAACCACAAGACTGTGCAGTTTAGGGGCTGGTTTGTTGAACTTCGCCAGTGATGTCCAAAAATGGAGTAGGAGCAGAGGCAAGCAGGACCCACTGGAGATGAGAAAGAATGTAAGGCAAGTAATGTAAGGATTGGAGGTGCCTGGTAAAAATGCCTGCAGGAAGCAGCTTGAGGGAGGACGCACCTAGTGTGAATGCAAGGTGCTGAGAGAAAATATGAAACAAAGACAGTCCAACANTCCGCCACTGCCCCAACAAGTTGGTGGAGATACCAGTGCCTCTGACACCAGCAGCCAGCATAGGACCTACCTACAGCCATAACTCACTGACGTGCCTTCCCATGACTTCATCTGCAACCTCTAGTCTGTTCCTCCTGGTGATATTTCTTCACTTTGGTTGGCGAAGCATGATCTAGCCTGGGATCAAGTCAGAAATATGGGCTCCCTTTCCAACCCCGGCCATTAACTTGCACAATTAATATCGAGCAATTTTTTTTTTAAAAGTAAGCTCTATGCTGAACTGTGGAGCGTGAGGCTTGAACTCACGACCCTGAGAACAAGTTGCATGCTCTACCAGCTGACCCAGCCAGACACCCCTTAATTTGCCTAGTTAAACCCTTACTTTCACCTACTTGTTATTTCTCTATTTTTAGAGAAAATTTTCCCAATTTTAGAGTTTGACCTGTCTGTCTTTTGGTGTCCTCATATGTATATTGGGTATAAGAAATATATATCCACATGAAGCTGCTACGATTTAAGATAATGTATGAAAAATCTGTTCTTTGGGTCTGCCACATAAATTTGTTTGGTTAAATAGACAGGGGAACGTGTGGACCCCTCTGAATGCTGATAAAATCATCTGAAACAGCTGTCAAGCATGTGTTTTTTCCACACCTAGAGCATAAAGAACGCATTTGGGAAAGTAAAAAGTCCCACAGTTGAGGGGCTATAGCTCAGTGGTAGAGCATTTGACGGCAAAGTCCCACAGTTATGTAGAAAACACCAGTGGGCTGCAGTGTCCTCAACTGTAAAATGGAGGTTTCGACTGTCTCAAAAGATTGTTAAAATTTTTTTTTAATGTTTATTTATTTTTTAGAGAGAGAGAGACAGACAGACAGACAAATAGAGTGCAAATGGGGGAGTGACAGAAAGAGGGAGACACAGAATCTGAAGCAGGCTCTAGGCTCTGAGCTCTGCACAGAGCCCAATGTGGGGCTTGAACCCATGAACTGCGAGATCATGACCTGAGCTGAAGTCAGATGCTCACCTGACTAAGCCACTCAGGCGCCCCTCCAAGGATTGTTGTAAGGCTAAGATGAATTAGCAAATGATCTAATTGTCCATAATCGTCATTCAGTGTTAGTGTCAGTCTCTCCTGCCTCCAGTCTCAGCAGGTCTTGGTCAGGGATATATCAAGCAATGTGGGTCATCTGTGAGCCATATGAAGCCTTTGTACCCATGTGGCCAGCGGCCTGTCACATAATAGGGTGATAGTGACAAACATGAGGTCAGAGGTCAGATGGGCCCCGTCAGAGGCTCACTCTGTGGTCTAAACCTCTTTGCACTCAGTGTCCTCAAGTCAAAGTGGGGGAAAAAATAGTACCTACTTTGTCAGGGTGTGTTGAGGATTAAATAAAAGTAGATTTGGGGCGCCTGGGTGGCTCAGTTGGTTACGGGTCTGACATTGGCTCAGGTCATAATCTCACAGCTGGTGAGCTCAAGCCCTGTGTCAGACTCTGCTGACAGCTCAGAGCCCCGAGTCTGCTTCGGATTCTTTGCCTCCCTCTCTCTGACCCTACCCCGTTTGTGTTCTCTCTATCTCTCTCGCTCACAAAAATAAATAAACAAACATTTTTTAAAAAAGTAGATTCAATTTGCGCTTAATAAATGGAAACCAGGTTTTGAAAAGGTAGATTTGGTGAAGTAATCAAGAAGCATGTCTGGGGGGGCGGGGCATGTCTGGGCAGGACATGTCCTGGGCGGGGNTCTGGGGCTTGGCTCTCTGGGACCCTGTGTATCTGGAATAGGGCGTGTCTGGGGCGGGGCGTGCCAGGGTCGTAAGGAAGGTGTGGCCAAGGTGGGCACGTCATGGGTATATTAACGCGGCTCCAGCACTGGTCACTTCATTACTCCGAAGACCCTGGCTGGAGGTTAGACGAGGCTCCCAACGGTGAGTTTCTTTGGTGGGAGGCAGCCTACCTTTCATATTTTAAAAGTGCAGGCCTATCGGTTCAGCTCACCTGTGGTTGCCGTACACGGGACTGGGACAGTAGGACTTTCTGAGAGGCTCTGGTATTTATTTACTTACTTATTTATTAAATATATGTTTTTAACGCTTATTTATTTTTGAGAGAGAAAGAGAAGAGACAGAGCACAGTGGGAGAGAGGCAGAGAGAGAGGAGACACAATCCCAAGCCGGCTCCCCACTCTGAGCTGTCAATACGGAGCCGTCGCAGGGCTCAGACTCACAAACTGTAAGGTCATGACCTGAGCCGCAGTTGGAAGTTTAACGGACTGAGCCATCCAGGCGCCCCTATTTATTTATTTATTATGATTTAAAAAATGTTTTTAATGTTTATTGGGGGGGGAGCGGAGAGAGGGAGCCCAAGCAGGCTCCACACCCAGCACAGACCCCAACTCGGGTTCTATCTCGTGAACCGTTAAGATCAGGACCTGAGCTGAAATCAAGAGTTGGACGGGTCGTATGCTAATGAGTGGTGTGTGACTCATCTGTCAGAGGCCGCTCAACTAGTGACGGGTCCCGTCACCATTTCTGCCCCAGAGACCAGACTGCACCAGAGTGATCCCAGAGCAGTGGTGGCCCAGCTGCAGCGCCTTTCGCAAGCCTTCCTTGAAACTCCTGTGGAAATGGCCTTCATCCCAGGGTTCCGAGAGCAGCCAGAGATGCAGAGTGCGGCCTGCGGGGACAGTAGCCCAATGGGCCATCAGCCTCAAAGCCAGGATGTGAATACAGGTAAGTGGACTCCAGACACATGCTCCTAAGGGTCCATGATGATACCAAAGAATGTCTGCTTGCTTGTTAATTTTAAGTTTATTTATTTTGAGAGAGAGAGAGTGTGGGTGGAGGAGGGGCAGAGAGACAGGGACAGAAAGAATCCCAAGCAGGCTGAGAGCTGTCAATGCAGAGCCCTACCGCAGGGATTGATCTCACAAAAATCAAGTCTTTGATGTTTAACCGAATGAGCCACCAGGCGCCCCAAGGATGGGAGATTTTTTTTTTAATATTTTTATTTATTTCTAGGAGAGAGAGACAGCATGAGCAGGGGAGGGTCAGAGAGAGAGGGAGATACAGGCTCTGAAACAGGCTCCAGGCTCTGAGCTGGCAGTCAGCACAGAGCCCGAAGCGGGGCTCGAACCACGAACCGCGAGATCATGACCTAACCGAAAGTAGGACGCTTAACTGACTAAGCCACCCAGGCGCCCCAAGGATGGGAGATTTTTATTCAGTTTTAAATAACTCCTAAGAGCTGGTGGGATAATGGCTGATTATTGTTATTCTTTTTTGTTTATTTACTTTAGAGAGAGAGAGAGTGCACATGCCAGGGGGAGGGGCAGAGAGGGAGACAAAAGATCTGAGGCAGGCTCAGTGCTGAGATTGGAGAGCCTGAGAGAGGGGTTGAAATCACGAACAGTGACTGTTGTGACCTGCACCAAAGTCGGCCCCTTAGCGACTGAGCCACCCAGGTGTCCCAGGGCTGATTATTTGTTTACTGTATTTTCTTGTGTTATATTGAAAACATATTTCGAAAAACAACTAGATTGAGAGTAAAACTGAGCTCCTGAGCTCCGTGAACTTGGATAGGGTTAAAGTTGTGGGAGTCTGTCTTCCTCCTTCATCTGAGGCCTTAGGAGTTGCTGGGCCAAGCACTGAATATCTGGCCTGAGGGCTAGATTTGACCTTCAGCCTCGCCTCTTCCACTCATGCCCTGGGGCAATACACTTACTACTGTCTTCTAACCTCTTTACATCCCAAGGTGAAAGTAATAACTTCCCTAACACCCTAGATAGGAATTATGACACCAGGAGCAAATAATTCCCTGGGGGAGCATTGTCTCAAGGAGTGAAATGACATGCTCATGGTCACAAGAAAGTGGGATTTGTCAGGGAGAGATGGGTCTTAGAAAAACAGGGGCTACTTTTGCTAATTCCCTTCCAGCCCTTTCTGCTGATTGTGGGATTGGGTCCAGCCCAGATGAGATTAACAACATTGTTCAGAGTTGATTCGCTCCCAGTTTGTTCAGAGATCTCTAAGTACTGTCCTAATCTTGACTGAGGAAACACTTATAGGAAACTGGAAGGAAATTACCATTGTTTGTGTTTTCAAGAATTGCCTTGGCCACTGGATTCCGCCCTCCTCCCTATAGAATAGCTAATCTAATCTAATCTCCACCCTGCTACAGTGGAAGTATTTGGGTAGCACAGGTTGTGACCTGTTTTCTCTCAAAGTGATCCCCTCATTGGAGACGGAGACTCTGAATCTGTCTCTTTGCTTGCCACGTGCGGGGAGCTGTTCATGAAGAAGCTTGGATTTAGAAATTCCAGGGTAGTTTTGTCTCCTTACGCAATCCTTAGTTTTTGTAAATTATTGTGGGATTATTTCAGATCAGGTTAGGGAGGCCTGGGTCTTTTCCCACATTACTGAGCTGATATGGATAGAGACCCTGGGCAAGGAATCGCCTCCGGAACACTCCGTTGTGGCCAGCCTTCCTCCCTCTCCTGGATCCAGTGAACTGCCATCTTTGGATTTGGGTTTGGGTGGTCTGGAACACAAAATGGTCAAGGATCCCGTACAGTCTGAGTTTCTGGGAGAAAAGGGTTAAGAGCCAACAGTTACTGCGGTTTTAGTACAAACAGGGATTTATTCAAAATACTTTACCCGAATTATTCATCTAATTTGTTTTTTTAATGACTCCCTACTTTAGATATTCTTAGACCGTGTTATCAATGTGGAGAAATGGAGACTCAAAAGTCTGGTAACTCATCCGGCAGCAGTTAGCAAGGGGTCAAGTAGAGTGAAGCCAATATTTGGAAGCGGGGGGCAGTTTTTTGGTTACTCCTATGACTAGGGGAAGCTACTGGCAACTCGTAGGAGGGAGTCAGGGATTTCATGTGGTGGTTATGAGACAGTTTTTCACAAAGAATTGTCGCCAAATGCCTATGGCTTCTCTACTGAGAATTAGCCCTGCTCTTACTACGTGTGCCCTGTTTTCACCTGGGAAAGGGGAAACAACCATAGTGAGAAGGAAGAAAAAAGGAACTTTCTGGTTTAGTTCAGGAATTCAAAAGCAGAAACTTGGGGCTGATAGAAAGCAGAGACTATGTCCAGAAGTTTAAAGGGCATATGTTGGACAGAGACTAACTAGGATGGAATTTTTCTTTTAAGGGTTTGATTTGTGTTTCCCTAATAATTAGTAAAATTAAATATCTTTTCTAAAAATTTTTAATGTTTATTCACATTTTGACAGAGAAGGCAAGAGTGTGAGTTGGGGGAGGGACAGAGAGAGAGGGAGACAGAATCTGAAGAAGGCTTCAGGCTCTAAGCTGTCATTACACTGCCCAGTGCTCGAACCCATGAACCCACGAACCCATGAACCCTGAGATCATGACCTGAGCTGAAGTTGGACACTTAACCGACTGAGCCACTCAGGCGCCCCTTAAACATCTTTTCATATGCTTGTAGCCACTTGTATATCTTTGGAGAAATATTTATTCAAGTCCTTTGCCCATTTAGAAAATCATATTTGTTTTAGGAATTGTAGGAGTTCTTTTTCTTTTGTTTAAGTTTATTTATTTTGAGAGAGAGAGTGAGCACAAGTAGGGGAGAAGCAGAGAGTGGAGGAGGGAGAGAGAATCCCAAACAGGCTCCATGCTGTCACCGATGTGGAGTCTCAAACTCATGAACTGGGAGATGATTCAGGAGTCAGATATTTAACTGACTGAGCCACCCAGGTGACCTGAGTTGTAGCAGTTCTTTATATATTCTAGATATTAACCCTTTGTTAGATATGATATGCAGATATTTTCTCCCATTCTTCAGGTTGCCTTTTATTGTGTCTTTTGATGTGTAATTGAAAATTTTGATGTTCTAGGACTTTTTTAATCTTGTCGCCTGTGCTTTTGATGTTCTAGGAAATAATGATTGCCAAACCCAATGTCATGAGATTCTGTCCTGTTTTCTTCTAGCAGTTTTATATTTTTAGGTCTTAACATTTAGGTCTTTGATCTGTTTCTGAATTTTTGTATATGATGTAAGATAAGGGTCTAACTTCATTTTTTTGCATGTGGATGTCCAGTTTTCCCAACACCATTTGTTGAGTAGACTATCCCTTCCCCTTGAATGGTCTGGACACCCTGGTCAAAAATCATTTGACCATATATGTGAGGGTTTATTTCTGGGCTCTGATCTATCCCATTGGTCTACATGCCTGTGTTTATGCCAGAACCACACTGTTTTGATCACCATAGCTTTGTTGTAAGTTTTGAAATAGAAAGTGTGAGATCTCCAAATTGTTATTTTTCAAAGTTGTTTTGGTTGGCTCTTCAGGGTCTCCTGAGATACCAAGTGAATCTTAGGATGAATTCATTTTCTACAAAAAAATGCCATTGGGATTTTGATAGGGATTGCCTTGAATCTGTAAATCACTGGGTAGTATAGACATCCTAACAGAATTTAGTTTTCCAATCCGTGAACATAGATATCTTCCTATTCATTTGTATCTTCTTTAATTTCTTTCAGCAGTGTTTTATAATTTTCAGTGTACAGGTCTTTTACTTTCTTGGTTAGGTTTATTAATAACAATTTTGTTCTGGGGCGCCTGGGTGGCTCAGTCAGTTAAACGTTCAACTTCGGTTCAGGTCATCATCTCGCAGTTTGTGGGTTTGAGCCCCACGTCGGGCTCTGTGTTGACAGCTCAGAGCCTGGAGCCTGTTTCAGATTCTGTGTCTCCGTCTCTATGACCCTTCCCTGTTCATGCTGTTTCTCTCTCTCTCTCAGAAATAAATGAAACTAAAAAAAAAATAACAGCAATTTTGTTCTTCCTTTATAATTTTTTTAAATTAAAAAAATCTCTTTAAAAAGAGAGTACTTTTTAAAGTAATCTCTACACCCAAAGTGGGGCTTAAACTACAAGAGTCACAGGCTCTATCAACTTACAACTTACAACCCTGAGATCAAGAGCCAACCAGAAGCCCTACAATTTTATTCTTTTGATTATGTTGCAAATAGGATCATTTAATTATCTTTTCAGGTTGTTCATCGTGTATAGAAATGCATGATTTTGCATGTTGACTTTGTATTCTGCAACTTTCAGTTTGTTCATTCTAACGTTTTTGGGGGTAGAATCCATAGCTTTTTCTACATATGAGATGATGTCATCTGTGAACAGAGATCATTTACTTTGTTCTTCCTTATCTGGATAACTTTTATTTCTTTTTCTTACCTAATTGGTCTGACTAAAAATTTCCAGTACTATGGTGAATAGAAATGGTGAAAGTGAGTATTCTTTGTTTCTTTGTGTTCTTTTTTTTTTAAAGTTTATTTTTATTTTAAGTTTATTTGGTGGTTTATCCATTATTGAAACTGGCATGTTTCCTATTTCTTCCTTCAAATTTTGTCATTGTTTGCTTCATACTTTTGGAAGCTCTAAGAGTTGGCAAAATAGGGGCGCCTGGGTGGCTTAGTCGGTTAAGCGTCCGACTTTCGCTTGGGTCATGATCTCGCGGTTCGTGGGTTCGAGCCCCGCGTCGGGCTCTGTGCTGACTGCCAGCTCGGAGCCTGGAGCCTGGAGCCTGTTTCAGTCTGTGACTCCCTCTCTCTCTGACCCTCCCCTGCTCACGCTGTCTCTCTCTCCCCTAGAAATAAAAAAAAAAAAAAAAGTTGGCAAAATAAATATTTATTTATATGTTTTATTTATTTTTGAGAGAGAGAGCTAGTGAGTGAGGGACAGAGAGAGAGGGAGACTAAGGATTGGAAGCAGGCTCTGCTAACAGCAGAGAGCCCAATGCAGGGCTCAGACCCACAAACCAGGAGATCATGACCTGCGCCGAAGTCAGACTCTTAACCAACTGAGCCACCCAGGCGCCTTACAACTTTCTTTCATCTTTATTGCTCTTCCTCCACTCCACCTCATACATTGACATTGTTGGTATCACATGTGTGTGAATTGGCTTATTTTGTATTTCTTCAAATACTAATGAGGCTAACATTTTCTAATCTGTCTTTTCCTCTGTAACTATGCCTCTTTGTTAGGCTAAGGAAATCATTCCATACCCTGCCTCATAAGTCTCATTTTCTCATGATAATTTTAAAGATAGGCCTTTAACTCAGTAGCAGGCTTATTATTATAAATAGCTATGGGGTAAGGCTCTACTTTCTAAAAATCTTATTTTATGAACTGTTAGCCAGGGAATAGTCTTTTTTTTCTCTAGATACTATCAGTATTCCCCAAGACTTTTTTGTCTTTCCATTTATAGGTATTTCAGGATCTCAAATTAAAGATGATCATAACAAAGTAAAAGACATGAAGGCGAGAAAAGGAAACGGAAAACCCAGACGTAAATTTACTAAGGTTGAATTGCACATACTTAATCACACATTTGAAGAGAGTCCTTATCCTGATTTTACCCTTCGTAAAAACCTGGCTGAACAACTCCGCTGTCAAATATACATAATCGACGTAAGTAAAATCTTCAAAGTTTTCCATATATGTCTTTTGTAGACAATTTAGAAAATGTAAAGAATTCAGAAAAAAAATGGATAGCGTTTCATCTCATAGGAAACGGTGTTGATATGTGGGTCACTTTCCTTGTTTATTTCACTGTGGGTATGAATATACACTGTGTTTTCTGGAAAGATAGACACTTGTGAAGCAAGTCTGGAAGCAGAGACCAGTTAAGAGCCTACTGCAATGATTTAGAATTGGGACAGTGATGGTTTGGACCAGGATGCTGGTTGTGAAAGTAGAGAGAGCTGGAGAGCATTTCTGTTACTGTGAAGGTGGAGCTGATAGTTTGCTGAGAGATTTCTGCATTCTGTCTCACTGCATATACATAAGGAGGGCCCCCAAATGTCAGCTTAAGCAACTAGAAGGTCAGAGTTGCCTTTAAATAAGGAAGGCTGGGGAATGGAGGTTTTATGCCAGAGGCACTGGGAATTTCACTTTGGACGTAGGACACATATGGGATGCCGATTAAATCTCCAGGAGGAGACAGTAAGCAAACGGTAGGATACACAGCTCTGAAGTGCAGGGGAAAGGATTTGTATTGATTGTGTCCCCCCACCTGACACCACATCCCCCAGCTTTAGGGATGCTTCACAACCATTTGCTATGTGGACCTATATCTTGTTCAGGGAATCTCTTCTGATAGGACTTTGGAAATGATTGGTGATAGCGGCCTGAAATTATTAAAAAATTAGTCTTTTTAAAATACATGCAGCTAAGAAAACGGTCACTTCTCTTCTGTTACCATCCATAAATTGGTGCATTTATTAGTTGCTCAACAATTGGAAGACATAGGGAGCTTTGGAGGTAAAAGTATAGGCGAATACTATGAAAGTCATGATGTTAGATTATCAAAGTTTGAACTGGGAACATTGCAAGGAAAATAAAAATCCATGATTTCTTACAAATAAGTAGAAGAGGGATTGTTTCATCAGTGGATTCCTAACGGGAAGGTCACACATACGGCCACTGAAGTGACACTGAGTGGATTTGAGGTGCATGTGCTTGGAGAAAATGCCCATGTGTGGTCAGGGAGCCAGCATAGCTTACAGGAGGGTCCTGGGAGGCTGTGGCTGTTAACACCAGAGAAAGTGAGCACAGTTGTTTTTTGGTTGGGTCCTCATGAGGTGATCTTCTGATTGGCCCTATAACTTCTGACAAGCTGACGCCTGCAGCTTTGCTTTCTGTAAAATTATCTATGTTGCTCAGTCGTGAGAATGAGTATTTGGAGGTGTCAAGTTCATTGTGCATGGAGTTTTGTTTTACATGATCAATCATGAGTGGATGAGAGATCCTTCTAGCCTCAGACTACTAATGGCCTAAAGCATTTCTGAACTTGGAGCTTCTAGGAGTTAGCAGATGCAAAAGGCCACCCCTCAGACACTATTACCCATGCTGTGTGACTGACTGGCCTACAGCAGCCATGGCTTATTAGAATGGATTGTGTAAGAAAGCATTGTATCATTTTCACCTCCCCCAGAGTCCTAGAGACTATGATTGGCGTATGTGACATTCCCAGTTTTAGGGAGGGAAAACAATGGGAGACTGAAGGTGCTAAAGGGAGAATGTCGGATTACATAAAATATGCAATCACGTTATGAGTCAAGCTCTTATGTGTAGCCTTTGAAAATGATAAATTTCAGGGGCGCCTGGGTGGCTTAGTCGGTTAAGCGTCCGACTTTCGCTTAGGTCATGATCTCACGGTTCGTGGGTTCGAGCCCCGCGTCGGGCTCTGTGCTGACTGCCAGCTCAGAGCCTGG
Organism: Crocuta crocuta; assembly: GCF_008692635.1. Lineage (NCBI taxonomy): Eukaryota > Metazoa > Chordata > Mammalia > Carnivora > Hyaenidae > Crocuta > Crocuta crocuta. The sequence continues at coordinate 2,598,160 of NW_027533256.1, forward strand.
AGCCTGTTTCAGAGTCTGTGTCTTCCTCTCTCTCTGACCCTCCCCTGTTCACGCTGTCTCTCACTATCCTAGAAATAAATAAAAATATTTAAAAAAAAAAAAAGAAAATGATAAATTTCAGAACATAATTTAGAATACATTGAGTCGAGAGTTCATTCTAGTGTAGCAGCTTGAGTAAAATTAAAAATTGTGTGGGGAAAGGTCAATGTGTGTAGGGAGCAGCTAGGAGAGATTTCTGTCTAAATGCAGAAGAGGCTGTGAACAGGTTGGGGGTGGGGGGGACTTTGAACAGCCTAGGTCTGCACGTACAGAAGGGCCACTGTAGACTGTAATGTGGTTGGGTTTGGGAATTGTGGGTTGGGTTTGGGAATTGTGGGTTGGGTTTGGGAATTCTGCACCGCATGACTCCCATGATCACACGTGTGGCCCCAGGAAAGACAGCTGTGATCTTCCATGTCTCACTTAAGGTCAGGAGGAAAGTTAGTGAGGGTGCTGAGATGGGGGGCTTAACTACAACATTCTTTCCTGCATTATGGCAATAGATTGTACAATGATACCAGATAAGTCAACTTGATAAATCACAAGTCTCTTTTCTCTTTAGAACTGGTTCCAGAACAAAAGAGCCCGACTACCACTAAGAGAGAAACAGAGAATATTTGCTGCTAGAAAACGACGTCTGTTCCTGGTCCAGAGTCATTCACAGCTCAGCGTCCAGGACCACCAGACAGGATCCCTCAGGATCCCTGAGGAGCCCTGTTCCTTTACCCAAGATGCTTTTCCAGGAGGGGCTGGCTATTTCTCTCCAGGGACACCGTGGGTTCCCAGTCAACAGGTTGGCTCAGGTGACACTGTGGTCCCAGGCATTGCAAAGGAACTGAGCTATGCTTTGGAGGACCCTGGTGACAAGGGAAGTAGAGTTTATCCTAACTATCCATTTCATAGCTATGAATCAGCAATCTCTTTTCATCCCTCTACTTCATCTGTGCAGTATTTAGAGAACTATGGGCCAGGGCCATGGACAGGGGAAGGCTGGGATTCAAGGGCCCCTGATCTGCCCCATATTTGCCTTATGCAGGGGGAGACGCAGCAGCAGCAGCAGGAGCAGGCTTGTCCTTATCCATTGTCTCAGGCACCACAGTACAGTGGTTACTGAAGTCCTCGATAGCCGCCTCCATTTCAGAATTATCGACACAAACTGCTCTGGGATCAGCTCGTGTGCCTGAATCCTGGGGCTTTAGGATAGCAGATGGCCTCCCTTCCGGCACAACAGCAGGGTGGTGACTGCCACTCTCAGATGAGTAGCAGTCAGGTCCCTGCTAATGCTGCTAGAGCAGCATAGGCTTGGGATGAAGGGTCTGCAGAGGTCCTCTGTTGGGACCAAGAATGTGGCTCTAGAAAATGGTTCTCAGCTTCAGAAAAAAACCACAACCACCATAGGTCATGCCATAGTCATCCACATAGCAGCCCAAGGCGACGGCCTCTCCAGAGCCTGAACATAAACACTGTCTGCCAGAAGGCTCCAGAAGCTGTTGATCACTTCTGGTAGGAAGCAGTGTCTCCTGGCTCTCCACCCCTGACTGTGCGGTTACAGCGCCCTGGGGGAAGCTGGGCTAGACTGTGGAGCGCAAAACCAACCAACACTGGCAGAAGAGAACCATCAAATAGCAGTTGCCAAACCCAGAGCAGTTTGTGTGTCAGAAGAAAGAGGCCCTTGCGTGCACCTGCCTCAGATAGTGTACCCCCCACCTCGGAGACAGCTCCAACGAGAAGCACAAGGCTATGAAGATTCCTCCCCTGCAGTAGCCTTTGGATGTGGCCGATGAAGCTGCCAGCGCAAAGCTCACTCCTCCACAGAACCAGGGCAGCAGCCGTATGCCCATGCTAGAGCCCTGACTGCAGAGCACATCCTGACCACATCAGCTTGGTCTCTTTGCATCTAAGAGATGGCGCCCCTTGGCTGAGGCCACCGAAGGGGGGAACTTGCTGTGGAGCTCCAAGGTGATCCTGTACCCAAGCCGGTGTGCAGCCCTCACTGTTCCCCTTGGCTGAGAGCCCCTGCCTGGAGGTCGGTCCAGAGTGTGAATGTGCATCAACAAGATGCCACACGATCTGAGAGTACCTAGTGGAGGATCTCAACGCCATGCTGTTAACCAGAGTTTTTGTGGAAAAGCCTGGTGCCTGTGAACCTCCAGCTTTGAATTGGTTTTCATAATATTGAGCTTTAGGAGACAATCATTTTTCGAGTATTTTGGAGCTTTTTCTGTCCGTTTGGTATGCTTTCTTCTACATTGGTTAATGCATCTTACATATTTTAGATTTTAACCCAAATTGTGTCCTCCTGATTGCAAAATAAGGCATGCCTCCTACATCTTTCCAAGGCAATATGATATACAAATCAGCTTCATTTTCCAAATATTTCCCATCTGTTGCTACAATAAGGTTGAGAGTAGGTGGAGAAAGCAACTCTGAAGCACTGTGATGAGTATGATTTGCACAGTCACTTTGTACAACCACTAGGAATATTTATTAAAGTCGTAGTTGTCTGGCAACTCTTTGAGTGCATGTATCCTTAAAAAAATGTGTATGTACTTATAGAACAGAGCCCCAAATAAGAAATATATAAGGTAATCATATAGCACAATTTAAAATAATGGACTAGGACTGTAGAGTTGGAAGTTCTGGTATACAATGTTCAGTGAAAATCAAGTTGACTATTAGTTTTATTGTATGATATTTATGAAAATGAAACAACTATAGCAGTAAATAATATTAATTCTTGTTATTAAATATTATTGTAACTAATATTAATTCTTCTATGCATACATATATAGCAAAAACAAAAAATACATGGACTGGATTTATATTCATTGAATTATGGAGAATTACATTTGAGCAAGAAGGGAAAGGAAAGAATAACTTTTATATTGTGAAGCATAGCTTATATATACACCGATTTACAATAGTGAGGGGCGGCATCTTTGTCTACATTTCTCCAATTCACATTCAGTATGGTATTTACTATATTATGTATTGTCAATTTCTGCCAAAAGAGTCCATGTACTTCTAATTGGCTCAGTTTATTTCCCCGTCTTGTATAGATTTTGAAGTGTTTTTCCCCCTTTTTTTAGATTTTGAAGTTGGTAATTTTCTTTTTCCAATGATTTCCATAATATAATTTTTAATCCTGTAACCTGTTTGTGTAGTGATTTAGATAAGTTTTTCTTATATTAAAGAATGTGTGTTCTTGGAATAACCCAATTAGTCATGAAGCGTCCGTATGTATTGCAGGGTTAGAGTTGCTAATTTTTGATTAATATTAATCAAATTAAGCATCTATGTTAATCATAATCACCTATGTTCATGAATGAGATGGCCTTTAGTAATTTTCTTTACTGACACTATCTTTAGGGGCTTAAATCATGTTAAGCTGGTCTTAGAATTAATTATGTATGCTAACTTCTTACTATCTCTAAAATCTTGTGTAAAAATTTATTCATTAAATAAATTTCCTAATGAATCTGTTTGGTCTGATGTTTTCTTTAAGGGAAGAGTATGGACCACTAATGAATTCTGTATTTAAATGATGATAGGACGTCCATTTCTCCTTGAGCTATTTTTGGCAAAGTGAAATTTTCCCAAATATGTCCATCTCATCTGAATTCTCAAATTTATTGCCATAAAGTCATTGAACATATCCCTTTTATGCCCAGAGCATATGTAGTAACGTATTTTGCATTTTATAATTTATATCTGCACTTTCTATTTTTTTCTTTCTTTGGCAGAGGTTTGGAAAGACCCAGGTAGTATTATAGGACCTCATTTCCCTGTGGACAGGAATTCTGCAGGCCAAGGCGGGTGCTAGGAGTGGGGTTCGTGTGGGTTGAGGTCCCTGTGGACCAGTTCAGGAGCCCAGCAACCCAGCCTTGAGTGGATTCTACTCCCTGAAGGCTGTCTGAAGGCACCTGCTTCCCAGAGGTCCCAGCTGCTGCTCTCAGACACCCACCTGGGACAAAGGCAGCCAAGCAGGAGCTGGTTTCTGACTGGGGTCGGAATCCAGGTTGGGGCTTCTGGGGCTTTCTTCCACAAGGACACTACACCCAGCCCGTGTGGGGAGTGTAACACAGGGACCCAACCAGCGAGTCCTGTCGCTCTCTGACCGCTGTGCCTGAGAACTGGGGACCAGAAGCGTCAAGTTCTGGCACGCTGGGTCAGGTCCTGGTTATTATCTATGGCTCAGCAAAGATGTGGTCACAAGGAATTCCTACAGGGAATTTCTGTCAACTCACAGGAGCTCCATCTGGATCCCGTCTCCATTCACTTCATGCCCTGATAGCCCATTACAAGGGTGCTGTGGAAATGGCGGTCACAGATCTGCTGTTTGCTTCCTCAGTAATAGGAGAAACCAACACAAAGTCTTTGAGGTCTACCCCCAAGAAAAAGGCGCATCGGGAATAGCTGCCTATTTACATGTCCATTCTACAATTTTTTAAAAGTCAGTTTTATAACTGCCAGGACAGAGACAGATGGAAAGTAAGTGTTGGGAAGCAAACATGATTTGTACAGTTTTTATTAACTTCTTTGTAGTACATTCTATTCTGTAATAAGGATTCAAATTCTAGTTGTAAAGTAAGCAACTGTTTCTCTTTGAAAAGATTTGGCAAAAGACATTGTAAATTTTTTTTTAATGAGTAAAATTGCCTCGGGACTGTACCCCGACCACCTCAGGCCATTGTTTCTCTTACTGAAAGAGACCCAGCTGAAAAACGACATAAATCTGCTATCATTAGAAGAAATTTTATGGGGTACCTGCGTGGCTCAGTCGGTTAAGTATTGGACCTGAGCTCAGGTTATGAGCTCATGGTTTGTGAGTTTGAGCTCCGTTGTCGGGCTCTCTGCTGTCAGCACAGAGTGTGCTTCAGATCCTATGCTCTCCGCCCCCGTCCCTCTCCCACTCATTCTCTCTCTTTCAAAAAAAAAAAAAAAGATTACATTAAAAAAAAAAAAGATGTGGAGAATGCATGAGTCCTGCACAAACTACAAAGGGTAAGTTGGGGCACAAGGAATGATAAGGGCCTGGATGCTTCCATGTGGCCATCGTGTATCATGGAGTTGCCAGTGCCCTCCCCGAGAATATTTGTGCAATCTTCCATCAAAGCTTTGTCAAACTGTGATGTTTCATTCTTACAGGTCTGTATCCAAAAGGGATCTGGATGCCATATAAAGGCTCTGGCCTGGTTCATAGTGAAGCCTCCTTGTTAAGCCATGGCCGATACGTTCATGCTGTGTGCCCTGGAGCATTCTAGCTCATAACGTTGTTTCAGCAGACTGAGGTCTCACCCCTCAACTCCGCTTCAAGAAAATTCCCAAGTAGTGATTTGGCATATTGTAGGGACATTCCCTCGTACAGAAAAAGATATCTGAACTCATGGAAAAGCATCATACCCTGATCCGGGCTCTGGTGTTTCTTCTATGAATAGCTAGTGCTTTGGCCCCTACCCTTGAGTGTAGACCTAGTGACATAAGGTAAACTGAGACCTCTCTCTTTATCTTTAATAGAAATATGCCAGAAATGTGTTTACCGCTTTAAAAATACCAATCTTGACAGTGCCAGTGGGAAATCCTATACAGTTTCCTTGAAAGACGTGGCACCCCATGTCATTCTGCTGGTAGGGTTGGAGTATCTCACCCCTCAGTGATAATGGACAAATCTGCATTGTCTCTCTCTTCATTGAATAACGTGATTGGGCATGAAGACTGGATTGATGGGTCTCCACTTCTAATAAAGAGCTTTAGAACAAGGAAAAGTAAATCCAGAGAAGTCTATTTTATCTCTTTAATCCTCTCCCCCAAGGACTAATAATATGCCGCTCAAGGACAGAGAAACATTTGGGCCACTCTCTGTCCTTCCACAAGTAGAGTCTTTGTCTCTTACTACACTGGGGTCTCCCTCAGTTTCTGCATCTCATGCGAGCATGTGGACGAACACCTTCCCCACGATCTCTGATGCAAGGGATCTTGTCCCATGGGTGCCCTTGAGGCTTCCAACCCAAGGGAGTGGCAAGCCTCGGAACATTTCATGAAGAAGGTGGATTTTATGCCCTTCTAAAATACATGGACATTTTACTCTAGTTGAAAAGGGGACAATAAAATCTGTCGGGAGGGGCCCCTGGAGATGCAGGCAAGGGCTGAAACTGCTCTCCATTTCTGGAATTCCTTTTCTGGGGAGTTCTCAGCTTGGCTCTTCAGACCGTCCACTGATTGAGTCAGTCCTACCCAGTTATCTCGGATGATCTGTTTTTAGTTCAACATCAACTGGGAGGCCAGAGGTGGCCTCACCTCCTCACTTTTGGGGAAGCTGGAGATCTAACCAGGCTCACTGCCAACCTGAGGTCCAAAGGAGGGCTACCCAGGTGGGCTTGGCTGCCACTTCCCCATCTGGTGGCTCCCAAATGAAGTCATTTCTCCTAGGCTCTACTTTGGAACTTAAGGTCGTCCTTTGATAATTGACAAAAGCTGAAGAAACCGAGGCCAAGGGAGGGGCCCAGCTTGCCCAATGAAGCTTTTCCTGAGAAGCACTGCGGTCCCCGTGGAGGCAGAAGAGCTACCTGAAGATGAGACCATGTCTCTTAAGCAAGGGTATTAGAATGAGTGCATACCTGTCTTCCCAGCATCAGGAGGGGCCCCGGGAAGGCTGTGGCATCAGGGAGCCCCTTCCGGGAGAATCCCACTTGTGCTCACCTGCAAGCCTGTCCACAATGTCAGCAAGCCAGCTCTGTTCTCTCCACCTCAGCCCGTGACTGTGCCAAGCTCTATGCCAGATGCTGGAAGCAGCCATAAATAATCTAGACAGACCTGACCTTCTAGAGATCCCAGTGAAGCAGGAAAGACAAGCATGAAGCAAATGTTCACACAAATACAGAGTGACAAATGGGCAAAACGTCAGGAACGAAAAGCAGAAAGTGCTATTGGGAAGCACCAAACCATGGCCTATGATGGCACTGAAACTTGCCAGATAATGAGGAGGTGGCCAGTCACAAGGGGACAAAGAGAATAGGTGTGAAGGCCCTGCAGTTACAAAACCAAGAATTCTGCTTATAATTTTTACTAAGAGTGGAAATATTGCTTGTGTGTATTCACTGATCGGAAAAGGATTACGTACTGGCCCAGGCTATCCCCATAGGAGAGATTGAAATCATAGAGATTATGGAATTATAGAATATAGGTGATTGTATCAGCACGATAATGATATGGTGTCTTTAACGATTATATATAGCACAATAATTTCGAGAAAACCAGGGAGTAAGAACTCATGAGAATTCCCAATTCTTTAATGATTAGATTATATGCAGCACAACAATTAACATATAATTTTTAGGAAACCAGGAAGTAAGAACTCATGAAAATTCCCAATTTGCAGGCTACACATTTGTAGGCTAGTCTTTTAGTAGTTAATGTTTCAAACATTCACAACAAAAGTGTTTAAAATAAAATTCTATACTGAATTATTTTGAATAAAAGTATTTTAAAAGGCTTTTTTTAATGCTTGCAATTCTTTCTCTCTCCCTCTCTCTCTGCCCCTTCTCTACTTGTGCTCTCTCTCTCTTTCTCAAAATAAATAAATAAGCTTAAAGAAAAGAAGAGAGATGATAATATCACTCCTAAAATGACCCAACTGCTTATCTCTCTCTTATGGATAATATTCCACCAGGAGATGCCAAGCCAGTTTTGTCCAATTGGATGCATGTTTGGAGTGATATAGACTGAGTTACATGACTCACATTCTTTTCCGCTTAGATTTGGTTTGAAAACCCCAGATTGAAAAAAAAAAAAAGAAAGAAAAGAAAGAAAACCCCAGATTGAGACAGATGGCAGAGATCTGAGTGCTGCTTAGGAGAGTATCAAACCCAGGGACAGGACAGCCTCAATTTAGATTTAGATAAGAACTCACCAGTAGTAATGCAGCCCAGCAATGGATCTCCTCGAGAGGGTAAATAGTTCTGCATGTTTTCAAATTTTCTATGAAGAATGCTTAGAATAGGAACCAATAATAACATATTTAGGGCTTCCTAGTGTCAGAGGTATAGAACATTGTCCACCGGTTTTCTGGGAAAGGCAAGTTCTTGGCAAGAAAGACTTTGGATTTTCTGTTTCTGATTTTGCTAAGGAGTACCACATCCTGGTCTTTTGTCACCTCGAAGGTTTTATCCAGAAATTTAAAATCTATTATATTTCTGTACCTGAGCAATGAACAACACAAAATGGAATTGAGAAAACAAATCTATAGCAGTTTATAAAAATACTTAGGATAGATTTAAGTTGCACAATGAAAACTACAAAGCATTATTAAAAGAAAGTAGAAAAGCTATAAATGAATGGAGAAACAACATGTGTCCATGTAACGGAAGACTTCATATTGCCAGGGCAACAACACTCCTAAAAGAAATCTACAGATTCAGTGAATTCCATATCAAAATTCCAATTGCCTTTTTTGGCAGAAACTGACAAGCTGATCTTAAGATTCATCTGGAAGTTCAAGGCAGCCAGATTAGCCAAAACAATCTTGAAAAAGCACAAAGCTGGAAGAGTTACACTTCCCAATTTCAAAACTTACTACAAAGCTATGTTGGTCAAAACAGTGTGGTCCTGACACAGTTCTGAACATAGAAATCAACTGAATAACATTTTGAAACTAGAAATAAATCCACATATCTATGGTCTATAAAGTTTGACACCAGTACAAGAGAGTTCAATTGAAGAATATAGACTTTAGCCACCTGGGTGGCTCAGACACTTAAGTGTTGGACTCTTGGTTTTGGCTCAGGTCATGATCTCATGATTTGTGAGTTCTAGCCCCACATTGGGCTCTAGGCTGACAGTGTGGAGCCTGCTTGGGATTCTCTCTCTCCCCTCTTTCTCTTCCCCTACCCCACTCATGTTTTCTCTCTCTCAAAATAAATAAACTTAAAAAAAAAAGTATAGACTTAAAAAGAAAAGATGTTAGGAGAACTTGGATATCCACATGGAAAAAGAATAAAAGGACACCTGAAATAAATTAAATTATTTCAATTCACAAATATCAGACTCGTTTTCATTAGTTGTAGAACTCTTTCTACATATATGTTGTAAATCTGGGAAGGTGATTTATGAATGATATGCTAAGAGCTCCCACCTCTGACCTATCTCGAGAATCACCCCCGGGAACAGAATCATCCCAGGAAACAATTTAACAATAAGATTAGTGGCCTGGTATCCTTGGTGTCAAATAATCGCATTGGAATCTTTTCAGGTAAATCTGTACCATTAACATCGGGGCTTGCATGTGCACACGCATGTCTGTTTTAATTTTTTAGATGATTGATGAATGTACGGTTTATATTAGGCACAATAAATTCTGCTGATTGTACTTGGACAGTAAGTACTATGGCTGGGATATCCTGATACTTGTGATTTAGTGTATAAACCCTTGCACATAGGTACCCAGACACACCATAAATGATAGCCACTGCAGTCTGTTTGCAGTAGTGTGAAACTGGTATATTTGCAGATATAAGCTATGAACTAGCTCTGTGTGTGCTGACCTCATTCTCACATCTTCAGGTGCAAAAAAGAGAAAGCTAATGATATTTATTTATTTTTATCTCATTTATTATAAAATTTTTAATTTTTTAATTTTTTAAGTTTATTTATTTCGAGAGAGAGAGAGGGAGAGAGAACAAGTGGGGGGAGGAACAGAGAGAGGGAGAGAGACAGAGAATCTCAAGCAGGCTCTGCACTCAGCACAGAGCCTGACTGGGGGCTTGAACTCATGAACTGTGAGATCGTGACCTGAGCCGAAATCGAGTTGGATTTTTTGTTTTTTTTTTTTTAATTTTTTAAATGTTTATTCAGTTTTTGAGAGAGAGAGAGAGCACAATTGAGGGAGGGGCAGAGAGAGAGGGAGACACAGAATACAAAGCAGGCTCCAGGCTCTGAGCTGTTAGCATAGAGCCTGACTCGAACCCATGGATCGTGAGATCATGACCTGAGCCGAAGTCATATCCTTAACCAACTGAGCCACCCAGGCGCCCCAAGAGTTGAATGTTTAACTAACAGAACTACTCAGGCACCCCTATTAAAATTAAAAAAAAATTTAATTCCAGTATAATTAAGATAGAGTGTTATATTAACTTCTGGTGTACAATATAGCGATTCAAAAACCCTATTCATCACTCAGTGCTCATCACAGTAAGCAATTAGTAAGTAATTAGTTAACATTAATTTTTAAATGGTTATTTTTGGGAGAAAGAGCATGAACAGGGGAGAGACAGAGAGAGAGGGGGGCAGAGGATCTGAAGTGGGCTTTGTGCTGACAGCGATGAGCCCCTTTCAAGGCTCCAACTCATGAACCATGAGATCATGACCTGAGCTGAAGTCGGACGCTCAGCCAACTGAGCTACTCAGACACCCACCCCTCCATGGTGAGTATATTCTTAATCCTATTTCATCCATCCCCCTACCCACTTCCCCTCTGGTAACCATCAGTTTGTTCTCTATAGTTTAAGAGTCTGATTTTTTGGGGCGCCTGGGTGGCTTAGTTGGTTAAGCGTCCGACTTCGGCTCAGGTCATGATCTCACGGTTCATGGGTTTGAGCTCTGCGTCGGGCTCTATGCTGACAGATAGCTCAGAGCCTGGAGCCTCCTTCAGATTCTGTGTCTCCCTCTCTCTCTGATCCTCCTCTGCTCATGCTGTCTGTCTGTCTGTCTGTCTGTCTGTCTCTCTCTCTCAGAAATAAATAAAACATTAAAAAAAGAGAGTCTGATTTTTTTGTTTCTCTTTTTTTCTTTGTTGGTTTGTTTTGTTTCTTAAATTCTACAGATGAGTGAAATCGTATGGTATTTGTCTTTCTCTGACTGACTTATTTCAGTTAGTTATTTTTATTTAAAAAACTTTTCTGTTGTTGTTGGTGAGGTGCACTTTGGGACCTCCTAAGCCACTGCCTTGCTGATGTCCTCCTCCGCTTTTTTTCAGTCCATTTCTCCTTATGTGATTGTGATTCTTATGTGATTCTTTTAGCAGATTGTGTCTTTCAAGAAATTTATCACCTTCATGTAGATTACCCAATTCGTAGGCATAGAGTTTTTCAAAGTATTCCTTCATTAGCCTTTGAGTTATCCTCTAGCTCAGAGATATTTTCTGTGTCTGGTATACCAAAAAGCATGAATCAAAAGCATTCTTCCTTTCTGTTAGCTTTTTCATCGGTAGCATTTATTTTTGGTTCTTTCTTAGTTTTTCCATGTCTCTGCTTATATTACCTATCTGTTCTTATGTGTTATGTATTGTATCAATTAGAGCCCTTAAAATATCAATCACAGGTCCAACTCAGACCCAATTAAATTTTGGGTCTGATATTCCAATGTCCCTATCAAGTCTGGTTCTGATGCTTATTCTGTCCTTCAAATTGTGTTTTCTCTTTCTCTCTCTCTCTCTTTTTGTCTTTTAGTATGCCTTGTAATTTTCCTAGCTTTATTGAGATGTCATTGAATATAACATTGTATAAGTTTACAGTGTACAATGTGATGACCTGATATACATATGCATTGGGAAGATTATCAAAATAAGGTTATTAACATACTTATCACCTCACATAATTACAATTTTTTGCTGTGGGGAGAATATTTAAAATACTCTCTTAGCAAATGTCACGTATACAATACAGTATTATTAACTATAGTCAGCATGCTGTATATTAGACCCCAAGAACATACTCACCTTATAAGTCACCTTGTTCCCTTTGACCGACATCTCATTGCTCCCCCACCCCATCCCTCATTCCAGTTCCCAGCAACCACCAATCTACTCTGTTTCTAGGAGTTCAGCATTTTTTTAGATTCCACAATAAGCAAACCCATGCAGTATGTAATTTTTGATTGATAGCTGGGCATGATGTATTGAGTAAAAGGAACCGCTGTACATAGACCCTTGGTAATGTGGTAGTGAGGTGGGGGGAAGGGATGCATGCTCTCATCCTATGATTAGGACTTAATCTTTCTTTCTTTTTTTTTTTTATTTCTAGGAGAGAGAGAGAGAGAGACAGCATGAGCAGGGGAGGGTCAGAGAGAGAGGGAGATACAGACTCTGAAATAGGCTCCAGGCTCCGAGCTGGCAGTCAGCACAGAGCCTGACGCGGGGCTCGAACCCACAAACCGCGAGATCATGACCTAAGCGAAAGTTGGACGCTTAACCGACTAAGCCACCCAGGTGCCCCAGGACTTAATCTTTCAATGAGCCTATGACTCTGAACTGTGGGATTCACAATTGTTTCTCGTTTTTGTTTTTTGACCATTTGTAGGTGGAAGAAGATGAGTAGACTGGAGTTGGTATTTCCCTTCTCCCACGTGGAAAGCTATAGCTGGCTGGAGTTAGGTATTGGCCTCATACCAGGTCAATTAGATTGTGATAGTGTCCCGGCAGGTTGAGCTTTGATTAACTAGTTTCTCCCGAGTGCAGTTTTCATTAAGAAGAACAGAATACCCTGGTATATTTCAAAATGGTTCCTTTCACCCTCCGTCAGGCCAAAGCACAGGTAATTTTTCTATATTTTTTCTGGGAACCTAGTCAGGTTTCTGGAAGTAAGTCTCACAATATTGTGATGCCCCTCAACAAAATACCAGCAAGCCGAATTCAGCAGCATATTAAAAGGATTTATCCTTGGGAGGCAAGGATGGTTCAACATATCATATCAATACATGTGATTTACTACACCAATGGAATTAAGAAAAGTCATATGACCATTTCAATAAATGCATTTGACAAAAATCTGACAATAAGTGTTAGACTTGACAAAGTACGCCATCATATCATGACAAGGACTCTCAATTGGGTGTAGAAGGAATTTACCTCAACATAATAAAGGCCGTCTATGACAGGCCCACAGCTTACATCACACCTAAGGGTGAAAGGCTCGCCTGTGAGCATCATTTGGATAAAACCCCTAGCCTGACACAGCTATGAGAGAAAAGTAGCCCCAATCCCATATTGAAATATTTTTAATGGAATGATGGACATGGAAGTGAAAACAAGCTGCATTTATCCAGTTTTCAAAAGGATAACTGGAAAGTACACCATGATACCAGGAGAAGCTGTATTCAGCCTGCCAGTGACTATCTAAAAGCAACTTTCTAGGGGAAAATTCTGAGATCAGGATCTTGTATCAAATGTGGTCATATCAGGGGCACCTGGGTGCCTCAGTCAGTTGAGCATCTCTTGCTTTCGGCTCAGGTCATGATCTCACAGTCTGTGAGTTTGAGCCCCACATCGGTCCCGTGCTGACAGTGAGGAGCCTGCTTGTGATTCTCAGTCTCCCTCTCTCTCTGCCCCTCCCCTGTTCACTCTCTATCACTCTCTCTCAAAATAAATAAATAAACATTAAAAAAATTTTTTTTAAATGTTGTCATAATCAATAAGTCAGTGGACTAGAGGGACCTCACTTTGAGGGCTAATATTTTAGTCTTTGTCTTTATGCTCATGTTCCAGGTAACAGAGATAGCATTCACTCACACCCTAGTAAAAAACAAACAACAACAACAAAAAAACCTCACTCTGTAGGAACACGTGGTGATTGGCTGGCTGAGTGGCGCTGGGCTCATTTGAATTGGTGAGGAAAAAACAGCCACAAAACAATATAGGACGACGCTTGCTCTGCAGTGGTGTTCTCTTATTTATTCCTTACTTCCAAGTTCCCACTGGTGCTTAAAGCTTCTTTTCCTGGTATTAGCTGCAGTAACGAATTGATAGAACCGATGTAACATTTGTGCGCGATGCCCAGGACATGAGAGCAGATCAGCAGATGTTGGTGTGTTTAGCATAGACATCTTACCATGAGTCATCAAGTTTTCCATCTAAAACACTCAGAAATCCATCCCTATACTGACTCCAGGATGGAGCAAGCAATGACCGTGTTTCACTGCTTATCAACAATTTTGTTATAGACCCTTGTTTCAAAGTTAAGTATTTGGTTCTCACGACTCTCATTGAAAGTCAGCTCTAAATGCAGAGAGGGCAACAAAGTTTGCCCAGTTGGATGTATTGGTAATTATTGTCTCCTTGTTTCGGGAGAGTTTATCAGAAATCACCTTGAAACACATCTTGTGTTTTGTAATGCTATTGTCTATGAGGCATAGTGAAGACATCCAGACATTTACAAAACCATAGGTTATAGAGGAAAAGGGAGAGCCAAACCATCAGAACACAGATTAATTGATTACAACAATGTGGGAGGATGTGGTAGGTTAGATCAAAGTATCGATCAAAGATTGTTTTCTAGCCTTCTTTGTCTCTAAAGGCAAAACATAGTGTGTATAAAATGAATACAGCCAGTGTTAAAGGCAGATCAGATTAGGTTTTGAGGCTTCAGTATCTTTTACAAGGAAGATGAGTCTTGACCTGGGGCAGGTAATTCTCTCAACCATCTGTTAGGTGACTTTAATTTCATAGAGAGGCTACTTGGCTCCATAGCTTTGCTAAGGCCACACAACGTATAGTAACTAGTGAAAGGAAGCAGCCAGCGCGTTAATACATTATTTTTCTCACATTAATGCAAACCCATTCATGTTTTTGGAGTTATCATGCACATGAGTAGCATAGACGAAGCCTGAAAAACATCTTTGCCCTCATGGATTAAGATTTTGAAGAATGCTTTTAGGTCAGATGATTTTTGGAAACTGTACTCAAACATTCAATAATCATGTCGGCATCCGTGGGCACACTTTTACATTAAAGTGGTTGGTGTAACAACATCTGCCACAAATACTTTTCCAGAAACTCAGAAGGGGAAAAAAAAATAGTTGGAAATTCATGATACTACTTTATTATTTTTTTTAATTTTTGATGTTTTATTTATTTCTGAGAGAGAGAGAGAGAGACAGGATGAGCAAGGGAGGGTCAGAGAGAGAGGGAGACACAGAATCCGAAACAGGCTGTCTGTCAGCACAGAGTCCAACGCGGGGCTCGAACCCATGAACCGCGAGATCATGCCCTGAGCCAAAGTCGGACGCTTAACCGACTGAGCCACCCAGGCGCCCCTCATGATACTACTTTAAAAAAGAAATTTTTTAAAATGTTTATTTATTTTTGAGGGAGAGAGAGAGTGTGAGCATCGGAGGGGCAGAGAGAGAGGGAGGCACAGAATCCAAAGCAGGTTCCAGGCTCTGAGCTGTCAGCACAGAGCCTAACGCGGGGCTCGAACTCACAAACCGTGAGATTCTGACGAGCTGAAGTTGGATGCTTCATCGAGTGAGCCACCCAGGCACCCCTCATGATGCTACTTTTTTGAAAGCAGCGGTGTTTTAGGGAGCTGGCTCTAGTAGCTCTTGAGAACATACTCAGTTTTGCAATTTGGTTGTTAAAAAATTTGCAGTTTAAAATCATGAACATCAGCAAACACCACCAACTAATGAGTCATTTTTACTTCAAAGAGCTGGTTTACCAGTACACTGCTAGATATGAGTATATGGCAGTCAAAAATCATAGTCCCTAAATAATGACAGACAAATCCTCGTCTTTGAATTGTGACTTCTGCACTGTTACAGCGGAAAAATGAGGCTTAGGAATTAAATGATCTGCTGACTATTGTCAAGGTCATTCACCATAAGGCCATTGTAGTAGTCATGTTCAAAATGTTTTTCAAAATATTTCTTGTGCAAATTCTCACATGATAATTCTTTGTAGAAGTAAGTTTCCGTAAAATGTGAGGCTTTTAAGTGAATTAGCAGATTTGTTCTATCAGAGATGGTGTTATTTTCATGGTTTCGGTCTTTGTTTGGGAAGGAGTGGGACACCAGTAAACTTATTCATCTCGTGATTGAAGATATTCTGATTCATGACTTTTTCAAGATACTGTTTTATTTCCCATTTTCACTTACTGATTTCATGGTACGTAATCTAAGACACTTCTACTCCTGTCCTTTAGAGAGCACCACCAGTCAGAGGAAAAGAATACTTTCCTTGCAGAAGCACTTTGGCAGGAATACTATTTCTCCTGTTCTATTATTATTTTTGATTTAGGAGACAATATCGCTTGAAGAAAGTTTTTTTTTTTTAAGTTTTAAATGAACAAATTCATAGATCACCGGCAGTCAGAAATATTACGAAGTTTCCTTGGTCTCCAATAACTTGGATGTATATTCTCTTTAATATTTTTTATTTTTTAATTTAAAAAATCTTTTTTTAATATTTTATTTGTTTCTGAGAGAGAGAGAGAGAGAGAGAGACAGCATGAGCAGGGGAGGGTCAGAGAGAGAGGGGGACACAGAATCTGAAGCAGGCTCCAGGCTCTGAGCTAGCTGTCAGCACAGAGCCCGACGCGGGGCTTGAACCCACGAACCGTGAGATCATGACCTGAGCCGAAGTCGGACGCTTAACCGACTGAGCCACCCAGGCGCCCCTATTCTCTTAAATAGTTTTGGTCAACGTTTTCATAAGACTTTAGAAATTATATTGTTTCGCTTTTAACACCAAAGTGTCCTTAATTCCCCTATTTCTATTGTCTTCTTAAATCATAATTTTAAATATTGCATAGTATTCCATTGGGTTGACATGCCAAAACTTGCTAATTAATTTGTTGTTTCACCAGAGTTGAATTAAAATTCTTGGTACTTGAATTACACTCTTATTTCATATCCCTAATTTTCTTTTTTTTTTTTTNTGGAGCCACCCAGGTGCCCCTCATATCCCTAATTTTCTGTTAGCACCAAATTAATTTTCAGAAAATCGTGTCCCTAAAGGATTCTTTTGTCCCTGCACCTTATTGTTATAATAAATCATTAGTAGAAGAATTTGCTGCTGCAATTATCTTGTCTTTCTTTTCAACATCACCTCAGAGACTCACCCCAGTGCCTGTCATGGCGAGTGTCAGTAATGCGATAATCACATCCCAATGGGAGATGACAGTACCGCCCTTCCCCCTGTAACCAGGGAGCTGATATACCCTCACCAGCACCAGCCTGTCATTGGCGGCCCACTTGGTCGTGGGGGAGAATGTCCAACTCAGGCGGGTCATTTCTGCCTCAGCTCTCACCCGGAATGACTAGACGGACTCTTCTGAAAATCTTCCCTTTTCTCCTTGATGCTCATCATCCTGCTTTTCTCCTTTTTCCCCTTCAATTTTTCCTATGCGTGTCTTCTCCATTTTTCATCGTTTATTTGCCCTCTGTTCTCTTTGTTCTCCTCATTTTTTTTCATTTCTTTCCTTCCCTTCCACATTGCCTATCTTTTCTTAGTGTCTGTAGGCTTCCTTTTCCTACTCACATTCCTCCTTTTTCTATTGTGTGTGTGTATTTTTAAAGTTTGATTTTTCTGATTTTGTCCCATCTTGTCTCCTCGGTATGAGGTGTCGCAGTACAGTGTTGGGAGAGCTGAATCTGGAGTTAGGGCTTCCGGGGCTAAATCTCAGCTCTGTCCCTTGCTGGATGCATGACCTTGGGCACGATGTTTGTGCCACATGTACTTCCGTGTCCTCACCTGTAAAGCGGGAACAAAAACAGCAACTTCCGCATAAAGACTAAATAAATGATCACAAGTAAGTTGTTTAGACGTGTGCACGGCCCGTAAGGGTCTACTATTAATATTCCTGTTGCTTTATATCCTTTATTTGTAGCTCACTTTCATTGCTCTTTGGCATCTGTCATTTTTGTAAGCGACTTCCTTTTCCGCCGTAGATATCGTATGTGGGTTTGTTGCAACTGCTTTCTTTCCACGTGTGTTCTCTCCGTCTTTTTGCTCCTTTAGTTCATTTCTATCTTTTCCTGTGCTCAGAAAACTTCCTAGTTATAATTTCCTTTCGATTCTCTCAATTCTTTACCTCTCTTTTCATCGTACTCATCGTTGGCATGCGGTCTTGGCTCGGTTTTCCGTTTCTTCTGTTTCCTTTACCATCTCTTCTTTTATTGTTGCATATCTGTCTCTCCCTGATCTAGTTAATTTGGCTTGGTGATCCTTAGGGCTCACAGCTTTTCACATATTCTCTTTTTCTTCTACATTTCATTTCATTTTTTTGGGGGGGGTGAATGATTTTTTTTTCTTATTACATTTCATTTCTACTCTCCACTTTGACTTCTCCCATTCTCCTTATGATTTTGTAATATGATATATCTTCTCTTATTTTGTTTTGTTGATTTTTCGATTATGTGATTTTAGTGCTTTTCATGTTTTCTTGATTTGACTCTTCTTCTCTCATGTATTTACCTTGCATTCTGTTTATGGATGACTTACTTGTAGCCTCTTTATTTCTTTGAATATACATTTTCTTCTCATTTATCATTTACTATGTTTTTTTCTAAACTTCTCTTGTTGGATCACTTCATCCCTTGTCTTATTCTCTTCAATTCAATAAATTCGTTTCCTGAGAATCTTTCTGTTTTATCGTATCTCACAAACAACCTTCACCTCATATTCTTAAATTCTCGCCTATGTATTTCACATTCTTTATTCTCTTGTTTTTTTCTCCGTTATAATTTGACTTCTCACTTGCTATCAATATTCACTTTTAAATCTTATTTTATTTTAAATTCTTATTTATTTATTTTGAGAGAGAGAGAGTGTGAGCAGGAAAAGGGCAGAGAGATGGAGAGAATACCAAGCAGGCTCCACCCTATCAGCACAGAGCCCGACAGGGGGCTCAAGCTTATGCACTGTGATATCATGACCTGAGCAGAAACTGAGTCCAACGCTTAGCCGAGTGAACCATCCATGTGGCTTAAATATTATTTTAAATGATCCCCTGTATGTTTTATTTTTTTTCTTAAAGTTTCTTTATTTTGAGAGCGAGAGCAGGGGAGGGGCAGGGAAAGAGAGGGAAAGAGAGAGTCCCAAGCAGGTTCTGTGCTGTCAGCTCAGAGCCCAACATAAGACTCAATGTCATGAATCATGAGATCGTGACCTGAGCCAAAATTAAGAATAAGATGCTTAACCAACTGGGCCACCCAGATGCCCTGCATCAGAGTATACTATAAGTGATTTCATTAATAATAGCTAATGATAATTTAACAGAGAAAATTATGAGAAATTGAAGTAAAGAGAAGTAGACCATATCAGACAAGGTGGAAGGTCAATTGTACACATAATTGGAATTGCAGAAAAAGAGGAGAGAACAAATTGAGGTAGACACAACTTAAAAAATATATTTAATGTTTATTTATTTTGAGGGAGAGAGGGAGAGAGAGATCATGACCTGAGCCGAAGTTGGATGACTAACTGACTGAGCCACCGAGGCGCCCCTTTAATTTTTGTTTAATGTTCATTTATTTTGAGAGAGAGAGAGAGAGACAGTGCGAGCAGGGGAGGGATAGAGAAAGGGGGAGACACAGAATCTGAAGCAGGCTCCAGGCTCTGAGCTGTCAGCACAGATTGGGACATGGGGCTTGAAGTTACGAACCAACTGAGCCATCCAGGCACCCCAGTTCTTTTTTATAATCTCAATCTTTTTAGTCAAGAACTCCTTCTGTTAATTTTATTCTTCTTTTTTTTAATGTTTTATTTATTTCTGAAAGAGAGAGAGAGAGAGACAGACAGACAGCATGAGCAGGGGAGGGTCAGAGAGAGAGGGAGACGCAGAATTAGAAGCAGGCTCCAGGCTCTGAGCTAGCTGTCAGCACAGAGCCTGACGCGGGGCTAGAACCCACGAACCATGAGATCATGACCTGAGCTGAAGTTGGAGGCTTAACAGACTGAGCCACCCAGGTGCCCCTAATTTTATTCTTGAGTTCATTGAATTGTCTATCTGAATTTTCTTTTAGCTCTTCGGATTTCTTCATAACAGCTATTTTGAATTCTTTATCAGTTAGGTTGCAACATTCCATGCCTTTGAGTTTGGCTGCTGGGGAATTACTAATTTTTGCGTGTGATGCTATGTTTCCCTGAATTTTTCAGTGTTTGAAGAGAGGTGCTTCTGCTTTTGTATTTGAAGTAGCCTTGCTTACTTAAGGTTTTATACTTTTATTGTTGCTGTTCATACAATTCAACAAGTGGGCTTTTAGAAGCCTTTCCTTTGAATTCCAGAAGGTGGCTCTGTAGCTTAAGTGTGTGCTTTCTTCTACCAGAGGGTGCTCCTGCATAAATTCTGCATACACAGCGATTAGCATTTGGGGCTTTGAGGTCCCTGTGGACCTGGTGGGTGGATCCTTAAGTGGTCGCACACTCATCCCTCCCTCCCACCCCATGGGCTTGTGGGTAGACCTCCTGCTGGTCTCTCAAAGCAGACACCAGGAAATGCATTCCTTCAGTGTTCTTTGATATTCTTACCTGCTTCCTCCCCTTTCCTCTCCTTCCCTCCTTTCAGAGGTCCCTCCTCAGGAATCTGAGTGCTGTGGAGAGAAACTGGTCTTTCCAGCCACAGCCCACAACTTTTGCTTTCCACTTCCTCTGCGGGAGAGGTCAGTGCTTTCCTCCCCTTCTGATGCAGGCAAAAGCCTTGTAGTGTTGCATTGGGGAGGGGGGAATACCTCAGTGAGTTCCTCCCTCCCCTCTGCCTCCTGTTTGACTCTGTTGGTGTACAGGACTCTCCCATCAGGCAGACTGCACCTGCACAAATTCTTTCTCCAATGGGTGCTCATTTTAGTACTCTCCAGATGCCCCTTTTCTTCCCCAGTTGCAGTGAGTGGGGGTGGGGCAGGCCCAAGGACTCCTTTGGACCCACTGCCCCCACCGAGGTCTTACCCATCTACTTTCAGATGCATGGGTGGGGAGGACCCCCCCCCCCCCAAGGCATCCTGCTGTAATAAGCAGGGGCACTTTTGTTTGGTTATGGATGTCAGTTAGTAGTTAATCAAAGAAAAAAAGATGATGCCAACATCACTCCTCTTGAATGTGTATTCTCTTAATTGTAATCAACAATTGATTGTTAAAAATTTTCTTTTTATGTTTATTTATTATTGAGACAGAGAGAAACAGAGTATGAGTGGGGGAGAGGCAGAGAGAGAGGGAGACACAGAATCCGAAGCAGGCTCCAGGCTCTGAGCTGTCAGCACATAGTCCCACGCAGGGCTCCAACCCATGGACCACGAGATCATGACCTGAGCCGAAGTTGGATGCTTAACTGACTGAGCCACCCAGATGCCTCTGTAATCAACAATTGTGTTTTCCACTTAGTTTTGTTTCTTATTTTATTGAACTATAATTGACATACAATATTATAATAGTTTCACGTGCACAACATAATGATTTGACATTTGTTGTACATTACAGACAGATTACCACCATGTTTAGTTACCATCTACCATCATGCAACGTTAATACAATATTATTGACTATATTCCCCATGGTGTACTTTACATCCTGTGACTTATTTATTTTATAACTGGAAGTTTGTAATTCTTGATCCTCTTTACCCATTTCACCCTCCATTCCCTATCCCTCTGGCAACCACCCTCTGTTCTCTGAGTTTATGAGCCTCGGTTTTGCTTTGTTTTGTTTACTTGTTTTGTTCTTTCTAGATTCCACTTATAAGTGAAATCGTGCAGCATTTGTCTTTGTCTGACTTATTTCACTTAGCATAATATTGTCAAGTTCCATTCCTGTTGCTGCAAACGGCAAGATTTCATTATTTTTTTAATGGCCCGGTAGTATTCCATTGTATGTATGTACACCACATCTTCTTTTCATTCATTCATCTACTGACGGACAGGTAGGTTGTTTTCATATCTTGGTTATAGTAAATAATGCTAACAGAGGGGTGTATATATCTTTTCAAATTAGCATTTTGTTTTCTTCAGAGAAGAAGGGGAATTGCTGGATCATATGGTAGACCTCTTTTTAATTTTTTGAGAAATCCTCATACTGTTTTCCATAGTGATTGCACAAGTTTACATTCCCACCAACAATGCCCAAGGGTTCTATTTTCTCCACATCCTCACCAACACGTTATTTCTTGTCTTTGTGATACTAATCTTTCTAACAGGTGTGAGGTGGTATCTCATTGTGGTTTGGATTTGCATAGCCCTAATGATGAATGATGTTGAGCATCTTTTCATGTGCTTGTTGGTTATCTGTATGTCATCTCTGGAAAAATGTCTATTGAGATCCTCTGCCCATTTTTTAGTTGGATTGTTTATTTTTTGTTATTGAGTTGTATGAGTTCTTAATATATTTTAGATATTAACTCCTCATCAGATATTTCATACGCAAATATCTTCTCCCATTTAGTAGTTTGTCTTTTAGTTTTGTTGATGGTTTCTTTCACAATTCAGAACCTTTTTTAGTTTGATGTAGTTCCAGTTGTTTATTTTTGCTTTTGTTGCCCTTGATATGGAGTCAGACCCCAAAAAAACAAACAAACAAAAAAACCAAACTAAACAAAAAAACCAACCAAATCCTAGCGCTGAGGAATACAATGGCTGACCTGAAAAATTCAAGAAAGAGATTAAACAAAAGACTTGGTCAAGCAGAGGAATAAATCAGTGAACTTGTAGGTAGATCTTTTGAAATCATCCAGTCAGAGAAGGAAAAAAAAGTGTAAGTAAGTAAGCCTCTAGGATTTATGGGGCATCATCAAAAGAAGTAATATAGGCATTGGGGGAATCCCAAAAAAAGAGAGAGAGATGGGGAAACAACATCTATTTAAAGAAATAATGATGGAAAACACACTTGCCAAGTTTTAGGCGAGGAATGGAATTCCATGCTGATCTAGATCTCTTGGAGGCACAGGAACATTCTAGAATGGGGAGGGCTGTGTGTTAATAACGAAAGAGTTCTGTCATTAGGGGCTTTATTATGGATCCTGCTTCACAAAAAAATTCAGCCTGGGAAACACAAGACCTTTCCCTATGAATTGAGGCATTATAGATTCAACAGTACACAAAGGGATGCCACAATAGCATCAGGAGCCAAAAACAAATCACCACCACTGATGCAATGGCCAAAAGAGAAGCTTGGATACACGGGGCCACGTACATGTGGATCTAGGAAAAGAAGTAATGCAAGAGATAAAGCCACAAGAATCGAGAAGCGAGCAGAGACTTCCTCTGATATCAAAGGCAGGAAGGTGAGCAACTGTTCTACAGGATATGGGAGTTTCCTTGGACATGGCTACAACAGTGTATCAGCAACTCAGGGGTCCAAAGTGGTCGCCTGAGCAATGCATGGGGCAAATTCCAAATACGAAGGAGGGAGATAAGGTCAAGGAAGTTAAGGGAAGGCCATCCCCTACACGGCAAGTGGGGGTCTCTCTAAAATCTAAAGTAGGAAGCAAAAGAGTGATCCTGCAAGGTGGCAGCTCCCTGCCCCCAGAGGCCGTAGCCTCCACGGCTCCTCTACTTGCCTCACCCCTGCTCGGATATGCCAAGGAGCTCCCAGCTCTTTCCCAATATCTGGGCAATAATGCTGAGGTGAAGGAGGAAGAGAAGTGGGCCCTAGCAGGTCCTGGATCTTGGAATCTGCAGAGGCAGGGCGCATTTGCAAGAGGTATAGATCATTGTGCAACTTGCTGGTCTTCTCTGGAGCTCAGATTTTTGGACGTCTGTAAAATACAGACACTGATAATGCCATTTAACTCCCAGGGCTTCAGGGAGGCACAGGTGAGATCACGGACTGAGAGTGCTCTATAAACTCTAAGGCGATACACGTGTAGTGTTATGAATATCAATGGCAGGTTTCCAGAAGCCAAGTGGGGTGAGAGTGAGTCAACAAGGAAGAAATGGCCCCACTTCTGGAAAAGAGCTCTTAGAAGGCCCAGGCTGGGCAGCTCAGGTTACAAGGTACGCATAAATAGCAAGTGGCTGCCCAGGAAAGGGTAATTTGCCTGGAGATCCTGGAGTCTGAGAAGAAGCGTCTGTGAGTCTCTATCCTTGCCTTCATTTTGTTTTTTCAATGGCTGATGAATATCTCTCTGCCCATATGGCTGGTTTATCCTACTGGTGCTGGGGAGATAGGGTCCATGCGCTGTGCTGGTCTAGGAAATATGAAAGGTGGGGGACAGAGTGAGGTAATGAGGAGTGCTCTTTGGCCCCTCACTGCTCCCTCGGCTCAGTGTGAGATTTGCTCTCTGGGCTGGGGAAGGTGGTCCATTGGATGATCCCCACCCAGCCCCCAGACGCCATTGTCCAGAAGCCCCAGGGAAAAAGGCAATTTCAACTTCTCTCTTAGTTCTCCTCCATTCCTGATTTCTTTAGAAAGAAGGGTGGTAGAGGAGAAACAGACCAGACCTTCCCAGACTGACCTTCTAAGCCCATCCAGGTACCAACTGCCTGTGGGACATGGACATTCATGATTCTCCCTTAGCCTCGAGTCTTTACTTTAAAAAATAGACTTACTGGACTAGGTCATCGATTTTCCAACCAATTTTCAGAGGAGTCATTTTTTCCTCAATAATCTTAATCGGAAAGCTTGGCGCAGACACCGTGGATTGAGGGGGGCTGCAGCTCTGCCCATGTCCTCTGTAGCCCCGGCTAAGATGCTGCGTCTGAATCATAGGTCTGAAACCCTGTGAGTTAGCTCTCTTTGCAGCCCCTTCCTGTTACAGTGCGTGGCGGTACCTTTTGTGGCATCTTAAGTGGTGGGGCAGAATGCTTATTGCTTCTTCTTCTTCCTCAAATTTGGGGCACGGGGCCCCAGAGCAGCTGTAGCTGCAGACTAGAGGGCAATGGCCTCGTTCTGGCCTGGGTCCTTCAGTGCTCATGACTGAGCCTCTGCCACAATAAGGAGCTCACCTGGGTGTTTCTAGAGACTCCCAGGAAGCCCAGGCAAGTGGTGAATTCAAAACTGAAAGAGGCCACTGCAATATAGGGACCAGCCAGCCTAGAATCACCAGCAACCTGGAGGAGGCACTTCTCTGGTCAGGAAAGACTCTCCCCTGCCACCACCTCAGCCTGCCCGGTGACCCCCTGTCCCTCAGGCTTTTTTCCTAGCCTCTGCGTCTCCCACAAGCTCTTTCCATGATCCTAACTTTACCGTTTCTCTCTGAGAGAGGAAAGAAGCCCAGGAGTGGAAGTGACTCAGGCCCAGTACCCACCCCGGTCTCACTTAGTTCCTAAGTCCCAATCCGATGGTGCCTGGATGCCCTATTGGACATCTTCTCTTCCTATCCCTGAACTAACCTTCCCTTGACTAAACCCATCCCATGTGTCGCCTTCCTCCATGAGGCCTTTCTTTCAAGTTCCCTTAGGTGGTTGGAGCAGGATGCTACACCTCCCAGGGGCTCTCCAGCTGCTAACTTGGCATCTCTGAAAACTTTCACTTGGGTTCTGTGTGCAAATTTCCTTCTGGAGATGGTGTCCAGTCCAGGGATGGCAAGTCACCTGGCAAACAGGCACCCCCGCCCCCATCCTGTGTGCTCAGGACAGATATCACAAAGCAGTCAGGTCTGTAGCTCCTTTCCAGAAGAGTGCTGCAGACAGCAAGAGTGTTAGTCTATCCATGGCAGCAAGTGAGAGGAAACGGGGTCGCGCCATCAGAGCTAAGTCAACCACCTTGATGGTATAGACAGGGAGGTGGAGGTCCAAAGAGGGGAAAGGTCCTTCCCAGAAGCACCCAGTGAATCCTTCCTGATGTGACTCTGTGGCCTCAGTGAGGAATTCTACATCCTACCCCCTGTGCCAATATCAGTGCCCAAGGGAAGTCACAAGAAAGGATGACACAGGGCATCTCAGAATAGGTGGATATTGCTGCCAACTTATACCTGAGTTCCAGCTGCGTAACTCATGCTTTCCCAGGCCAGACCGTGTGCCCACCTGGTCCCTAAACTGCTTTGGGAGACCTGCTTCTCTCAACCCTGGGGAGGGAGGGCAGGAGGGGAGGTGCTTCTCCTGACCCTCAGGAGCTGGGCCAAGCCCTAACCCATGCCCTAAGACCAAGAGCATGTCCTTTCTCATTCTGTTCATCCACCTAGGCCATGTTTCTCCTCCCTCTCTCCGTGGTGATCCTGCTCACACAGCCCCTGAGGTCACTGGGAGCAGAAATGAAGACCTATTTCCAGAGAACCGCAGCCAACGCCTGCACCCTGGTCATGTGTAGCCCCATGGAGAATGGCCTGCCTGGTCGCGATGGACGGGATGGGAGAGAGGGCCCCCGGGGCGAGAAGGGGGACCCAGGTAGAGCTGGGACCACTGGCTTGTCCTCGTGGAAAGGGGTGGGCGTTGGAATTGTAACCGACCCAGAAGCGCTGGGACAGTCTGCAATGGAAGACTTGGAGGTAGACTTCTTCCCAAGGGGGTGGGTTTCCCCCAGACGTTCGGTCCGTGTGAAACGCTGCTTTACCGATTGGCAAATGACTGGCTGCTCTGAGCCCCCAGGTGCCTCCCTCCATTACCAGCTGTCCTGATTCCTTCCTTGGAGCCTCCTCATTCCTCCCACTCCAAGAAGGAGGAAATAATGGGTACATGGAATCTGTGTCTCCCCGGAACCCTGCTCCGGGACAGTTGGTCATCCAGATTAAATAGCGTGGGTGCAGGGTGTCAAATACTTTCAATATCATATGATTTCACTCATATGTGGAATTTGAGAAACACAACAGATAAACATAGGGAAAGGGAGGGAAAAATAAGATAAGAACTGAGAGGGAGGCAAACCACAAGAGACTCTTAAATACAGAGAACAAACTGAGGGTTGCTAGAGGGGAGGTGTGTAGGGGGATGGGTTAAATGGGTGAGGGGCATTAAGGAGGGCACTTGTTGGGATAAACACTGGGTTTTCTATGTAAGAGATGAATTATTGGGTTCTACTCCTGAAGCCAAGACTACACTGTATGTTAACTAACTTGAATTTAAATGAAAATATATATATATATATATATATTTTCAATAGTCATGAAGGTTGGGAAAGAGAGATTCTGTGACCCCATACTCAGGTCTGATCACAGGAATCTGTCCTAATACAGAGAGACTGAAAGGGAACTCACATTCCTTTGTCCAGCCTTGTGCTTGGGCGTTCACTGAGTAATTCATTTAATCCTACCAAAAATCTTACAGGGAATATGTGAATCTCATTTGACAGGTAAGAAAATTGTGACACAGAGAGGCTTAATGACACCCAGTCTGGAGGGGAAAAGACACGGGCTTCTGCACCAGACAGATCTGTGTTTGATGGCTAGCTCCATTTCCACAGCAGGGACCCACCGTGGGACAAGTCAGTGCCCCTGACTCTCAGTTTGTTTATCTATAAATGGGAATAATATCTACTGCACAGTGACAAATCAGGGAGCCAAGGCTTTTTTTTTTTGTCAGATTGTCAGGATAAAGTTGCATCTTCCAGCTGGACCAATCAGGTGAATTCTCATGAGGTTGCCAAAGGTATTGATTATTAAGGGAATTATCTAAGAAGTACTGTATATAGGGAAGCATCTGGATCTCGGTGGCAAGAAGTTAGAATTCAGTGGACCACCATTTAGGACAAGGGACCCCACCCCCACCCCCACCAGGTGCTGGGCTAGGGTTATGGAGGGATCAACTGTGGTCTATATTTTGGGAACTGGCATTTTGGTTGGGAAGGAAAGAAACTAACAACATTTAAGTAGGAAAGATAGGTAACATCCCCAGGCTTTATAGGACAATGGACAAGCTAGTACCTATGGGTCCTTTACAGAGAGAAAGTGGCTCCCGATATGAATGGCCTGGGGCTCGGGGAAGGCCACCTGGAAGTGAACTCAGAAGGTGTATTAAAGGTGTCAGCATCTTGGAGAATCCCCGCGCTCTTTAGCTCTCAGAGGGGTCCTGAATCAAATCCGGGAGGGGGGGCCATTTCCTATAATCACCTTGTGAGCCTATAGCGCAGAGTGTGGCTGAGACCTCCCTGTCTTCCTGTCTTCCGCAGGTGGTCCCTCCCCTCCTCTCCGCCGCCATGCACATTCCAAACCCTGCGTTGGGTTGGTGCTTGGAGAAAGAACAATGCACAGCTGGGCCAGGGAACCAGGCTGCACTCTGGCTCCTGGATTCCAGGCACGTTAGTCACTCAACCATTATGGGTCTGAGAATTTCCTAGCGAGCTTGGAGGCCCTCAGAATCCTGAGCCATGTAAGTCTGGCTGGGGCCAGAGTCTGCACTTGGGACAATGTCCCCTGCAGATCCTGATGCACAGGGTTCCAAGAACCTACTGTAAAGGACAAGATAAGCCTGAGAGAAGGGAGCCTTGAGCAGAGGTAGGGGGTGGAGCCGGCTCAATGTGGTACTGCCTCAGCCGTATCAGGGAGGACCAATGTCCCCACCCTGCTATGCGGGCTGTATTTCTAGGGACAGTCCTCTTACTCCTTGGCATCTCCAAGATTCCTGCCCAGAAGGATTTAATGTATATAGGCATGTATTTCCACACCCTCAGCAGCCCACGACGACACTCTTCACCCCTGCATACTTCTCTGACCTCCCCTGCTCTGGCCACACTGGTTCCTTGCTGGCCCCTAACCACCTTCAGCCCCCTGCCTCCTCGGGCCCTTCCCATAGCTCTTCCATAGCCGTCCCTGTGGGTCACTCCTCACCTCCGTCACGGCTTTACTCATAGACCACCTTCTCCACGAGTCTAACCCCGACCACCNGTGCTTTATCTTTCCTCTCTGGTGCTTATTCTGCTTTAATGAACCATATGTTGTACATTTTAATTTTTATGATCTGTCTCTATGCAGTTGGGGTTCAACCCCAAGAGGAAGGGGGATCTGATGTTGTGTCTGCTTTTCCCACTGCTGCATCCCGGCATTGTGGATGGCGTCTTGCACAGAGTAGAAGTTTCAGTGAGTACCTGTGGAATGAATGAATGGAAGCTGTAAGGAGAGGAGGAATTTAGCACAGCTCAGACTGGCCAGGCTGCTGGTCCACACAGCATCACTTCCAGTGGCATTAAGGTACAGGGCTGGCCTTTGTGGGGGCGCTAGGATGCAAAATTAGTGCTTCGGGAGGCATGGGTGCTCGCTGTTGAAGAGGGCGTCCCTTCATGGTCTCCGGGGCTTCTGCGCCATGGATGGGAAACCTCTAGCGCTCTTTCTACCCGCTGCCATCTCAGCCAGGGTGGAGCCCGAGGGAGGCTCAGCCTAGAGATAGGACATCTCTGCCCAGCGCGATGCCCTATTGGATATGGGGTGTGGGGCCCAACCTGGAAAACCCTCTATGCTTCCGTTTCATTCCTGGTGAGGATCAGAACGAGAAGCAGGACACAGCGCCCAGCACAGAGCCTCTCAGCCACCCATCCCAGGCCCCCGGCCCCTGCCACACTGCTGCCCAGCAGACCCGGCCCCTCCTGGAGCACAGTCTCCAAGTCTCAAATGTCGCCTTCCCTCTGCGAGTCTCTAAATCCTCCTCGCCTTGAAGTCCCATTTGCTGCCTCAGGGAGACAGCTCTGGCCCCATGTGTGTGCCCTCGGCTGGGGTGACATCGCAGGAGGATTAGGGGCCTTGTGAATCTTCTTCCTCCCTCATCACCTGGGTCCTCACAGTTCAAAATCCCACCGCCAATCCCTTGCAGACCGGGGCCTGGTGCGAACATTGCATCTCGCCCAGTTATGTTCTGCAGATGGTTTCGCAGGGAACAGGTAAGTGAGTGACACCATCAGGTGTCATTTCCTCTCTTGTTGCACATGAGCATTTAGAGCAGCTTTATCCCCAACAGCCCAAAGATGGGAACAGATGTTCCCAGATGTCCATCAACTGGTGACTGGATGAACCAGACGGGGCCTGTCCACACAGTGGAATACCACTCAGCCCCGCAAAGGAATGAAACCCCGGGGCACACTGCCAAGGTGATGGACCTCAAGAATGTCACTCTGAGTTAAAACAGCCAGACATAAACAGCCATATATTGTCTGATTCCATTGATAAGAATTGTCCAAAATAGGAAATAGAGACGGAAAGCCGAAGTGGTGCTATCCAGGGGCTGGGAAGAGGGGAGACTGGGGGTGGTGATGGCTTAGTGGCCATGGGGCTTTTTTGGGTGATGAAGTGAGTTTGAACTAAAGAGAGGAGGTAGTTGCACACCACTGTGGATGTGCTAACTGCCACTGAATTGTATACTTTATAACAGGTTAATGTTATATGGATTGAATCTCAATAAAAAAAAAAAGAATACCCAAATGAACAGAACTGAGTGTAAATCTCTTGCACATTGGTAACTGTTTGCTCAGATTAGTCTCTTGGGGGTAAATGTTATGTGATTTTAGACCTCGACAGACTTTCTGGAGGCCACGTCTTTCTAAATAGGTTCGATCATTTTTTCCCATACAACAATAATCTGTAGTCACTAAAGAAACAGCAAGAAGACAAAGTTACCTTGTATCATTTAGAAAGAACGACTGGTAACACTTCTGTAGATGCTTTTCCTGTGTTTTTTTCCAATGTGTACGGCATGTGCACATGCCGTACACATGCGTGTACATATTTGTGAAACAGGATCATACTGAACATAATGAGACATTAGGTAATAATTTGGTCTATTTTCTATAGTCTCAAGAGTGTATTACATTGCTTTCTCTTGTTTTGTTGACATGGAACTGACATATGACATTATATTAGTTTTAAGAGTCCAACATAATGATTCAATATTTGCACGTATTGTGAAACAACCCCAGTAAATCTTGTCAACGTCCATCTGCACACCTTGTACAATTTTTCTCCTCTCATGATGGGAACTGTTAAGATCCCTCTGAGCAACTTTCAGGTATACAATACAGTATTATTAACTATAGTCACCGTGCCGCACACAAATTTATTTCGTAACTGGACGTTTGTGCCTGTTGAGCACCGTTAGCCATTTTGCCCACTTCCCGACCCCGCCTCTGACAACCCCCGATCTGTTCTCTGTATCTCTGAGGCTGTTGCTTTTGTTTGTTGGTTGGTCTGTCTGTGTACATTCTACATAGAAGTGAGATCATGTGGTGTTTGTCTTTCTCTGACTTAATTAGCATGATGCCCCAAAGTCCATCCATGTTGTTGCAAATGGCAAGAGTTCATTCTTTTTCCTGGCTGAGTAATATTCCATCATATAAATGCCTGTATATTCTCCATCCACTCATCCATTAGTGGACACCCAGGCTCTAAGTTGCCTCCATGTCTTGGCTACTATAAACAATGCTGCAGTGAACATGGGGATGCAGATATCTTTGTGAATTAGTGTTTTTGTTTCCTTAGGTTAATGCTTGGAAGTGGAATGGCTGGATCATACAGTAGTTCTATTTTTAATTTTTTGAGGACCCTTCATTCTGTCTTCCACAGTGGCTGCACCAATTTACATGCCCACCAATAGTGCACAAGGGTTCCCTTTTCTCCACATCCTAACCAACATTAGTTATCTCTTGCCTTTTTGAGAAAAACCATTCTAGCAGGTGTAAGGTGATAGCTCATTGTGGTCTTGATCTGCAATTTCCCTGATGATTAGTGCCAGGTGTCATTTCTGATGGAAACTCCGGTTCTGGGAAGGGGAGAATGAGGAGTCCATGATCAAGGGTAAATGCTGGCAGCTTGCTGCTGTAAACACTGTGGTCTTGGGGCAGGGGAAGGTGCCCTGTATGGAAAGTCAGATGGCTCTTGGCTTCTCAGCCAACTCCGACAAGCCTGTTTTCTCACCTGTAAACTGGGGATGTGGACACCCATTTCCTGGATCACCACTGGACCGAGGACTGTGGAGGTGGGGTGTCTACGCCCTGTGGAATGCTGAAGGAATGCAAGGGGCCTGACCACGCACGCAGCTGGCTCGCCTCTGGGCCTAAGGCTTGTACCCATTTCTTCTGCCGCTACAGGTTTGCCAGGAGCCGTCGGGAGAGCGGGGACGCCTGGCCCAGCTGGCCCAGTTGGGCCCAAAGGGGAGAATGGCTCCGCCGGAGAGCCAGGACCAAAGGGAGCCTCCGGAGCCCTTGGTGAGCAGCTGGGCATGGAATGCAGGTGTCTGTGCAGTAGACACGCACAGACCCCATCCCAGGAAGAAGGAAGAAGGTTGTTCTGAAGGCAGTACTGGGTCATTTCAGGGGAGACTGGAACTCCTGTTGACGGCACCTTTTACGACGACGCTGCCTCTCTGACCTCTGTCACTGCTCTCCTCTCTGTACGCTCCCACTTCCACCAGGATTTAGTGTCACTGACCACACCGGTCCTTTTCCCCAGGACCTCCGGGACCTCGAGGTATGCCTGGTCCAGCTGGCAGAGAGGGTCCCTCAGGGAAGCAGGGGAACGTAGGACCTCAGGGCACAGCAGGCCCCAAAGGAGAGGCTGGGCCCAAAGGTAGGTGGTTGGTACGTGGCCGGTCCGGGAGGGCGAAGGGAGGGATACAGCACAGTCCCGGGTGGGACCTACGGCCAGCTCAGAGCGCTGGGAAAAGCCCAGACCAGCAGCGCCAGGCCGGCCTTGTGGCCTTTCCCCCACATTCCCGCCAACGGTGTTCTCCTGTTTGCCTCCCCGGAGGAACCCCGGCCAGTAAGGAGCGCCTTCTCCTCAGTTCTGTCTCCCCCTGGAGCGATGGGTGAATAGTCCGCAACTGAACACACTCTCGGCACCTTTTGTCCCAATGTGTTCCCTCCTCAGGAGAAGTGGGTGCCCCCGGCATGCAGGGCTCTACAGGGACGAGAGGCCCCCCAGGGGTTAAAGGAGAGAGAGGTGCCCCGGGTGAGCGTGGAGCCCCTGGAAATGCTGGGGCGGCGGGTGAGTGACGGAAGGAGCTAGGACTGGGCTCCCCCTTGTGTCCCCCTGACGCTGGAGATGGCCTCCCCTCCCCCGCCGCTGGCGTGACTGGGTGGTGGGGAGAGAGGAAGGGGTGACTGCTGGGCTCCGGGAGCTGTCCGCATGCAGGGAGAGTGACGTGTGAGCCACGGGGGTACTGTGTCCAGGAAAGGTTGGCCATTGGGTGGTGGGGACAGTCAGCGTATGGAGAGGGTCTGTATGGGGGAGGGCCAGGCGGACAGTCCACGACTTGGGAGCGCGACACTGCTGGGAAATGTGTACAGAGCTCACCCGGTTCTCTGATCCCAGGGCCTGCTGGAGCCACCGGTCCGCCAGGTCCTCCGGGTGCCAAAGGGCCCCCAGGACCGAAGGGTGACAGAGGCGCTCCTGGGGACAAAGGAGCAAAGGGAGAGAGCGGGCTTCCCGGTAAGGTAGCATCTGCTAGATCTGGGAGCTGCCACGGGGTGGGGACAGGGGAAGGGAGGTGGCCGCCTTTATCTCGAGATAGCCCACCTTCTCAGACTTGGGCCCCATTAACCACAGGCAGTGGGTGGGAAGCAGGGAAGCTAACAGGCAGGAAGGTAGGAGAATGAGGCTCTGGTTTTAGACTCTTACTCAAGGGAGGGCAACCCCGAACAGCTTTTTCCATCCGATCCCTGGAGAACGCATGGCTCTCTCCCCAGTTCAAAGGCTAGCTTTGACCATCAGATAAACCAATGGATGGGAAGTACTGATGACAGTATATTCCTATCCCCCCGCAAGGAGGTGCTATGAGACCCCCGGAATATGGAGTTAAAAATGTCATATGGTTCAATGTCAGTGATGTGTAGGGACCTGCTCAGGGGACAGTGTATTCATAGCAGAAGTACCAGAAATCTGGGGGTGACAGGGGCTAGTTGTGTTAGTGGATGTGGGCTTCTTAGGGCCCAGTCCCAGCTTCCCTTAGGGCCCTTCCCTCTCTTCCCCCCCATATGTGCCTGAGACTGGGTACCTTTCCCTTGAGGCCCAGGCTCTGAGCTGGTCCCAGGCTGTGCTGGGTTTGCCTTCACTTGACCTCTTTCTTCCGCAGACATCACTGCTCTGAGGCAGCAGGTGGAGGCCTTACACGGACAGGTTCGACTCCTCCAGAATGCCTTCTCTCAGTATAGGAAAGGTGAGTTCCTGAACCAGAATCAAGCCAGGCACCAGGGCTAGTCCTCCGCCTGTGCCTTGGTTTGGGCCTGGGGCCAGGCTGGAACAGGTTGGGAGCATATTTAGAGCTGGCTCTGGCTCTGGGGCAGGGGCTGGGGCTGAGAATAGTGCTGAGACAGAGCAGTGCAGTCATATACTCCAAGATCCGGAAGTAGATGCCAGAGACAAATAGGAGGGTATGGCCATATCCCCAGTTGAGTGGGGTGAGGCTCTAGGATGCCCCACCCCACAACATCACAGCCACCTGTGACCCGATCAGTGCCCTAAGCCCTGTGCCATTCAGCATACCTTCACTCCTGCCTGCCCCTTGCTGGTCCCTGTGATAGACAGGGATCCAACCCAGGAAGCACTTCTTACCTCTGTGGGGCCCAGCCTGTGAATGCCCAGATATTGTTTCACAGCCCGATGCAGCGGAGAATCCAGACACTGTCCTGAGAGCTGGGGTTGGGGTGCTGCCCTTGGGGTCCAAGGCTGGTAGGAACTTGGCCTTGCTATGTGACCCTCGAGCATCTCACCTTGGACATGCCCATGGTTCTGGAAGGGGGCTGGCTGCCTCTGGGCTCCAGCCAGTGCCGGGCCCTCCCTGGACCCTTCTGGGTGGTTAAAGCAGAGATTCTTCCCAATCCCGGAATGCCGCAGAGTCAGAGGCCTCCAGGAGCACATGCCCGAGTGCCCTGTGCCTTTTGGAATCTCCACCTCAGTCCCTGATTGGCCCCTCGCCTCAGCTCTCCCTGACATCAGCTTTGAGTCTACATCATTCATCAAATCTCCCTGATCCAAAAAAAAGAAGAGTTTTCTGAAGGAGTAGATCACAAAGGGGTCTGACTGGGTAAAACATAGGTTTGGCTCCTAAGTACCTAAGCACCAAGGATGGGAGTTTCAGGTACTGGGTATGTCTTGTTCCCTCCGTAACAAATTCGCACATGTTCACTCACTTCTATGCACATCGCTGCGAAGTGGAACGTGTCCATAGATGCTGGCCACGTGTGTACTCAAATACCACCACTCACCCCACACCATGACATACACGAGCACATGCATATGCATGTACACATGTCCAGATGGTAGGTACTCCCGTGTACCTCCCGACGAATACATGCACATGTTTGTGCATGCACATGTGCGCCCACCCAGATGCATGGAACGTAAAACCCAGTAGCGGCCCATGAACTCTCGCACTGACCTTGTCCAGGGCTGCTTCGAGTGCCGTCCTGAGCCTGTGGAGAATCTGCCCCCGAGCCCTAGTTGAAGCTACTCAGGAGAAGGGCCATGGGTCAGGGAGCACCCTGAGCTCTAACCAGCCCTGTGAGGCCAGGGCACAGCCCTCTCGGAGGCCCTGACGATTTCCATGCCTGAGCCCCAAAGCCGAAGGGCTGGGGTTAGGATGAAAGGTAGATACTTGATAGGTCACATGGTTGATGCCTTTATGACGTGTACCCCCTCTTTTGAAATGAGGAATTAGAAACCCTGAAAAGGGAAGTAACTTTCCTCTGTCCACCTAGGCAGTCATTGCCAGGACAAGGTTGAAACGCCTGGCTTCAGATTCCCAAGCAGGGCTCTCCCGGAACAGATCCTCTCTGCCCCCTGACACCTCTCAGGTGCATTCATCCCCTCAGCCAGCACCCTGGAGAGGCTGATTGGCTGGTGCATCATCCATATCATGCATCCCAAGGGGCCAACATTGGGCTGCCACGAGTGCAGAGATTAACACAGCCAGGCTCTCAGATGCCCCCTCCCCACCCCACATCACACAGAAACACCACTGGATCTACTGTTATGCACAGTCTGCTCTTCATACTGCCCCAGGCATCACACCGTCAGCTCTCCGGCCAAAGTCATTCCAATTTCCACCGACGCCAGCACACAACATGGGGTGAAACAGAAAGCACATCTTCCAGCTCTAATGTCCCAGCAAACAAGGTTTAAACCTAACAGCACATTGGATGGCATGTGACTCCAGGCCCCTTACTTAACCTCTCTGAGCTCATGTCCTCATCTGTAACTACAGATCACACACAGGACTTCCTCCCAGGGTGCACTGTGAAGCCAGGGCTGCTCTGGAACCAAGGGCCTCAGATTTGTCCTATCTGGTGTCCTGATATCCCACACGGATGCTGGGGGGTGGGGATGGGGTGATGCCACACAACGGCCACAGAGCCCCTGAGCTCTGGCCTGGGGCTGCCATAACCCTAAGCTGACTCTGCTCTTCTCATAGTGGAGCTCTTCCCCAATGGCCGAGGTGTCGGGGAGAAGATCTTCAAGACAGGAGGTTTTGAGAAGACTTTTGAGGACGCACAGCAGGTGTGTAAACAGGCGGGGGGACAGATGGCCTCCCCTCGCTCTGCGGCCGAGAACGACGCCCTGCAGCAGCTGGTCACAGTTGAGAACAAGGCTGCTTTCCTGAGTATAACCGACATCAAGACGGAGGGCAAGTTCATCTACCCCACAGGGGAGCCCCTGGTCTATTCCAACTGGGCCCCAGGGGAGCCCAACAACAATGGCGGCGCAGAGAACTGTGTGGAGATCTTTACCAATGGCAAGTGGAATGACAAGACCTGCGGAGAACAGCGCCTGGTGGTCTGCGAGTTCTGAGCCACTGGGGTGGGGGGCCGCACCCGGCCGAGAGACTGGCCAGCGAGCGGGGGCCCAGACCTGTGTGCTGCTGATGCCCCAATAAAATGGCGCCGCCTCTGGTGGCCAGGGCTTCTCCACAGAGCCGTGGGGGGAGGCCCCTGCGAGCGCCTCTCTCAGAGTCGAATGACTTCACACACAGGAGGCTTGTCAGAGGAAGAAGGGGTGAACTGCCTTCCCAGTTGCAAGGGATAAACTTGGGTCCCCAAGACCTCCCCGTGGCAAAATCCGGTGGCTCCCCCTAGCCCTCCTCCCCATTTCCCTCCCCTTCCCTCCCCTTCCCTTCCCTCTCTTCCCCTTCCTCTCTCCTCCCCTTCCTCTCTCCTCCCCTTCCTCTCTCCTCCNCCCAGCTCTCTTCCTCCTCCTTCTCCTTCCCCTCATTCTCCTCCAACTGTCAGCCATGTTTGACCAGCTGACCACCCCCAGCCCTTCACTCTCCTTCCTCTGGGCTTCCAGGGCAGCACCCCTGCTTGCCTTTGTCTCACCCGGCCGCCTCTTTTGCCCCTTCCTCCTCCCACTTGACCACTTAATGGTGCAGGGCTGGCCTCTGCTCTCCATTCTCTTGAGGCTGGACTCTCACTCCAAGCAGAGCTCAGTCTGTCCAAAGCTTCGAATTCCTTCTCCTGACGGCTCCCACATGCACATCCCTCTTCGGACCTCTCCCTGAACTCCAGGCTCCTCTAGCCAGTGCAAGTGGGAGCCCCTGGGCTGACAGGCCTCAGTGGCTGCCTCTTGCTTCAAGCCCTGGGGCTGGGGAAGCAGCAGTGGGATGGAAGCCTGGCCGGGAACGTCTGCCTCCCCGGACCGGGCGACCCTATGCCCAGTAGACTGGTCCTCCCCCTTGCACGGCCCAGGATCTCGCTGTGGCACAGGACGGCTGCTTGTTCACAGGAGGGAGTTCCTCCCACACGACCCAAGTTCCATGTGAAGTCCCGGGCATGGAGGGTGTCCAGCCATGCCCACATTTACCCCCAACCCTCCTCTTGCCTGGCAGTTGCGGGAATGTTCTTTCCCTGCTCCTTACCAGAGGGGATCTAGCCAAAGCCGCTTCCTCTTGCAGATGCGAAAATCGGGACACAGAGTGACCAGGGACTCCCCCATGGGCGCAGTCAGTGTCAATGCTACAGCCTGGTCATGACAAAGGTCATTGACCTCAAACCTTACTCTTTTGGCCTGTAAATTTTTAGGTCAAAGGCCTTTGTATGTTTAGTTTGGTTTTATTGACACACTAATGGCAAAATTTTTTTTATGTTCATTTTTTTAATGTTTATTTATTTATTTTGAGAGAGAGACAGAGAGAGAGAGTGGGAATGAGGGAGGGGCAGAGAGAGGAGAGAGACACAATCCCAAGCAGACTCTGCAGTGTCAGCAGAGCCCAACTTGGGGCTCGATCCCACGAACCATGTGATCACCACCTGAGCCGGTATCAAGAGTCAGATGCTTAACTAACTGAGCCACCCAGGTGCTCCTTCTTTTCTTTTTTTTTAAATTAAGTTTTTGTTTTATTTTTTATTTTTTTTAATGTTTATTTATTTTTGAGAGAGGAGAGAGAGAGAGACAGAGCACAAGCCAGGGAGGGGCAGAGAGAGAGGGAGACACAGAATCCAAAGCAGGCTCCAGGCCCTGAGCTGTTGGCCCAGAGCCTGACGTGGGGCTTGAACCCACGAACCATGAGATCATGACCAGAGCCGAAGTCAGCCTCTTAACCGACTTAGCCACCCAGGTGCCCCTTAAGTTTTTATTTTAATTCCAGTTGGTTAACATACCGTGTGATAGTAGTTTCAGGTATACAGTATAGTATGATTTGACAGTTCCGTACATCGCCCTCTGCCCGTCATGACAGGGATTGTGGAAAATGTGACACCCAGGCTGAAGAAACTGGAACGACACCTGGATGGAGCACAGGCTCCTAGGAGAGGGCACCAAAGTCCTTCCCCTAGACAGGACACCAACCGCTCTCTCCTTTGTTTCCGGGACCACAGGATCTGCCCTTTCTGGCCCTTCCTGAATGGACCCCCAGGTGCTCAGCCGCACACTCCTGCAGCCACATCCCGTGAATAGGACAGCATGCCTAAAAACAAAAGCATGTGGCTCAGACTCTCCGCCAAGGTCTTTCTCCTGTTACTAAAAAAAAAAACAAAAAAAACCCAATTCCTGGCAGCTTCTCAGATAGGTCAGTTCCACAGAAAGGCCACACCTGACACACTCATTGAAGGAGCTTAGAAAGGCCTTTTATTATTATTATTATTATTGTTATTATTGCAAATAAGAACAACTGGATCTGGCATAGGTGAAGTAGATGCATTTTTTCTTCTTTTAATTAATATTTTATTTTGGGGGAGAACCCAAGCAGGGGAGGGGCAGAGAGAGGGGAACAGAGGATCTGAGGCAGGCTCTGCGCTGACAGACTGACAGCAGTGAGCCCGATGGGGGCCTCGAACTCATGAACTGTGAGATCATGACCTGAGCCAAAGTCAGACCCTCAACTGACTGAGGCACCCAGACGCCCCGCAAGCATTTTTCCTAAGAACAGAGAGCTCTGAATTGGCCCGGGAGGACTGGGGGAGCACAGGCAACATCGTGCTATCTCCCTGGCCTCTGCCCCTCTCTGCATCCTTGCATCTTCCTCCTTTACACACCAGCTTCCTCTTCTTCCCAGTCTCTTGACTACCCAGGTGTGGGGAAGCGTGCATCACACGAATTGCCACGCGGAGATTAGAAACTCTTGCTTGATATCAGTTCAAAAGTCCTATAAAAATGAGTCTGTCTCAGCTGCCCAACCTCCAGTCCAATGACCTAAGCCCGGAAGGCGGGACCGCACAGGGCAACATGGCCGCCGGGATCCATGCGAGGTCAGCGTGGTGTGGGCAGACCCTCTAAAAGTGATCACTGCCCATCCCAACACTTCAGCCAAGCCTGTCTCGTGACAAGAGGGAAGGAAATAGCGCAAAACTATGTGACTCGGTGGGAAGGAAGGAAATCTCCTGTGGTCTTGAAGGCTGGGGAGGCTGAGACCCCACACCCTATGGGAGGCGGCTTCAGATCCACCTGCACTGTGGGGCTGCAGGGGTCCGATTTGCTCTCCAGCACAGAGAACAAGTAAGGAGGTCCGATTGGGCTTTATAGACACAACTTGACTAATGTAGAGGGCTGAGGCAGGTTTTTCAGAAAATTCAGGCCCTAATCCATGCCTGAGCATAGGGGCCTCCCTTGTACTTACATCATGGGCAAAGGTCAACAGAGATTTCACACACTTTCGGCCTCTTCTAAACCACAGCAGCCACACTCTCTGGCTTGGTAGCCAAGTAAAGCCAGGGCTGTATGACTCTTGTGTTCTCAGGAGATGCCGTGACCTTCACGGTGCCAGGTGGCATCATGGGAGCAGGGTAGGACCCTTCTCTGTTTGGAGAGAGGACAACCATAGCATTTTCCTAGCAAAGACCCTGTTCAGTCTGATAGAAGATTCTTGAGTTACCGCCTGGTTCTCAACCCTCCTGTCACCAAAGCAGCCCCCATCCCACTCTGAACAGGCAGTGAGGAGCCCTCTGAGGTTTTGTTTTTCAGGGTCCTGTCTTTGGTTGGGGTCCCCTTGATAGAAAACCCTGACCGTGGAGTTGTTTCAGGTCAAGGCATTCTCTGTCACCCTTACCTTCTGGATGTCCTCTGCCCAAGGTTAATGATGTGCTGGACTTTTCAAGTTGCCTATGCCTTCTGTACAAGAGCAGAGAAACCAAGCGTCTATCAGGAGGAGTAAAATATGAATTTATATGTCAAGTATTTGTCCAGGCACTGGATACAGAGGTGGAGATGGCTGTTTATGCCTTCATAGATGCTGCAGCCATGACATGACATGACATCAGAGATGAGCTGTAGAATTGTGTCCCAGAAACAGGCCATCGAGATACTCAATAAGTAGATTCGGAATGAAGGGGTGAAAATAACACCCGTTATCCAGGGCAATAGGGAGCTATCGCCTATGCAATCCCCAGGCCATTCAGACACTCACTATCATTCAGGCAAATTGTCTGTGATTCTCAGGCGTCTCAATGGCTAATAGCAGGTATTTGGTGGTAGATTTTACTGGTTTTCACCAATGCTTCAATAAGAGAGGTCCCACGAAGGTGGACCTGTGACATGCGTCACTTCTGGGTAGACAAAGGTGAGGACCTGTGCCCATTTCTCCAATGGTCTCTCTCCTGCCGCCACCGTGATCCCAGAAGCATTGGTGGATGTAAAGCTGTAGTACAATCCAGCATTCTGGAAGCCTGAGCAAATGGATGGAGAACAGCTACCCTTGTGGACCCAAGGGGATCTCTTGGATCCACTTGGACTCTGAGTGAGATTTGGGGGTGGTTACAGCAGCCCCGGTAGCTCATCCTTATCCGTTACACATTGAACATGAACCTCCTTGCCCTCCATCTACTTAAGCAGTGTAGCCTCTCTCAGACTGCCTGGCTAGAACGACTCCAAGCCAGAGAGACTCCTGAGGGCCCTGCCTGAGCAAGATGGTACTTTTCATCCATTTCAGTACCTTGACACAATGAACGGAGTAAGTAAATGAAGGAGTTGAGTGAATGAAATCCTTAATTCCTACGTGTAAGTCTGTTTGTAGGGTCGAATAAAATGTTTTCAAGATGTTTCCAGGCCCTCTGATCTGAGGAACTAGTGCCGTGCCTTCACCACTAGCCTTTCTGCCCTTTTATGATTTCCCAGAACATGGCATCTCAGGTGTGAGCGGCTGGGCCGAGGCCAGGGCCGAAAGGTCAGGGGAGCCTCAGGCCAAGCAAAGGCGTTCTGTGACCAGAGGGCTGGGTCAGCATAGGAAGAGAAGGAAAAATCTCGAGCTGGGTTTTAAGCAGGTCCTATGCCTGGCCGCCCAGAGGCCTGACGCCCTGCCCACCCACCCAGAGGGATGTGAGTTTTCCAAAGACCCGATCCCAGGTCTTTTGAGGGCCTCTTCAAGTGATTCTTAAGCTGTTAGGAAAGAATACACATTCTAGAACCGTGAAAAAAAATTACTTTTAAAAATAATGAGAATGGACGCAGTCCTCTTATGCTAAAGGGTGTTATGTGGCTGAGCTAATTTGTATATTACTGACACGGGAATAGACAGAATGATGTAAAAACCCACAAAAGCCCAACACGGGTCCGAGGATGCACACGTATACGTATATATCATCTCTGCATGATAAAAATAGAATACCCAAATAGTAGGAAAATAGTGACTGCTCAATGAATAATGCTGAGGTAAATGGTTAAGCGCTGAGAGGAAAAATCAAATCAGATTCTTTTAGTTACATATAGAAGTCAAAATCAGAAGAAAACATAATGATGATTTATATAGTCTTGGAGGGGACAAGAGCTATCTAAGGATGATGTCAGCGGGGCACCTGGGGTTCAGTCTGTTGAGCATCTGACTCTTGATTTTGGCTCAGGTCATGGTCCCAGGGTCGTGGGATGTAGCCCCATGTTGGGCTCCATGCTAAGTGTGGAGCCCGCTTAAGATTCTCTCTCTTCCTTTGTTCTGGTCCCCTTGCTTGTGTCCTTTCTTTCTCGCTAAAATGAGAATGAAAATGAAAACAAGAATGATGTCAGAAAAGAAACCCAAAACAATAATATTGATTCATCATACCACAAAAAAAAAATTACATAAAACTTCTCTGCCAAAGAGTAAAACCCAACATACAATGAAAATTAAAATATTGACTTATTTGCAAAGCACATAATAGGAAAAACAATAAGAAACTGATGAGTAAGGAGGAAAAAATGGGATAAGAATGAGAAGCAAAAATCCATAAAAGAAGGAATACTGATGTCCAGTAGTATTGAAATATAAACAAATACACAAGCTTAGTAGTAAATAAAAAAAACTAAATTCAATAATAATAAGTGTCCAAAAATCTATGGACTAGAATTAAAGCTATTTTCAAAGGACAGTATACTTCACTTTCATTATTAAAAAAATTTTTTTAAAGCACGAACTGAAAATAATTGAACTAAGTGTTCATCTTTTTAAAAGAAATTTTTCAAATGAGAAAAAACAAAGGATAAAACAAATAAAGTGAAACTAGTGAGATAGGAAATAAATAAGAATGATAGAAATGATAAATTAACCCAGAAAGCAGATTTTTCAAAGCCAAAGGAGAAAAATATATCTTGTTAAGTCTGTATAAGATAAAAAAAAAAAGGGGGTGCCTGGGTGGCTCAGTCAGTTAATTGTCTGACGTTGGCTCAGGTCACGAT
Source organism: Crocuta crocuta (assembly GCF_008692635.1). Taxonomy (NCBI): domain Eukaryota; kingdom Metazoa; phylum Chordata; class Mammalia; order Carnivora; family Hyaenidae; genus Crocuta; species Crocuta crocuta. The sequence goes on from NW_027533256.1 coordinate 2,640,810, forward strand.
CTCACGGTTCGTAGGTTTGAGCCCTGAGTAGGGTTCTGTGCTGACAGCTCAGAGCCTGGAATCTGCTTCGGATTCTGTCTCTCCCTCCTTTCTGCCTCTCCCCTGCTCACACGCTTCCTCTTACTCTCCTGTCTCTCTCAAAAATAAATAAAACATTAAAAAAAAAAACATTTAGGGGCACCTGCATGGCTCAGGCAGTTGCACGTCTGACTTCGGTTCAGGTCATGATCTCACACTTGTGAGTGTGAGCCCGCGTTGGGCTCTGTGCGGACAGCTCGGAGCCTGGAGCCTGTTTCAGATTCTGTGTCTCCCTCTCTCTCTGACCCTCCCCCAGTCACACTCTGTCTCTGTCTCTCTCTCTCTCAAAATAAATAAAGATAATAAAAAAAATAAACATTTAGAAAAAAGGAAAAAAAAGACAAAACACCAATATGCACAGGTCGGTTGACCTTTGAACAACGTGTGTTTGAACGACATGGGTCCACTTACACGTGGACTCTTTTATGGTAAATACAGTGCAGTCCTGTAACGTACTTTCTCTTCCTGATGGTTTAATAACATTGTTTTTTCTCCGGCTTACTTTATTGTAAGAATTCAGTATAGAATGCACTTAACAATACAAAACGTGGCCACCTATGTCATCAGTAAGGCTTTTGGTCAACAGTAGGCTATTAGTAGTTAAGTTTTGGGAAGTCAAAGGTTATTCGTAGATCTTCAACTTCATGGGTGGTCCGTGCCTCTAACGTCTGCTGTTCAAACGTCAGCTGTAGGAGCAATAAAAAGGCACTGTAACCACAGATAGGAAAAAGTTTAAAGGCGCTTTAATTTTTTAAATGTTTATTTATTTTTGAGAGCGAGAGAGAGTGTAAGAGAGAGAGCGCGCACAAGCAGGGGAGGAGGAGAGAGAGAGGGAGACACAGAATCTGAAGCAGGCTCCAGGCTCCGAGCTGTCAGCACAGAGCCCGACGTCGGGCTCGAACCCATAAACCATGTGATCATGACCTGAGCTGAAGTTGGACGTTTAAGCAACTGAGCCACCCAGGTGCCCAGAAAATAAAGGCCCTCTATTCACCTTTTTTTAGGCATTGGTCAGGATGAAATAAGGAGGCCAGGACAAATTTGGCATCCCTCCACAGCTCTCCCCCACCTTTACTCTGGGGCCCGAGGTCAGACCCACACCTATTTCTGTGGAGCTCCAGGTGGTTTAGAGCATCCTGGCAGGGAAGAGGAGAGGTGGCACCGTTTTTTCTCTGACCCGGAACTTAGCACATAACCATGGTGCATTAGTTGAGAATGACCAGGAACAGCGAGTGAGGTGTTAAGCCAACTGAGAGGCATCGATCCATCCTCCATCTCAGACCCAGGGGGCGCTTCTGCCTCAGGACCTGCCCCCCCCAACTCCTTTTACATAGTGAATCCAAAATGCACACCACCTTTTCTGAGTCCCGTCCTTAGGGCACTTGAGAACCAGACTTCGTCAGTGTAAGGGGAGATGATCATCCAGGAATAGCTCCCAGACAGAGCACAGGAAGGGGTCAGCACGGCCGGGCAAGGGGAGGGCGCCAGAGGACATTCTCACTGGGAGTAAGGATCACACGTGCAGCTCTGCACACGAGATCAGATAGTACTTTTGTGACTACTGAAGCCATCGGTTCTTCTTTTGTTTTTATTTTTTTTAATGTTTGTTTACTTTTGAAAAAGAGAGAGAGAGAGAGACAGAGCAGGAGTGGGGGAGGGGCAGAGAGTGAGGGAGACACAGAACCCGAAGCGGGCTCCAGGCTCCATGCTGTCAGCACAGAGCCTGATGGGGGGCTCGAACTCACAAATGGCGAGATCATGACCTGAGCAGCAGTTAAATGCTTGACTGAGTGAGCCACCCAGGCCCCCCCTCAAGCCCATAGGTTCTTACGTGAACAGGAAGCTGGACTTGTCCGGAGCACCAGGCAGGGGTGGACAGTAAGTCATTTTCCACACATTGTCTCACATTCCTTGGTAATGCCTGCAGGGTTAAATGGCTTTCAGGGTCTCATCCAGGCTGAGTAGGAGGTAGTTGATTAGTTTTGTCTGCCACCAGCATGGGGGAGGAGAGGGGCAGCCTGTGTGCTGATGTTTGCCATTCTTGCCTTAAAAGAACAGGGCTCTGCAGACCCCGAGGCCACCCCCCCATCCTTCCCCCCCACTCTGAGCTCCATCAACGAGCCAGGCGAAGGCCCTCCTGGGACCTCTGCAAGCATCCGGGTGCCTCCTTCAGCTGGGCTTCCAGCTTTGGGAGAACAGCATCATGATCCAGATCGACAGGGAGCAGGACAACATTGTCTTCTCTGTTTGAGACCTGCCGGAGGCCCCCCATCCCTGTGTGCTGGGTGCTCCCCCAAGGAGCCCCCGGGCAGTTTCTCAAGCCACCTCACTTACAGGTCCTCAGCCTGATTTTGGGGGGTCACCACCAAAATCGCAAGTAAACCTCCCTGTGGATACTGGATTTGGGGGACGGGGGAATGGCCAGGGCTTGGTTCTGATCGGACTTGAGAGAGATACCCAGAAAGTCCACAGGGAGCCCTGTGAGAAGTCCAGAAACTCAGCCGCCAAAGGGGTAGCAGCACAGTCCTGTCCTTGATGGGCTTCTGACATAGCCCTGGGCTCAGAGATCTGAGACAGGCAGACAGAGAAGGATCACACCAGTACTGAGGACTTGCCGCAGGGAGCGTGCATCTGGATCTGGCCCCAAAGCGTAGAGGCATTTAGGAAAGGCATTCCACGTGGGGGTAGCAAGCAGGGCAAAGAGGAGGGAAGGAAAGGAGGAGCGTCTGCAGTTGCAGACAAAAGGCTCAAGAGGCCCCGCACCCCCCCAGCTTCCTATACAATTTCTCCCTTTCTCTGTTTCCACTAGCCCCGTCTTGGGGACCGCCAGCAGGGGGCAGCATGATGCCACAGCCTGGATGCACAAAGCCGCTAAACTGGGCAAGGGAGGCTGTGCCCACAGCCATGTTTCAAAGTAAGTCTGGCCACTTCTCTCTTGGGTTCAACTTGGAGCTGAGTCAAGTTCCAGAGAAGGGAGTTGGCTCACACATTTTCGGGGAGGACTGAGATTCAGTCATTCATTTGTGCATTCATTTGTTCTCTTGACAGCCACTGAATGCATATGTGGTTTCCAGCCCTTTCACAGGTCCTGGGACGGCAGAGGTGGATGATAAGGTATTGTGACAGTCACAACAGCGGCGAGAACAAATGTTTGTGCGGTACTGACTGCGGGCCAGGGCCACCCTGAAGCACCTCACTCGTATCAGTTAGTTCATTTATCCCTCACGACGACTCTGTGGGGTGGATACTAGTATTATCCCAGTTTTACCAAGAAGAGAGGTAAAGGCACAGAATGTATGTGACGTCCCTAGGGTCACACAGCCACAGAGTGGTGGAGCCGGGGTTTGGATCCAGGCCATGTGGATCTAGAGTTTTCCTAATGGCTTTGCTACACAGGTGTAACTTGAACAAGTACGTGGTCGAGAGATGATTTCAGGGGACTATAATTGCAAACAAGAAAATAAAGGGGAACATTGTAACGGTGCCCGGGGTCGAGGCAATCTTAGGTTCAGGGGTCAACTAAGGACGTTGGTAGGGGAAGATAATGGTGACTAATGCGAGCCCTGGCACGGCAGGAGGGTCATATTAGCACCTAGACAATCTCTGTTGAGTCCTCGGGGTCCCAGCACATAGTCAGGGCCACTCGTGGGTGGTTTTGTCCATGACCAAGCACCCACACACCTCAACCAGAGCCCTAGTAACCCATGGGACCAACGCTCCTCAGTGAGGGGTATGCAGAGAGAGGCCTGGACGCAGGCTGGGGGGCCCCCTAACAGCAGGATGCTGGACCTTTCAAAGACTGGGTCTGTGGTTTCTATTCGATAGTCACACACTCACACAGGCACAAAAATACGTATAAATACCCCCCGAATCCCCGTACACACAACTCCCCATTCAGAGTCTCACCTGCCCAATGCCTCACCTTCTCTGTGGCTCCCTAGAGCTGTTCCAGGCTCTGACCCAGTCCCTAAAGTCACAGCTTGCAAAGTAAGACCCTGGAAATGCATAGGGAAGGATTTCGGTCGGCAGTTGCTTTTCACTAGTGGGGTATCGATCACTGAAGGAGATTGTTTGGGCTCTGACAATATGGAGTGAAGCTGGACGCCCCCCCCTCCAATCCCCTCATGAAGGGCCTGCAAGGAATGAAGAGTCCCCAGCTTCCTGGATCCAGGGCCCCTGTGTGAAGTTGAGGCACAGCCAGAAAGGACCATAGTGATATGTCTTGGGCCAGTGGTATCATGCAGATCACCCAGGGATCTCGAGAAAAACGACACATGTCTGAAATTTTGATTCACCAGATCCAGAGTGGAACTGAGATGCTATGACCGCTACTTTGAGAAGCTGCACGAAGGGGCACACTCTGATTTCCAGGACAGGGCACACAGGACCTTGGGCTGGCGCTGGCCGGCCTAGCCCAAGGCATCAGTTTAGCAAATGAAGGGCTACTTGCATCCCACTTCTTTAGAGCACGACCCTGTGTTTGCCCGGAGAAGCCACTGGTCCACGGTTGGAGACCTTGTTCCCTCCCTAGCACAGGTTGCTACCAAGGCGGGTAGCACTCCCTGCCAGACTCCTTGCCCGGAACTCCTCCTATGCTCCCGGCACTTCACCAGCCACTCAGGGTCACAGGACAGCATCGCTTTGCAAAATCCACTTCCCATCATCTCCAGGCCCGGCCCCATGGTGACATTTCAGCCTTCCTGGTTAATGAGAAAACAAAACAAAACAAAAAGCCCCTGATTCCTGGCAGGCTCCACACCACAGATGAGTTACACAATCATGAGCAAATAACCTTCCAGGTCAGAGGCTTTCTCCATGATGCATGGTCTGACTGACCCCTGGTGCTGGTTGGTCTCTGACACAGAGAAGGGAGGCAGGCCGGTCCCAGGCAGGAAGGGGATTGGGCGGATGTGAAAGCTGGGTCCTCAGCTAGGACCCCAAGTCCCCCTCTTTGGCTTGGGCATGACTAAAAGTGAGAACGGCAGAGCACTAAGACTCCAAAGAAAGACTGTCCTACAAGCCACGCAATTTCTGGATCTGGAACTCAGGCCAAAGCCTGGGCCTTGAATGTTGTGAACTTCTGTAGTTGTTTTCATTCTGGCCTGGGAAGCAAGTCACAATTACGTCGATTGTGTCCGTTCTTCTACAGAAGACCATTGACTTACAGACGGAATTTAAATTCAAAGTTCCCATCTTGAAAGCAAGGCGTATTTGCCCTTCTAACTTACTCAGACTGGTTTTCAGCAGACTTGAGAGACAGGTTGTAAGTGTTTGGGCTACAATTTGTTTGGACAAAACTGATTGACAGGTAACAAAAGTACTGAAAACGGTTCTCAGATCCTCCAGCTTTGCACTCAAAATAGGCCCTGAAGAGCTGAACTTCTGGGTAACCTTTGATTCATCCAACTTTCCAGAGAAGAAGCCATTACTGACCAATTTACAGATAGGAAGACTGAGGGCCAGGGCGCCAACATACCACTCGGTGCATTAGTCAGGGAGCTGGCCTCAAACCACATGCTCCCTGTTCCAAACCCTGAACTTCCCACCCACCAAGTGCCCCTCCTTTAGCCCTAACAGGGCGCACAGAGAGCCAGGCCTTTGTCTCCCCACCCACCTCTCCCGGGCGTGACCCAGGAATCAGGGCCCCCTGCTCCCCAGAGATCTGAACACCAACTTCCTTTCCAGGAATGCTCTGAGGGTGTGCCCTTCAGGTTTTTACTCTTTGCAAGAGGCAGCAAAGGAAGATTGCAGCTTGGAGAAGTCTCCCAGTTCCCTGGTCCGAGAAAACCAGCCTGGGAAATGCGATCGAAGAGACTCCTATTTCATCAGAACAAAATAGGAGTGGAATGTGCTGCCTGGAGCCCATAGGGTCCGTCCTCAGAGCGCCTCAGTTCATGACGTCCCTTGTGCGAGAGATCAATGACTGCATGCTCCTTAGTAAAGAAAACGGCCTGTGCTTAGCCCTCGAATGAGAGAGACTGTCTGTTGAATCACCGCAAATCCATAATTTCCCTCTCATTCCAGGTCCTGGGAAGCCTGGAGAATTGCAGTTTCTACCTTTGGACTCTCATGAGAATCCTGTATCTTTATTTCTTTAAACCAGTCTTTAAATGTTTACATGTTTTTGAGGGAGAAAGGCAGAGAGGGGAAAAGAGGATCCGAGAATCAGGCTCAGTGCTGACAGCAGAGAGCCCGACAAGGGGCTCAGACTCATGAACCGTGAGATCAGGACCTGAGCCAAAGTCGGGCATTCAACTGACTGGGCCACCCAGGTGCCCTGAGAATCCTGTATCTTGAGAGCAACTCTCTCTCCTCTGAGCTAACTTGCATGGCACCCCACTGCCGGCTGACGTACAGGAAGCGGGGGCCTCAGTCAGTTCTAGATCGAGGGAAGAAGGGCAGCAAGGGGTTACCTTTCGAGAGGAGCTCTGAAAAGATGATCAGTTTCTAGATCAAGGAAGAACAAGCAAAGAAGAATCTTACACGGGGGATGGAAGGATCTGAACTTGGCCTGTAGACTTGCATTGTGTGTCCCTAAACGAAGGAGGCAATCAGTCGGCCCCGGGAAACAATCCGTGTGAAGTACATGACTGTACCTTCTCCCCCTTTACAGCTAACACTACTGGCCTTTACGCACAGTATAAACAAAGGGTAGGTGTGATCCCCACCCCCTTACATCAAACAGAAGGAATTACCTAATGGTCACCTGCCTATTTTCTCATTTTTTTCTTGGCTATGGGAAAATCCGGGTGTGACTTTCATGTTTGTTAACAGGAATTCTCTCGTTTGGGGTTGGTGTGTGCATATCTTCTTTCCTTCACAAAAGTCTCTGGTCTTTCCTTTTTCTATTGGCCAGACTGTGATTCCATATGTGCCTCTACACTGTAAGCACGTTCTGTCCTTCCCGTAAGCGGTGTGGATGTGCACTGAACACAGACCTGGTCTGCTCTCCATCACAAGAACATTCTTCTCGTTGCTCTTCTCCAGTGTCTGAAGAACCTCGCTGAAAATGCAGTGAAGGGAGAGTCCTTGGAGGCAAGGACACAGGACCTGTCACCCTCCCCCTGTCAGCACGTCCCCTCCCAGCGGCTCCCCCCGCCACAACAGTCCTGCTTACCCGGGAGAGAGCGCTACCCTATATTCACTTCTTAGTGTCCAATCCACTCATGTATGTGCTGATTCTTCGCTGTACCCCATTCAACAAACACTCACCCAACACTTACCCAATATGAGGTGTTCTCTCTTGGTGATTCAGACACAAAGAAAACTCATCTTTACACAAATATTTCACTACGTTAAAGTGGCCCTTGGTCCATTCATGAAATATTTTATACTCTCGTTTGGGGAATGGCATACAGTTGAAGCTGGAATTCGCTTTCCTTCCCCGGTTTACTGCCTGGGCTCCATATAACCTCAGCCCCACCTACTCTGAGGTTACTGGGAACCAGTCCTGGTCATAAGCAGCGTTGATGGCCAAGAGGGGAAGAGAATCCTGCTCGGAGGGAGTTTGATTTGTTGACCGGGTGACTCTGTGTCATCTGACACGGTGGCATCCATGGTTTAGACGACATTGTGTGGTTTGACAGGGGGTGAAACTCTCCTTTGGGGAGTTTTTCTCTTGTCTCCTTAATAATGGATAGTGTGGACCCATGCTAGGAAGAGGATGTCACAGAAGGAAGGGGATCACCCTAGTGGCGATAGGGAGGACACAGACAGTTGGGCAGGGTGAGGGGACTCCTGGACTTACCATTGTCACCCGTGTGGGACACCGCCGGATATTACAGTCTGGCGGTGAAAGATTTCCTGGTGCAGCTCACGGACAATGAAAAACAGCACCTGGGGCACCTGGGTAGTTCAGCCATGATCTACCGACTTTGGCTGAGGTCATGATCTCACGGTTCCTGAGTTCGAGCCCCGTGTCGGGCTCCGTGCTGACACCTCAGAGTCTGCAGCCTGCTTCGGGTTCTGTGTCTTCATCTCTCTCTCTCTCCCCCTCCCGCCCCTCTCAAAAATAAATAAACATTAAAAAGTAAAAATAAAAACAGCACCCACGTCAGACCGGGCTGGGCTAGCCATGGGAAAGTACATAGGACAGGAGAGCTTGGCATCCAGTAGTGGCGACATGTCGGGGAGAAAGGCTGGGTCTCCTAGAGGTTGAGGTCTACTGCTCTGATGCAGACTGGCCTCCACTGGCCTCTCTGGGAGGCTGCGGTGTCCTCACTGAAGAAGGAAGGGTGTGACTTGGCCCTTTCCATGGCTGACTCTGACCCGATGCTAGGCTCTTAGGCAGGACAGAGTGTCCTTTGCTACAGACTGGACCAGACACCCGCGAGCCCCACTGTCAACTACTTCTCACTTCCTCATCCCCACAAACACATCCCTTTATTTCCCTCCCGTCCCCCTGAGGAATGAATCAACATGGGGTGCGTGTGCGGGGAAATTAATTCTCTTTGGGAGTCGCAGAGAGCTCAGTGAAAGGCTGAGGAGGGGGTCTGCCTCCTTAGGCCGGGAATTCACAGACGGCCAGGAAGGAGGCTGAGCAGGAGATGTCGTTCCAGAGCCCGTCCTCCAGGATGGTCACACAGTCCTCCGCTGAGTCGTGGTTGTTGGGCTCATTCCTCTTCCAGTTGCTGTAGGTGAGCCTCCCTCCTGTCACATACATAAACTGGCCCTCAGTCACTTCATCCGTGATGCCCAGGAAGGCGATGCTGCCGGCCACATCCTGGATGGCTTTATTCTCCTCAGCGTTCTTCGGGGTGGCCACAGTGCCCTGGAGCTCAGCGCACAGGGCCTTCACTTTGGAAAAAGGCATTCTTTCGCCGTTGGTCACGTAGAACTTCTTCCCAGAGGCTTTGCCCAAGGAGAAGGCTTGCACTGAAATCACAATGGAAGGGATGGGTTGACTGGGCTTGGAGCTTGGCAAAAAGCCCTTCCCAGGGAACTCAGGACTCAGGAAAATAGCCCCATGCCCAACCACGGGGTCAGATCCTAGTAAAGGAGCACTCCTCAGCAGCAGAGCAAGCCCCGGGCAGAAAGCTTGCACTCTCCTGGGACATCCCACCCTCGAAAGAAACATCTATACAAACTGTTCCAGTACAGGGGACATAGGCAAGCATCCTTGGGCCACCCTGCCAGGCTCGGGCACCAGGCATGGGTGGACAGCTATCTAGGGCCAGGGCTTGCTGAAGAAAGAGCCAAGACTTTGGCGGTGTGGACCTTCACGTGCCACCCTTCCTCTGTTACTTCCTAGCTGTGTGACAGCGAGTGAATTACCTACACTTCCAGGACCTATTTGTCTTCACCTGTAAACAAAATGGGTATAATATGCGCAAATTGGGCCGCTGGGAGGCTTGAATGAAACCGTATTATGGTAAAATGCCAACCTAGCACAGGTCATGGTGTATGATAAGTGCTCATAAATGTTAGTTTTTGGGGCGCCTGGGTGGCTCAGTTGGTTAAGCATCCGACTTCAGTTCAGGTCATGATCCCACTGCTCATGGGTTGGAGCCCCGCGTCGGCTCTGTGCTGATGGCTTAGAGCCTGGAGGCAGCTTCTGATGCTGTCTTCCTCTCTCTGCCTCTCCCCCACTCAAGCTCTGTCCGTCTGTCTCTCTCTCAAATATAAATAAAAACATTAAAAAAATTTTTAGGGACACCTGGGTGGCTCAGTCGGTTAAGCGTCCGACTTAAGCTCAGGTCATGGTCTCACAGTTTGTGGGTTCGAGCCCCGCATCAGGCTCTGTGCTGACAGCTCGGAGCCTGGAACCTGCTTCGGATTCTGTGTCTCCCCTTCTCTCTGCCCCTCCCCTGTTCATGCTCTGTCTCTCTCTGTTTCTCAATAATAAATAAACGTTAAAAAAAATTTAAAAAAAATTTTTAAAGTTAGCTCTCGTGTACCCTCCCCGCAACCTAGGGAGCTCGGAAGAAAAAAGTGAGAGCCACGAACACCCTGAGGGCAGAAAACAAGCTTACACTTTTTGGCGTGGTCCAGTTCTGACTTCAGCTTCCTCATCTCCGTCTCCAGGTTAGCCAGCTTGATCTCCACAGCTGTGAAGCAACAGGGAGACAGGTATTTATCGAGAAGAAGACCCTAAATTGGAGAGCGGAGTATTTTGCCAAAGCAGGGGGGAAAGCTTACTGAAGAGTATGCTTATTCTAGAAAGATAAGAAAACAAAAAGAAGCAAAAAAGCCCTGTCTTCTGAGATATACTTAGTAGCTCTTGTAAACTATGACTCAGAGCTAATAGTAATAATAATAATAATAATAAAAACAACTTGTAGGGGCGCTTGGGTGGCTCAGTCAGTTAAGCATCTGACTTTGACTCAGGTCATGATCTCACGGTTTGTGGGATTGAACCCCACGTCGGGCTCAGTGCTGACAGCTCAGAGCCTGGAGCCTGCTTCAGATTCTCTGTCTCCCTCACTCTCTGCCCCCTCCCACTTATACTCTGTCTCTCTGTCTCTTAAAAATAAGTAAATATTTAAAAAACCTTGTAAATTATGGCTCTGGATCCTGTTTACATATTGCTTAAATGTTGCCATATGATAATTATTTATAAGAAAAAGCCCCACTCATTATTCTCCTTCTTGAACATTTTTCTTACTCATTCTCTTTCATTTCTTATACCAGGCAAACTTCTTAATACTTTCATAATTTTGGTGGGCCAGCTGGCAGAGAGTAACAAGAGATCATCGTCTTACTTTTGTTGTCACTGAACTGACTGCAGTTTACCCCGAACTGGGTTGCCATGACAGTCCCCCTGATTCAGGGGTCCTAGGAAACCGACATTTCCATGCCATGCTTTTGACAGTAGACATTAACCCCTCACTCGAGAGGACATCGCTCCTGCCTCTCAGCCTGGAGGCACTTGCAGACTGTCAGCTGAGGAAGAGCCAGGGCCCATCTCCCAAGAGGCCTGGGGGTAGGGGTGGGGGTGGAGGTGGCCCTGCAGGATTTGGGAGTCTGCACTCAGGCAGCACACTCAGAGGAACGTGTGTCCTGGACAGGCAGCCGTCAGGCATCTTCCAATGGGGCAGCCCAAAAAGGGTCACCTCCCGCCTGGCCCGTGACTGCCCAGGGCCCGGGTCCCCCAGGCCCACGCTGTGCTGGGTGAACTCCTTACCTGAGCTGTATCCGCGGTCTCCTTTGGAGCCCTTTAGTCCTGGGGTCCCAGGAGCCCCGGTGTTTCCTGGGGGCCCCATTTTCCCCGGAGGGCCCTGCAGGCCTCTGAGCCCCTGCCCTGTTGTAAGAGGAAAGAAAAGTGATCCGGGGGCTGTGGCTCATTCTCTTTTTCCAGAAGTTCAATCCAATCTGCATTAACCCCAGAAAACCTCCAGTGAACCAGTGGTGACCCAGGAGAAAGTGATCCTCCTGCGTTCCAGGGGACAGCCTGTGCTCTGGGCCAGCGCCCTGAACGGGAGGGACACCTGCTGTCTGCAAATAACCAGGCATCACGGATTCCGGCGTGGAAACTTGCGATCCTGGAGAACCAGAGAGGCATCTCTGTTTGGGAGAGGTTGCCCTTTCAGACGAAGGATTCTGAGTGAGGCACCGCCCACCTTGATGCGAGGTGAGCCTCATGTCTCCGCCAGAGCCCTTACAGGGAACAGTCTCCTGCTGGGGGTAAAGATTTAAGCAGCCAGAGCCGCCCACCCCGTACCTGGTTCGCCCTTTTCTCCCTTGGGTCCGTCTCGCCCATCTCTGCCTGGGATGGCACAGGTAATCGCTGAGCAGGTCTTCAGGGCCTCCTCAGAGATTTTTGTTTCTGAGCTGGATGCTATCAGCATACACAGAAGGGCAGGAAGGGATGAAAGCAGGAACATGGTCCACACCTGAGAGTGGAGAAAGCCACGGAAAATAATTCTGTCTCCTCTTGTCCGGTCACCTGTTGCTACCGCTCTGGTATGCTGGTCCCTGTGCTGGGGGCAGCAGACCCATAAGGGACTGTCATGGCCCTCGGCTCCGAGTTACTCTCAGACAGGGGGGACCCACAAGTAAAAAGTAGTAGAGGTCGATCGCTGCTAAAACGAAGGTAATGGGACAGAGTCATACACGCAAGAGTAATACAATGGGGACCCTTCTCCCTGGGGCTCCAGTGCCCCTGTGGGTTCAAGATTTGGTAGGTTAGGCGGCCCCTGTGCACCAGGGCCCACGGGATCTGGAAATCACAAATGACCCCGCACCCAGGGTCCCAGCACAAAGGCAGAGAGCTCATTGCCTGTGTGAGCTTTGGCTCCTCTCTTTCTTGACTCCCTTCTTGAGGGCCAGGGAACCTCAGTTTCCCTCTTCTTCCCCTTCCCCTGGGCCCTAACGTTAGACCAACTCGTGACCTGAGGTCCCCCAAGACTCATTTCTCGGCAGGACTCGGTTTATGACATCCATTCTTTCATTTCATGTAAAAAGCCTAAATTTCACTGGGGACCCCATATGCCCTCAGGATCGTTTATAGCTGTTTCTGCGATGGCTCATCAACCATCTTGTAACAAGTGTCTCTTCTGGGACAGGCACCTGCTGGGGGCTCAGGACCCAGCCTGCCCTGAGGCAGGCTTCTGACCCTCAGAATGGAACCTCTTTTGGTTCGTGATCTTAGCCAGATGAGACAGATTTTCTCCGTCCGTTGGCTTGAGATTTTCCACCGAGAGGTCATTTTTGCCAGCCAGAACCCAGGCTCCTAAACTTTCTGCTGGACCTGGCGTGCTGGCCGGCTCCCGCTCCTTCTTCTGGCAGGACCCTCTGCACGCTGCCCAGATGCCTCCCCAGCTCTGTGCCCCCGTCCAGCCGCCAGGTTCTCCAGACCCAGCTTCCGCTCCCGCTGGCCCCCTTTCCAGGAAGCGTTGGCAGCCCAACCCCCACAGGCCTCTCCGGGCTCTAATCCCAGTGTCCCTGGCCCTTGATCCCTAACTCCTGCATCCACCCTTGCCTTCCCGGCCCTGTCAGTCACCTTAACCCTTCCCTCCCTCCAGGACTCGATGAGAAGTAATAAGTTGGAAGAGAACTTTCTTGATCACGCTCTTCTCTTCCTTTCCTCTTTCTATCTTTTTTCAACTTCCCCCTAATTACGCTGGAGGCCAAAGCCATGTTGCTGGCATACACATCCCATTTCCATTCTTCTCTTTGGCCGAAAAGACCACCCTTTAGTCTGCAGAAGGTCAAGTGGACCCTGGAAGGGTTCAAATGCCCCAGGTCAGATGGAGACTGAGGCCCTGAGGGGGCCTGAAACCCCACCAAAGTCCCTGCCCGGACCTCACACGATCAAGTTGAGTGGCCAGACCCCTGGCCCAGGGCTTTACCTCTGTCCTCCAGAAATGACTTAATTCCTCAGAGCACGAGGGCTATGGTGGGGAAGCAGGTCCTCCTTTCCAGGGACATCAGGCCCAATTAACCTGGTGACTGGGGACGGCCTTCAACCCCAGATTAATAAACAACTGTCCTTAGAGCTGCTGTCCACTGGGCAGCTCTCCAGGGCTGCTGGCGAGGCCCCTGGCCCAGCGCTGGACAGCTCACTACTTTAATACCCTGAAGCCCTCCCTCTGCTGTTCCCTTCCATGTCCCCGTCCCTACAGCTCCACCACTCTGCCTCCCCAGACTCGCAGTCCAGTCGGTAGCTCCTCCAGATATTCATTTCTAGAAGAGGCACGATTAGATGCTCTACCAAGCATGTGCTCACACACGTTTGCACACGCACATACACACACCTATGTGAACAGGCACACATCTGTGTGTCAGCTGCTCTGACTAGTTCACCCCTCCATCTGTGTGTGGCTTACTGGGGTGGGGGGATGAAACCCTGAGTCCCCTCATTCCTCCCTCTAAATGTCATCTTTGGATGAGGCACGGATGTCACAGAGTGAGCCACAGGGGAGGAAGTATTTGTAAATCGCTCAAGTTCAAAGTTGAACGCGGGCACTTGCACTCACTGTTCCATCCTAGGACATTTCCCTCTACCTTTGCATGACTGTTGTCATTCACATTTCAGGTTAAGTGTTATCTCTGGAGAAAAGGCTTTCCTTTACCGTTTAATTTTAAGTGGCCACTTTATCATGTCTTCCTGTTTTAATTCTCCGCCTATAATTTCTCTCCCTGTAAAACTGTCTTATTTATTTAACTGTGTACCCCTTGATCACTGCACCCCTTCAGAACAACTCCTCCAGAATGGGGATGTGGTGCTCAGCTGCTGTAGCCCCACCCAGGAAGCAGAGAGAGTGCTCCATAAACAATTACAGATGAATGAGTCCTTCCCGTCACCTCCTCACAGCAGCCCGCCTGACTGCTCTCCAACCACGACTCACATCGGTGCCCACTTTCCTGGCTACTTTTCTAGGGCAGGAGCCACGTTTGCTACCCCGGCTTGTCTCCAGGGCTCATCCCAGGGCTGGGTGCACAGGGAGGGTCCCCACAGAGCACGTGGGGGAGGAACAGAGACCCTGAGCAGGAGCAGGTACCAGCCCAGCCCGGGTTCCTCCCCTCCTGGGTTTCCAGTAGCATCAGCTTATCTTCCGAGCCTGATCAAGTGGCTCTTTTCAAGTCCCTGAGCTGACCTTGGATTTCCGCCCTCCCGCAAACTTACGCTCACCCTTTGAAACACTTAGCCTTACCAAACAGCTCAAGAGGTTTGCTTTTTCCCTGCTGAGGAGTCAGGGCGGGGCCACTTCCTCTTGACTCCGCCTTGTGATTGGTGTTCTGGCTTCCCAAGGGTCTTCAGCTCTGTGTACTCAAGGTCACTAGGCGCTGTTCAGCAGAGCCCTCCCAGATTCCTGGGGCCCATTGTACTGAAGACCCCTCTCAGGGCTGTGTTTCCTGATGCCACTGGCACAACTTTGAAGGGCCCCGGGCTCAGGGGACAAAGAATATTCAACCCATGCAGCACGTGGGCAGACCTCCCAGAAAGGTGGGGATTTAAAACCCAGAGAATTACATAAAACCAGAACCCTAGATGCTACAGACTAGAGGAAAGGTGGCTTGGGAGGTTGGGGAGAGGAGGAGGGAGGGATGAGCAAAGACAATAAGAAAGCCTTAATTCTGGTGGGGAAGATGCATATTCTCAAGTCTGTTCTCTTACAGGCCTGGGTTTTGATGTCTGCTATTATTATTATTCTGCCATGATGATGATGATTTTTTAAATGTTTATTTATGGGGGGGAGAGGATGAGAGGGGGAGGGGCAGAGAGAGAGAATCCCAAGGAGGCTCCGTGTAGAGCCCCACTCAGGGCTCCATCTCACAGCCTCAGTTGAAATCAAGAGTCGGACGCTTAACCAACTGAGCCACCCAGGTGTCCCTATGATTATTACTGAATTTTGCTATCTATGCCAAGATGAAAAATACTTTTTCAAGTGTCTGAGCTCATCACAAGCTAGTGCACCATAAGGATGTGCATCCTGGGCATCTCAGGATTTCCTCAGTTGGAAATCGGGTAAGTTTGAGTTCACCTTGTGAAAATCACCCAACACCGTGGGAAATAAGCAGAATGAAAGCTGACTGATACAGCAGGCCTCAAAGCTAGTCCTCCAAGGATTGATGACTCTATGTTACAGATAAATTGATATTTTAACTTTTTAAAGTATTTTTAAAGTTTTATTTATTTATTTTGAGAGAAAGAGTGAGCAAGGGAAAGGCAGAGGGAGAGAGAGAGAGAGAGAGAGAGAGAGAGAGAGAGTCCCAAGCAGTCTCTGCTGTCAGTGCAGGGCCCAATGTGGGGCTCTAACCCACAAACCGTGAGATCATGACCTAAGCTGAAATCAAGAGTCGGACATTCAACCGTCAGAGCTACCCAGGTGCCCCAATGAATTGATATTTTTAAAAAGATGGTATATGAAAGAAAGAGAGAGAGAAGGAAAGAGAAGGAGAGAGAGAGAGAGAGAAAGAAAGAAAGAAAGAAAGAAAGAAAGAAAGAAGGAAGGAAGGAAGTTTAAATAATGAAATTAATGAATTAGAATAAGGAAATTGCTCTAAAGCTAATAATACAGTTTTTAAAAACTGATTCTTTGCAAAAACACAATAAATAAGCTTGGCAAATCTGACCATGATAGCGTGGATTATTGTTCCTGATATTTTACTTCTTTGTGTCATGGAATTCTATATCCATGCCCTTCACTGTGGTACTTTGAGAGCCTCCCACTAGGGTAAGTAGAGTCCCCTACATCCCAACACCCGTAATATGCAGCTCGGCAGTGTGTGTGAGCAGGAGACACAAAGGAGCAGCAACTTTACAAGCATGTGCAGATTTTATCCAGCCTCTTCTTGGTTTTCCCAATTATGGGAAAACTGTGTCCCTGCTACCACTAATGTTGGAATAATTAGATGATGTGGAACACACACAAACCCACCTGAAAGCCACAAGTAGCTATTAAAGCCCAGTCCTGCAACAGTGGTTAATAGCACAGTCTCTGGAATCTGACCTCCTGGATTCATGGCCCAGGTCCTCCTTGAACTGGCCACTTGACCTTTGGCAAAGCACTTTAACCTCTATGTGCCCCAATATTCTTATTTGTAAATTGGGGATAACAATAGCGTCTCCGCAATAGGGTTGATGAGGATGACATGAGCTAATGCAAGTGTAGTACCCAGCACCAAGTAAGGGTGATGAGAGTATCAGCCATTAATTTGATCAAGTAAGGTGTATCCCAGGAATGGAAGGATGGTTCAATACCAAAAACAAACTTGTGTAACTCACCAATTTAATATATAACAAGCTTGATTGAGAGTCTTAATGTAGATACATACAATCGTGAAGATTGAAGTTCACCCTGTTCTTAACACTAAGAAAAACTAATAATAAATAATAAATAATAATAATAAAACTAACTTAAAAAACAAATACATAGTCTTACAATTTTTCATAAATTTTTTCCCAGATGCCAGCAATGAAAACTTTCTAAGGCTGATTTANGAGAGAGAATCCCAAACAGGCTCCACGCTCAGTGCAGAGCCTGATATGGTACTTGATCCCATGACTCTAAGATCACAGCCTGAGCTGAAATCAAGAGTCAGACACTCAACCAACTGAGCCACCCAGGCGCCCCTATGGGACTGATTTAAAACACAGTCCAAATGTTTATTGCCCTCCAGTTTTGTCACTGGGATCTCCATTTCATCTCTGATTCAGCACCACACTGGCCAGAGGGTATTGGCCAGACTTGAGGCTGGGGTTTCTTGAAGTGAAGGGTGGGCAATGGCCTTTCTCTCTTGTTTCTCTGCACATGTAGGGGGTGGAGAGAATGATGGTGCCAAAGGTGGACAATACCCGTTCACGGGCCGAACCACATTTTAATTGGGTCACTGCTGCTTCTTAGCCCTCTCCTGACTGCTTATGAGGTCCCTTTCTACGCCTGATTACCAATGACAGTTCCTCTCAGAAGCTGGTTCTTCAAGAAAGGACTCTGAGAGCCTCCAGCTCTGTGTTCTCTGCCCTTAACATCAGGTCAGTGGACACTTCACTTCAGAGGCTCTTCTTCTTCAAGTCCCTGTGTTCCAAGTAGAGTTTAAACCTGGCTTGCTTCCATGACACTGACATTCATACAGGCCCTGGGAAACCCCATCCAGATGGTGGCAATCCACACTGCCCCGGAATGCTCCTGCTCACGTCTGTTCCCCCCTCCACCTCCCCATGCCCCAGCTGGAGCAGTATATCAGCAATTTTAGAGCAGGGAAATTTCCCCCATTCCTACCTCAGTGACTTAATCAGGGAAGGCGAAGCAATTTGGGCATCCCTACTCCCTAAGATTAGGATGCTAGGAGAGTCCCCTCCCCACCCCTATGGAAGGGATAGTTTCCACTATGGAAATACGCATGTCATCCAAGGTGGGTCGGCCTCCTTTCCCCTCTGTATCCTGACAAAGGGAGGAGAATTACCAAACCCCCATGGTGAACAGCCTTCTCCTTACAGGTTCCATGATGTCGTTCCCGGCACATCTCTCCGACCTTAAGTGGTGAGGCACGTAGAACCTCTTATTCTCACCTGTGGGCTCTGGTTGCCAGTACCCAGGCGTGGGAGATGACTTAACCCACACCTCGCACCCTTTCAATGTTAACAGATTAAGTTAACAAGTACTATTATCAATGGCTCCCCTTATGCATGTAGTGCCCCCCAAAAGATATTTATCATTGAGAGTCTTCAACAATGTATGGTGGCTCTTGGCCCATACAGAAAGATAAAAATGATATATAAGAAATATAAATATTATAAAAAACAGGCAGAATGTCTGTCATCTGTAACAACATTCACAGGCAGAATTTACAAAATATGAATCAATTATATCAGAAATATTGAGGGCAAAATGAGAATCCAAAAAGATGGTTGTATATAAGATCAATGAAAAGTCAATAGTTCCCTTAAAAACCAGGGATAATTATTTTATTTTATTTTATTTTTTATTTTTTCTTAATGTTTTATTATTTCTGAGAGAGAGAGAGAGAGAGAGACAGCATGAGCAGGGGAGGGTCAGAGAGAGGGAGACACAGAAACTGAAACAGGCTCCAGGCTCTGAGCTGTCAGCACAGAGCCCGACGCGGGGCTCGAACCCACGAACCGTGAGATCATGACCTGAGCTGAAGTCCGTCGTTCAACCGACTGAGCCATCCAGGCACCCCCAGGGATAATTATTTTAATGTGGTAAAAATAATATAGTAACCATATCAAATAAAACCATAGAGTAAATAAAAATGACACTAACAAGAAATGAGAAGACATCAGTTGCCAGAGGCTTAGATTGCTTATCTATAAAATGGCAATAATATGCTTCCCTTTTTTGCTTTTGTGAATTTTGGGGAAGAGTCAGTATTTCGTATGCTGGGTCTTAAGCCCATATGGCAGAGTGGCCAGACTAAAACTTAACATTTGAGAAAGATGAGAAATATTTCTACTCATTTCCACCTGGGATGGTGGGGTTTGACCCATAGCTTTCTTTTGCCCAAGAAAAGAAGTACATGCAGTGAGGGAGAGCATTTGAGGAGGTAAAGGTGGGAGAAGGGGGGACCTTTCTGGAGATGGAGCACATATGTGTCTCCTGCCCCCTCAAAGAAGTAGAGACACAGTCTGATTCCCACACATCCCTGGGGCATGGGACATGGTCCCCTTTCACGTAGACCTGAGACTGAGGTGTCTCACAGAGGCTGGGACAGAGCCCTGAATGCCATCACCTTTGGGCGGTGGAAAACATCCAGGTTGCTAAGTGGAAAATGGAAGGCATGATATTATCACCCACAAATGGACAATGTGGACTTAGATTAGGTGCTATCTTAGTGCCAGCCATCAACACTAATGCCCATATGTTCATCCAGATGTATTTTGTAGCTCACCATATGCTTGTACCATATGTTTGTATGATATATAGTTGTACCTGTTGAAAGCAGGTCACCTCTCTCATCCAACAACGAAGCCATTACCTGACATCCAATTTTCCATTTTTCAGGCAAGTGGGGGCTTGGAGCCAGAGTTAATTTGATTTACAAAAATACAGAAATGTGTTCTTTCTTTCTTTCTTTCTTTCTTTCTTTCTTTCTTTCTTTCTTTCTTTCTTTCTTTCTTTCTTTTTTTCTTTTTTCTTTCAGAGAGAGAGAGGGTGCAAGTGAGTGAGGCCCTGGGAGGGGAGTGAAGGGAGAGAGAGAGAAGTGGGGCTCACCTGAAATGGGGCTCATGTTCACCCGATGCAGGGCATGAGCTCAACCAATGTGGGACTCTACGTCACCAACCATGAGATTATGACCTTAGCTAAAGTAAGATGCTTAATGACTGAGCCACCCAAGTACCCAGAAATGTGTTATTTCTCGAAACCAAAGCAATGGAAATCCATGTTAACGCAGTCATGATTTATTACACTGAAATCACCTTTGTCCAGCAAGAGGTAAGGCAGTTAAGAGCATGAGCTTCAGGTCCAGGTAGATAGGTGTGAATCCAGCCTCTGCCACCTGCTCCAAGTAATAAAACTCAAAACATTTGGCTTCTCCAAGCTAATGTATAAAAATGGGGAAAATAAGGCTGAGCCCATAGCACTGTGTAAAGATGAAATCAAATTCCATAAGGTGTATTAGAAGTGGTTGGCAAGGTTCTAGGTACATAGACTCGGCACATGCACTATTTACGTGCTCCATAAATAGCCAGTGGTGTGGGTGGTGTGAACACCTTACTGAGACCCAAAATGGTGTGGGGATATGTCCATGATCAGGAAGTACCTTGGATTATGTCTGGGGTCAGGGGTAAGATCTTCCCTAGTGGAGTACACTGGCTGCTTTTAGGACAGGGAGTTGAGCAGTCAACCCAAGACTCAAGAAAGTGGATAATCCATGTCGATCATTAGGGTGAGGTTGGCCTCCACCTGCTGGGACACCACCTTGCCCTCTGACTTCATGGAGATACAGACCAGATAATCCCAAATGGATCCTTAGCTCACACATTTGGAATTCCCCAGAAGTCCACCTGTCTCTATCATTATGCTTGACCAGAACTGCTAAATCTTGCTGAGGCTGGGCCGGTGGTAGTCTGCAGAGTAAGAGTAGAGGAATCCAGGAAGCAGGCACATTCTGTGTGATTTTGGAGGGAACTTCCATCCCTAGACCTCACTGTTGCCATCTAGAAATGAAGGGACTGGACAAGAAGAGGAAGAAGGAAGTCTCTGTCTCTTGCCAAAGGGCAAAGTTAGGAGGGGCGCCCAGAGTGCTGGGAAGGGCTGGGGGGTGTGGAGTGTCAGACTGATTCATGATGTGGGTGGGAATTCAGGGCCTGTCCAGGGAGTGGAGTGGCTAAGAATGCGTCCTGCCCTAATAGCCACAAATACAATTTTGTTGAAAAGGAGCTATAGCATCTCAGAGATCAGGTGCATCCTCACGATAGAGGCTGAAAGGCAAGGCAGGGCCCTATCTATCCTGTGGCCTGGGTGCCTGCTCAAAACTCACAGATGGCCAGGCGGTACTGCAGGCAGTTTTTGTTATTCCACTGCCCATCTGTGTACATCTCCACGCACTTCTCTTTGCCCCGACCCCTGGGCTCCCCTGGGTACCAGTTGGTGTAATTCACAGGAGCCCCATCAAGGTGGTAGAAGTCTCCAGAGCTGGGGTCCTCCTCCAGACCCAGGTAGGCATAAGTGTTGTGCTTCCTCACGATGCTGGCGATGGCTTCGTTCTCTTCTGGGCTCATCGGAACAGCAATGCGGCCCCCTGCTCTGGCACATGACTCTCTAATGGCGTCAAAATTAACAGACTGCCCATTGGTGGAGAAGACCTTCTCTCCCACTACCAGCATGGACTCCTGAAAACTTAGGACTGGAGCAGAGGAACCGAGTCAGTCCACTGACCGCTCTGGATCTAAGTCCCTTCCCTCGCTTGGGCTCTCTGCCTCTCCTCCTTCTGTCAACCCTCGCCTTCCCAAATTCCCCTCCTTGCTCCCATCATCCTATTCATTGGTTCACCTATTTAACAACTACTTATTGACTATTTTTATGTGCCAGAAACTGCCTTTTCCTGGGGCTCAACAGAAAGAACATAGGCAGAGACCTTGCACTCTTATGACACAGGGAGTTCATCTGTGTCTACTTCTGTCTCCTGTGAGTCATTCAGAGACATCAGGAAAGGGAAGTTTCATTCATTTACCCCAAGACCTGCACATCCATCCCTGTTTGCCAAGTCTCTAGGGTCCGGGGCCACCTGAGTGGTTCATTTGGTTAAGCCTCTGACTCTTGATGTTGGCTCAGATCATGATCTCACAGCTTGTGGGATTGAGCCCCGAGTCAGGCTCTATGCTGACAGCACGGAGCCTGCTTGGGATTCTCTCTCTCCCTCCCTCCCTCTCTGCTCCTTCCCCACTTGCCCATACATTCTCTCTCTCTTAAAAAAAATAAACTTTTAAAAAGTCTCTAGGTTCTGGACTCTGATGCAGGGAATCAGAGGAACTTACAGGAGACTCTTTGTGCCCCAGGCCCTGGGGGGCCCCCCTTACCTCCCATGGCCTGCAGGATCCAATGTCTCAAGTCACGGAGTGTGGTTTGGAGCCCCTCATCGAGAGAAGCTGGAAGTCCTGCCAAGAAATTCCCACCCAAGATGAGGGGGAGCCAACAAAGGCCCCTCCCCCCTTGCCGCCAAGCAGACATGATGCCAGCTGCAAGCCTGGTATTCCGTCCTTTACTTGTCCATCCAAATGCTCAGCCCTGGACTGTCTCCACACCCCCTGTGCCCCTGTCCTTCAACGCAGCCCTGCACCCGCCGAGCCCTTCCCTGCCCTTCTTTCCTGCCCTGTCCCTTAATGGCTCTGTCTGCCCACTCTTACAGATTTTTCTGGTTTGGGGGCAAAGCCCCTTCCCTCACCCTCCACCAAAAGCAAATCTGGTTCTTTCCGCACCCTCCTGATTGGCTTTGGTCCCCACTCCGAGCTTTGGAGTTCCCCTCTGCGTGCGGGGCTCCCATTCACTTCATCTACCTGGACCCCACCTCGCTCCCTGCACCTTTCAGAATGCGCCCCAGTGCCTAGGAGGTGTCTTCACTGCCTCGCATGCTGTCCCCACCCCTCACCTGACGCCCTGCCTGTGCTCATCAGCAGCCGCGATGTGTGGAGCGCTTTCAGCACCCGCTGACCCACACTGTGGCCTGCTACTTAGGCCCCTGTGGCTCCCCTCCTCCGCCTCATCTTCTCTTACTTAGGTTGAGGAGTAGGCATTTCGAGGACCTCCACAGTTCTGCCTGATCCCCATCATCCCTCATGTAACCGGTCGCGTGGGCACAGTGCCCGTGTTGATGTGGCCTGCTCACCTGGAGGGCCTCTCTCACCAGGCTCCCCCTGTACGCCACGCTCTCCAGCGACCCCAGGGGCTCCAGTCAGCCCATTAGGCCCGGGGTAGCCTGGCATTCCTCCAGGAGGGCCCATGGGGCCTGCAAAGAGAAGGGGACACAGATCTGTGTTATCCGCCGCTGGGGCTGTTGGGAAGCGCCCTCCCTTATGAGCCGAGCTGACTCAGCCATCACCCCATGGGCCCTTTGAGGGTGGCCTCTCCCAAGGCTGCTGTGGTCTAAGGCCCCCAGGGAAATCCCACCAGGCCCCAGCATCCAGCTGACTGTTGGACCCAGCCCAGCACCCCCGACAGGCGGGGCTCCTGAAAACAGGTCACTGCTGCTGCGCTGAGTCTTGCGACTCCCACTCAGTACCTGGAGGCCCCGGGTCTCCTTTGATGCCGTCTCTCCCATCTCTGCCCGGCAGGCCGTGGGATCCAGGAGTGCCAGGGATGCCAGGGCTGCCGACACAGACTTCCTTCACACTGTTCTCAGTGCTCGAAACCCCCAGCAAGGCCAGGGCGAGGACCAGAGAGCGCAGCAACATGGCTTCCATTGTCGTGGCTCCTCCTGCAGAAAGACAGGGCCGCCGGCCCATCTGAAGCATTTGCAAAGGTTTCCCCCTTGCTGGGCTTTGTCAAGATTCAGGCACACGGCCGAGCCCGAGGGCTAGGGCAGGTACAGATGGGACTTTGGGAAAGCCCCAAACTATCCTTGGAAACTCCGGGCATCATCTGCAGGCTCGGGCCTCACCCCTTGGGCTGGAGGTGGCGTGGTACCTGGGCCAGTGAGGAGCGCCTGGACTGTCAGAGGGCCTGGCTTCTAATGGGGTCTCCGGTCAAATCTCGCTGTGTGACTGTAGGAACTCATGCACCTGTCTTGACTTCAGCTAAAACCTCTGTGCCCTGGAGACAATCCTGACCTGTCCCTCTCAGGCTGCCGGGAGGAGTTTATGGTGTCGCTCACTCCCTCTGTCCCTCTACTCTCCGCTACCCTCTTGCAGGGCCTAAGGGGCCATGTTCCTGAGGATAAACAATAGATGACCAGGGCCAATGATAGTTTGCCCCTCCCCCTGCTGGGGCGTCCCCTTCTCCTTGGCAGGCTGTGCTCTCCCTCACTGGCAGGCCCTGCTGAGCTTCCAAGAAGAGTGGATCTGGCCGAGGAGCCTGGCAGAGTATAAGGATATTTGCAAGCCCGTCTTCTTGCATCCATAGTTAGGATTCTGGGAGCAACTCCCCGTGGTGCATGGGGAGGCCCCTTCGCAGTCTGACCCTTAGTCACGCTTGGGATTGCTGGGCTGGCTCTCACTGCCTGCAACCGTGTACTGGGTAAGAAGGGAGGGGGCTCTACTTACCCACCCAACAGAGCCCACGGGGATCTCTGCCTTCAGGTCAGAGTGGAGAGGTGGGCAGCGCCATTTATACGGATGCAGGCTACCAGGCTTCGTCTCCACCCCAGAGAGGATCCTGTCACGAGGGCCTCTATTTGGGGAAGGGCCAGTCAGGAAGCGGCCATCTTGTTTACACAGCAGCGTTCCCTCTCCCAGCACTCAGGCTGGAGGGGCACTTAGAAAACCCGCTAAAGAGGAACTCCAGGCCAGTACGCAGGGAAATGTCTCCTGGGGTGGGACACTCACTCCCCCAGCAGTGAAGGGGGAGAGCACTTACACAGGCACCAGTGGGGGCACACAGCAAAGGGAGCCTTCTCCCTCCTGGGCCTCGGCCCAGTCCTGGCCAGTGATGCATTCTCGGAACCGCCGCCCCCACCCCCCAGATGCCCACCAGCAGGAGACAATGTACCAGGGGAGCACTTTTTTCCCAGGGGAGCACAGACCTACAGGAGTGTCTCCGTGTGACTCCTTCCCGAGGCCATTCCAGCTCCAGAGCCTCTATAGCTCTTAGGAGGGGGCCATTTTGTTCCAGGCAATACAGAGGCCACGGCTTAAGAAGAGGGTGGGTGGTCAGGAGGAGCTAGGACAGAGTGTGCGCCATGGGACATGTCTCGCCACTGAGGTGCCCGTACGCATCCCCTACTCCCCCCTGGCCTCGCAGCTCCTGCTTCCGGAGCCCATGGCTAAGTCGGTGGGCACCTGGCTCAGAGTCACAGGCAAACCTTTACATGTTCCCCTTTCCTCTGTCCTGGCAGGCTCAGCTGTGAGGGGGCAGCGCCATGCCTGGATGGTCACGGGAGAGCAGCAGTTTCTGGTTTGGCCATGGGTGATGTCTGGTGACCTGCAGTGGAGACGACTTTAAGTGATAGGATAGCATATGAGGCCCTAACGGATGAGATCCCCGATTCAAGGCACCCGATCCGAAGGGAATCTCTATCTATAGGGATGCCTACAGTGGGGAGCCAAGGCAAGAAAATATCACCATGCTTGCCTGTAAGTGGTTTGAGAGATCTTGAGGTCTTCAGGAAGAGTGAGAGAACAGCCAGAGCCCACTGGGAGCCCTCCGGCTGCCTGCTGTGCCGCCCCGTGTGGGTGCCTGCTGGGCGGGATGGGGGACTCAGAGCCAGCCCAGGGCTGGGGAGGGGGAACAGTTCCATCAAGAGGACCTCAGCGTGGTTTGGGTGAGGGAGGACAGTTCTGCAGGGGAAGGAACGAGGTAGAAATAGAAGGGCCTGGGAGAGGCAGCTGGACCATCCAGGGCCATGTCAGGGAGGGTGGGGATTTACAAGTCAGACACACCCACGTTGCAATTTGAATTTTTTTATATGTTTTATTTATTTCTCAGAGAGAGAGAGAGAGAGAGAGACAGCGTGAGCAGAGGAGGGTCAGAGAGAGAGGGAGATACAGAATCTGAAACAGGCTCCAGGCTCTGAGCTGTCAGCACAGAGCCCGATGCAGGCTCAAACCCATGAAACATGAGATCATGACCTGAGCTGAAGTCAGACACTTAACCGACTGAGCCACCCAGGCGCTCCAGCCTGCGTTGCAATTTGGAACAGCCACATATTATCCATGTGGCCTTGGTCATGTTGTATAACTCTATCCATGTGGCCTCGGTCATGTTATATAACTCTATCCATGTGGCCTCAGTCATGTTGTACAACTCTATCCATGTGGCCTCGGTCATGTTGTATAACTCTTTATCCATGTGGCCTCGGTCATGTTGTATAACTCTTTATCCATGTGGCCTCGGTCATGTTGCATAACTCTATCCATGTGGCCTCGGTCATGTTGTATAACTCTATCCATGTGGCCTAGGTCATGTTGTATAACTCTTCATCCATGTGGCCTCGGTCATGTTGTATAACTTTATCCATGTGGCCTCGGTCATGTTGTATAACTCTATCCATGTGGCCTCGGTCATGTTGTATAACCCTTTATCCATGTGGCCTCGGTCATGTTGTATAACTCTTTATCCATGTGGCCTCGGTCATGTTATATAACTATCCATGTGGCCTCGATCATGTTGTAAAACTCTTTGAGCCTTGATGTGCTTTTTTAAATTATTATTTTGTGCCAGTATCAAGCTTACAGAAAAACTGAAGGCACAATACTATTCCTTTTGTTTTTTTCTGAGCCCATGAGAGCAGCTTGCCAAAGGGACACTCCATTACCCCCGTCCTCAATTTATATTTAATACAGACAAGTTTTCCTCTACATCAAGGTCGAGAAATCCACACTGATTCAAATATTAATTTTATTAAAATGTTTTTTAAATATTTAAATAGTATGTCATCCTTTAAGTCATTTGTGCCATCTGATGCCAGTATTTTAAAATGTAACATTCGAAAATCTCATAAAACGACCCACCATTACCTCCTTCTTCATCCTGGGCCCCGCCCCTCCTCCCTCTGCAACTTCTGACAGAGAACGCTCCAAGTTCCCGGAATGGAGGGTGCTTTTCCTGTCTCTCTTTGATCATGATTCTTCCCTTGTCTGGAGTGTTCTGATGCCCTTCTGCCACAAAAAAAGAGAGAGAGGGAGAGATAGCACAAGGGAGGGAGGGAGGAAGGGAGGGAGGGAGGGAGGAAGGAAGGAAGGAAGGAAAAGAAAAATTAACACTGATACCATAACTCCATGTAACATTCAAGCCCTGCACAAAATTTGCCAAATGCCCCCCAGGAATGTCCTTTAAGGCAAAAGGATCCAGTTTAAGATTGTGTGTTCCATTTAGTCATCATGTCCGTCTTGTCTCCTTAAGTCTGAAACAGTGCCAATGTCTTCCCTTAACTTCCATGACCTTGACACTCTTTGGCGGTAACAGGCTAGGTGAGAATGTCTCTCGGTGTGCATATTTCCTCAGGATTAGACTCAGATTCTGCAACCCTGGCAGGAACATCAGAGGAATGATGCTGGGTTCTAGCAAGCGCCCCGATTTCAACTCAGCTCAGTAAATATGATGTCACTTGGATCATTTGGTTAAGATGGTGTGGTCCAGGCTTCCCCAGCATACAGTTAGCTCTGTTTCTCTTCTGAACTAATGACCCTTTTGTGGAAGCTACTTTAGTACTACATGAAGATCCCACTTCTCAGATTTGCCCTTGTTACTTCACGTATGTATTCATCTCAGCGTGGATCCATGCCTGAGGTGTACCAAACACAGCCAGGGTAGAGGAGGGTGGGGAGGCTGCCACCTCATGACGCAGGTGACGCGGGGGTGCATTATCCTTAGAGAATTTAAAAACACTATTTGCAGAGAATTTATCAGCACATTGCTAACGATGATGCCATCAACAAAACCGTCTTCCCCCTTAAAAACAAGCTCTTGGTTCTGACCCCTATCTCGGGACACCCTCTTTGTGAGGATGCTGTCTTCACCCTGCCCAGACCCTGGTGGCCCATATCGACCCACCTCACTGTAGACGATCTCCCTCCACCCTGTTCTCCTCCCAGAGACAGGGCACCTTCCTGTGCTGACGTCTCCTCACTCACCGTGGTTGAGCAAACACTTCAGGACCAAGTAGGGCAGAAGTAGAGGTCATGCACTCCCCCTGAGGACCGGGAGAGTGCTTCCGGCAGATCTGACACCTCTACTGACTTACTGCTCAGGAAACTTGTCACCCTCCAGTCCCCTCCCATTGTCTGGGCTCTAGCAGAGTAAGGAGTCCGACGGGGCTGCTTCGAGCTACTCGAGCTAGCTATCATTTTGGAGCATCACAAAATCTCTCTGAGACGTGCAGGAAGGAAATGTTCGTTTGAGAATTAAGTCAGCTGTGGGGCACCTGGGTGGGTCAGTCAGTTAAGTGTCTGACTTTGGCTTAGGTCGTGATCTCATGGTTCGTGGGTTCGAGCCCCACGTCGGGCTCTGTGCTGACAGCTCAGAGCCTGGAGCCTGCTTCAGATTCTGCATCTCCCTCTCTCTCTGGCCCTCCTTTGCTCATGCTCTGTCTCTCTCTGTCTCAAAAATAAATGTTTTTTTTTAAAAAAAAAGAATTAAGTCAGCTGAGGCTGAAGGACACTTTGTGAATTTCCTGGGTCTGGTTTTTTTAATTATTATTATTATTTTTTAATGTTTTATTTATTTTTGAGAGAGAGAGAGCATGAGCCAGGGAGGAGCAGACAGACTGGGAGACAGAGGATCCAAAGCAGGCTCTGCACTGACAGCAGAGAATCTGATGCGGGGTTTGAACTCAAGAGGAACCTTGATACCGTGACCTGAGCCGAAGTCAGATGCTTACTAACTGAGCCACCCAGGCGCCCCCTAGCTGTCATTTTTGGATTACCACAAAAGCTCTCTGAGATGTACAGGAAGTAAAGCCTCATTGTGAAAGTAAAGCCTCCTTGAAGGAGGTGTCCTGAATTTTCTGGGTCACTCCAACAGGGTTATTTATTACCCATGTCTCTTTTCATCCATTTTAAATCCTCTGCCATAATATTCTCACAGTCAGAGGGACGGGCTTATTTTGTTGTACCCACAGGCAAAGAGATAGAAAAGCTACTTTACTAGCTAACTATATAGGTCAGGTCTAATCTCCGGAATCTAAGGGACGGCTTAATAACATGAAGGGAAAAGAGAATTCAGGCTATTGTTTCCCGAGGTGGTCAGCCACATCACACACACACACACACACACACACACACACACAGTACATTGGTGCCTTGCCAACAAATGTGATTTCATTAAAGAATTTACATAATAAATAAATCTATTCCTGAAAATTCCAGTTTGTTTAAAAATTCACATTATCTGTTTTTTTTCTTTACACCGTGTCAACATAGCCTTTTATCTTCTTCTCTGCCCTTAGCATTTTCAATACAATCTTGTGTGCCTTCTAAACCCTAGAGAAGCACATCATGCTTTAGGCCCCCCCTCTTTTTTTTTTAGCCTTTGTTGGAATATAATTGACATCTGATTTCGTGTGAGCTTAGGAGCTGAGTTGAGACACTCACATACTGTGAAATGATTTCCCCTGGAGCGCTGGCTAACACCTTCATCACCTCACGTATTTGCCGTTTCTTTTTTGTGGTGAAAACATTTTTTTGACGTTTATTTATTTTTGAGAGACAGGGAGAAACAGAGCACAAGCGGGAGAGAGGCAGAGAGAGAAAGGGAGATGCAGAATCCGAAGCAGGCTCCAGTCTCCGAGCTGTCAGCACAGACCCCGATGTGGGACTCGAACCCACAAACCATGAGATCATGACCTGAGCTGAAGTCCAATGCTTAACCTACTGAGCCACCCAGGCGCCCTGGGAACATATAACCTTTTAATAACAATGTGTCACATGCAACATTTGGGACTTATACTAAAAAATTATTCGTGTTTATCTGAAGTTTCATTGGGCATCCTGTGTTTTACCTGGTTTTAGAGGTTTGGACAAGCAGAGGTTTCTGGTAAGGAAGGAGAGAACTCCTTTGGTCTATTGTCATGTTATGATGGTTAATTTGGGACCACATCATCAAACGTGATGATTTTGGTTCAGATTTGGGATGAAAAGTGTTTCCTGAGCTCCCTGTGGCTGGTGAGCGGGGGCTCGGAGGCATGGATCGTATGGGCATTGATGAGGCTGGTATTTCAACAAAGCCCAGCTCTCCCCCGAGCTGGCGGGGGGCCTCCAGGAGCTGACGTATGAATGCTCAGGATTTGCTTACGCTGCTCACTCAGTCACCTGCCTCCGACTGGACTAGAGTCTTCACCTGGGGCTTCGGTGACTGGATAAACCGCGAGGTAGCCGGGTAAGGCAAGGCCAGCAAGTCAAAGGACCCAGCGTGGCTGCAGGCCCCCTGAGCAGCCTTCCTGGGGGTGAGTGTCCTTCAAAGCAGGGATGTCGACGATGGGCAGGGGCAGCTCAATGTCTAACTGTCCCTTTCTCTGGGACAGTGTCCCCAGACGCCTCTGAAGCCCACAGCTGAGGCGCCCAGCCAGGGCTCCGGCTCCCCCGGGGTGGAGGGGGGGGGCTGTTTACACCAGGCTGCCTCATGGAGGCAGATCTGGCTCGTTCAGTGGTGTGGACAGGGAGCCAGTAGGACGGGAGGGCTTAGCAGCAACCAGGCTGGGGTTCTGCCTCTACTGTCTCCCCAGGAAAGACGCAGGGTAGGCTGCCCTGGAGCCCAGCCTGAGGGAGTTAGAAAACTCGTCTGCCAGGTTCTGGTTGATTCCAGTCTCGTGTCTGTCTGTACTGGCGCTGAAGGGACCTTTCCCATCCTGGGTGTCCCCATTCCACCCCCACTTCTATTCCTCCGGGGCTCCTGTTGTCCTCACACACACTGGCCCCCTCCTGCCTCACCGTGGCCCCAGTGCCACCAAATGAACAGCTTAGGCAGGACTGTTTGGAGAGACCTGCTCTTCCTGGTCCTGCGGCCGGACGCGCCCTGGTGCCTGTGCGCAGCGCCCTTCTGTGAATCCTCCTGTGTCACTGGCCTCAGATCACAGCTGTCGTATCCCAGTACCTTCTTCCTAGGCTTCGAAATACTTCGGAAGAAACCAGAGCCTCTCTGCCGACACGTCTGTAATGTTGGAGCAAAATGTCCCCGCAGGCTGAGATTTGGGCCTAATATTGGCTATGGCCTGGGTTTCATTTTCTAAAAGTCCTGAATGTCCAAGATGAGAGGAAGTTCTCTGGAGCTTTCAGCTTAACGTGGCTCGAGAACGGGGCAGGGCAGTCCCCTCGCAGTCCCTCAGAGCATCCCCGGGGACAGCGAGGCCACAGGCACGGGGTTCCTGATCTCATCTGGGAACCTGGGCCCATTCTCGGCCCCCACCCCCCTCCGCAGGTGCCGGCGGGTCCGCAGTGCTGCCCGGGGCTGCCTGGGGTTCAGAGATTCACCACTGGAAAAGAAAAACAATCCACATATATAATTTGAAGTTTTTTGGTATCCAGATGAAACTAAATTTTAAAAAGCCATGAAGTTTAATGTTAAGTAACCCAGTAAATTCCACATATTATCATTTTAGCATATAATCAGTATACAATCATCATAATTACATATTTTTCATTTATTTGTTTTCTTATTAGATCTTCAAACTCTGGTGCGTATTTTACACTTGTAGCTCATCTCAGTTTGGATGGGCCATATTTCAAGTGCTCAGTGGGCACGTGGGGCTGGTAGCTACAGTGCTGGGCAATGTAGGTCCACCGGGAAGACCTTGGCCCAGTCTGGCTCAGGTCACCCACTGTGTTGACCAACACTGAACTTCATAACCCCTTGGTTTGCGAGATCAATACAGACTGATGCAGGAAGGGGGCGTTTGGCTATTGAGTAGCTAATGGAGGGGACTAGAGTGGACAGTGATTCCTTCTCCTGATAGCTCTTCTCCATTCTGAAAGAACTTGGCATGATATGAGGGGTTGGCTCACCCCCAACTCCAAACTGACCGTTGTAAAGAACGTATTTTAAAACCCAGGCACCTCCCGCCATCTTCCATGATGCACACCCCCCTCCTCTGAGATCAGCTTCTCCTGGAATATTTGATTGAATGAAACTCTGCCTCCTCTTGTCCGCTCTGGTGTGAAGGAAATGGAAATCCACAGTGAGGAACCTACCGGCACACAGAAGTGCAGACATGAGCCCTTACCTGGTGCTAAGGGGAAATCTCCACGGAATATACATGAGGTCCACACTCAGTGGGCATGTGAGTTAGGCAGGGAGCCCCAGTCGAGCATGCAAGAAAGAATCCTTATCATCCCCCAGGATACACAGCCAAGAGGGGATCTGCTGCGGAAAGAGAGAGAGAGAGAGATGCTGATGATTAACTTTTTCCCTCTGAAAGATGAACTGAGCCCCTCTTGTAATCCAGGCCTGGTACCGAACCCCTGTCATCTGCAGTGGACAGAAGGGGGCACACGTGGGGTCCCGTGGAGAGGACAGCACACACACGGACACAGGCTGCCCCGTGGGAATTCCACCTTTTGTGACTAACTCTTGGAGAGGAAACCCCTACTGTGTCGACAGTGGGGCTGGGCTTAATACATGAGTATGTTCAAGGTCTTTCTACGAAGTGACTTTAGGCAGGCTTGGAAGGGCAAGGAGCCCCACGCAAGGAAGCCTGGGGTCTTGGGAGGGGCAGCAGTGGTCAGGGTAAGCAGGCAGATGCACAACACGTGTGTGGGCCTCTCAGGAAGAAGCTAAGTGTCCCGAGGAAGACAGTAGCACTAGGGGACCCACGTTAGGAGGGGTGTCTGGAAGGGACAGGCGATGCTTCAGCTGAAGCCCCCGTGGCAGCAGAACAAGACGTGGGCAAGGACTCGGGTGGCAGCGCACGGGACAGGGCAGGCACTGGAGGAGACCGGGGCCCTTCGGCATGAGCCTGGGCCTCACGGAGACGCAGAATCTCACCTATGAAGCGGCAGTAACAAGACTATCCGCCTCATGGGGCTGAAGAGGTGACAGTGGTGGTAATTCACATGGAGCCCGGCGGAAGGACTGGTGTGGGGGTAGCTGTCCCGCACCCAAAAAGTGTCAGGGACCCACACCCCGGCCCAGGTTTCACCCTCTGCTGGGGGGAAGCAGGGCTTTCCTAGCCTCTGTATTATTCCTGACGAGGATCTTCTGGGATCCTGCTGTGTGTGATGGCTGCATACGCCGTGTGTCGCACCAGTGGGCCTGTGGCCTGGGTGCCTGTGGCTTTGGTGTCTGTGGCCTGAGT
The DNA here is from genome assembly GCF_008692635.1 of Crocuta crocuta. Taxonomy (NCBI): domain Eukaryota; kingdom Metazoa; phylum Chordata; class Mammalia; order Carnivora; family Hyaenidae; genus Crocuta; species Crocuta crocuta. The sequence goes on from NW_027533256.1 coordinate 2,673,672, forward strand.
GCCAGCATGCATAGTCAGTGACCCAGGGGGATCGCTGGACAAATAAAGACTCCAGCCTCCGATCAACACTTTCGCGAAACAAATTTAACCAAAAAACATCTTGGTTTTCTGGAGAATGGTGCTAATATAAAAAGTATGAGCAAGAACATAAATATTAAAATACGAGCTTGTGCTTCTCAGGCAGCCTGAGCCCGAGGCCCTGAGCCCCTACATGCCGGGGGCAGGCCCGCTCTCTGCTAGAGTCGGGATTCTAACTCCGAGCCATGCATCCATGCCCCCACCTGAGACCGAAGGGGACGTGCTGGGCCCAGGACCCCATACAGCCCGAGGCCGGGAGCCTGGCCTGGAGGGGCTCTCAGAGTGGGCCTTCAGGACAACGGTGGCAAGCGACCACTGCGGGGACACTGGCTGCTAGCCACTTGGGCTTCCAGGAAAGTCAGCAGCACTGTCCCTCGGGCATGTCCTAAGGGCATGTCTGTTGCTGTCTGGGTGACTTTTATGTCTTGGGGGTTAGGGGTAGTGTGGAGAACACATGTACGTACCGACTGTGTGCTTGTCCGCGTGTGTCTCTGCCTGTGTCAGTACAGGAGGGTCTGGGTCTGGCTGTGTGTCCTGTCCGTGTGTGTGTGTGTGTGTGTGTGTGTGTGTGTGTATAAAATGGCCAGTCCCCCAGGGAGGGGCCACTAGCTCTTGAATAAAGGCTGGCACGGCTCCTCTGAGCTCCCGCCCTGCTTGGGAGCAACAGAGAGCATTGGTAGCCTCGCTGTACGTGTCGCTGGACCACGGCCACCTGCACGCCCACTGTGGTCAAGGAGGACAGGCCAATCCTGAGCAGGGGATTATAGAGCCCACGAGTGACAGGCTCCGCCACGGTGGGGTCGTGGCCTTGTGTCCTCAAGCAGCAGGGTCCTGGAGGCTTCAGGCAAGGATTGCTTTCCAACCCTGCGGCCCACTCCCAATAAGAGGAGGAGGTATTTTAGACCCAAACATTACCTTCCCCAGTTCAGCAGAGCCTGATGCCAGCCACCTCTTCTCCCCGTCCCCAAAGGCCCGGCCATCTTTCCCCCTTTCCCATCAAGGGCATCGGCAGTTATCACACCAAGGTGGGGTGAGGAGGGGGCATGTGGAGAATGCACACACACAACGCATTCTGCCCCATGTTCAGCTGGGGCTCTCGTCTCATTGATAACAATGACCTTGCAACAGGACTCAGTTTTTATCCATCTAAAATGGGCATAAAGACAGCTCCTGGCTGAGAGACCCTGGTTGCAAGCGCTGCGTGGGATAGGATTCACGTGCATGATCCTTCACCCCTGAGAAAAGTACTCCCCTAACAAAGAAGAAATGGGGAGCATTCTCTGGGAAAAGAGGGGGCAAAGTCACACCAAAGCCTTGAGAAATCTGGTCAGACTGATACGAGAACATCTGTTTCAACTGGACTGTCCTGTTTTAGAGAGGTGGAATGTTGGGGAAGGAGTCCTGAACTCTTGGGGGCTCTGAATGGCATCTTGTTCCATGGTGAAGGATGGAGGTCCCTGAGCCCCGAGGTTCACCAACCGCCATGGAGCTCGCAGAACTCCCAAGAGGAAGCCCCTTCGCCAGCCCACAGGGTATGTGCAAGTCAGCTCTGCCCCCTGGTGGCTACATGAAGAACTGCAGCCAATGGAAGGCAACCTTCAGACAAATGTCACTCATCACCCACGTTGTCTGTTCATTCATTCCACGCTCACAGAGGGCTACTTTGTTCAGGTGCCATGAGAGACCAGGAGACACAGTTTAATGCTCTAACTCCCCCAGGCTATATTCCTGAGAACCCTCCCCTGCTTCCCCCGCTGTTTTCATGTCCTAGTCTGATAGATCCAGAGAATTTGCCCTGGGTGCTTCCCGGTGTCAGGGTTGTCCTGGCTAATTGTCCCATTTCTATTCGTCCACTGGGCCCGCCCAGTACTATGTCCCTGGAGAAGCTGAATGTCAACTGCTGCTGTTTCCTGAGCAATCGCCAGGTGCCAGACACTAGCTAGACCCTTTACATGGACCCTATCTCTTTACGTCGACTCACTGGTAGGAAGGGTCCATCTTCACTCCCTTATAAGGGGAGGAAGCAGGCTCAGTGACCTTCCATGACTCACCAGAGGCGGCACAGCCTAGAGGTTCTAGAACCTGGTTCAAACATTGTTCCAGCCGACCCCAGAGCATCTTAAGCATGGTGTCTCTGAAGAACCCAGTGCATTCTCTGCCCACGACACCCACAATGGTGGATTAAGCCTTGGACAGTCTCTGCCAAGACTATTACTCTGAAGGTGGATCTCGTCCAAGCCCCAGGTCCTAGGACTGCTTACTGGATCAGCCAGAGGCTCCAGCTTTGCTCTTTGGCCACAACCCACATCCAGCCCTGGACGTGCTTGATCCTGACTCAGTCGGGCTGCTGGACACAGCAACTCACTCCCAACCCCCCAGTCCCAAGGCTGTAGATGCCCCAGAGCTTGGCACAGGCTGCCCCCAAGGTCCCTGGCACGTGCATTATACAGGTGGTGTTGACACTTGGGTGGGCTCTTCTTTCTAGATGAAAGGACTGAGAGGCCCAGTGGCCCAGATGCCTCTTCACCTGGAGAGGTAGAACAGAGCTGAGAATCCCAGCCTATACTTACCTTCTACTGCCTTGAGTAGCTGAGCTCAGTTCAACCCTGGCCAGGGCTCTTATATCAAGGAGGCAGTAGCCCTGCTCAGCCTAGACCACGAGGAGCACCTCTGAGCCCCTCAGTCCACACACAGGCCTTCCACGCAGTCAGCAGGGCCCAGCTTTTCTTCTTCCTCCTCATTTTTTAATGTTCACTTATTTATTTTGCGAGAGTGTGAGAGCATGTGCGTGAGTGGGGGAGGGACAGAGAGAGAGGAGAGAGAATTCCAAGCAAGCTCTGCGTTGCCAGCACAGACCCCGACGTGGGGCTCGATCTCATGAAGTGTGAGATCATGACCTGAGCCGAAATCAAGAGCCGGACTCTTGACCGACTGAGCCACGCAGGCGCCCCTTGTGGCCATTCTTTAATCAACTACTGTTTACGGAGACCACGCAGTGGCCGCCGCTGCTCTCTCGTCCCAGAGCAACACAGAGGCATTGGCAGAGAGAATGTGCTCTCATATTCCTCCTGTCTCCAGAGGCCAAATTGCTCTCATGTGATAGCATGTTGTTTAAGAAACAGTGAATTCTGTCATCCCATTAAATTTAACTCCTTCTATTTCCTAGAAAGTATAATACAAGGAGAATAACTCAAATAAGCACTATTTACTAAATACTGTCCAGGATTTGCTTAGAATAGTGAGAAAAAGTGAGATCTCAGAAAATCTAAGAAGGTATAAAATACTTGTGTAAAAAGAGTTTAAAAAATAAAAACAAATATAGATGATTCAAAAAACACATTTGAACAAAAGAAAGATTTTGTGGTGATCCGGGGTTTGTACCTGCAGGGTCGTGTTGTGGGCCCGCGGAAGCCAGGAGGTAACTCCTTTCCATTTTGTGGATGAAGGTGTCCCGGAAGCCCCTGGGGGAGGGGGAGGAGGATGGCGACCCCTCGTGGTGACGAGGGGAACAAAGGCAGCTGAACTTCAATCTTCAATTTGCAGCCCATTGATAAATCCCTGAGGCGTGCAGAACCTGACATTCCTCAAGGGCCTCAAAGGCGCCTTAGTGTTGATGTTTCCTTAGAGGCTAAAGGCTGTTATCTTGACAACAGCCATACCGCCGAGGTCCTGTAGATCCTCCTTTCAGCACACAGAAATTCCTTAGACACATACGTTATCCCTAACACCCAGCAACAAAAAAGTCTATCATCTGCCACTCCTCACAACCGCGGTGCAGCATTCCCTGCCCACAGGTCCCGCCCCCGTGCTACAAAAGGCACCTTTTTGCACCGTGCGATGTCTCTTGAATGTCTTGCTCAACAACCTGCATCAGTGGGAAGCCAGCTCCGGGATGCCCCCAGGGTCCCTGGAGGGAAGGGATAGAAGAGAACATCTTCCTGCCGAGACCTTCACGAGTGAGCTCACTGGAAACGCAGCCTTTGAGAATGGAGGGGGGACAGGGGCGCGGCTGGCAGCCCAGGGAGGGCTGAGTGACCGGGAGCACTTGTTTCTTGAGACACATTCTCCGCCTGGATCGTGAGACGCATGAGGATCTGGGTTTAGAAGCTCTGGTTTAATCACCGTTTTCACTGTTCTTTGTCTCAAGTCCGCACCTCCTGGCTGGAGGTGATGTGGTTTCTCTCGGCCTCCGATGCTCTGAACCACACCGTCAGGAGTTCTCAGTTCAAGGGACGGAATCCGATTCCTACAAGACGAAAGAGGTCTTTCCACTTTCCTTTAGGATCTCTGAACCACTTTTGGCAGCTCCAGACAGTTTGGGGCACGTCCAGGACACCGGGTACTTCAGGGCTTCCGTCTTCTTCTATCCCGAGGCAAAACATTTTTCTAGAACTCATGCGGAACTGCTACGGGCACATTCCTCGTCTCTGTACACAGTGTCTTTCCCTCACTGGCCGAACAAGTCTGTCAAAAACAAGAGAACTCTTACCAGGGCGCCCACTACAGCACCCTCCACCACCTCCCGCAGAAATGTGGGGACACCAAGACTTAGTCTCACATATAAAGCTCTCCCGCCACAACACTCCACAGTCTCCCGGGTCCGCTGCTCTAACAGCCTAGTTCCCGGGCTGATGAGCCCCCGGGGCCCCCAGGGCCGGCCGGGCCAGGGCAGTGAGGAGACGGAACTTCCACCTGAGCCACCCCCGAGGCTGGTAACCAGGGCAGAGCGTCATCACAGAGGGACAGGGGCAGGGCAGCGACAATGAAGCCACACAGCCTCAGACCCCGGCCCCTCACACGGCCCCAGCCTGTGCCCACACTGTTCCCTCTGCCTGGAAGGCCCTTCCTCTCCCTGGCCACGTGGTGAGCACCTACCCACACGTCACTGCTGGCCCCTGGTCCGTGTCCCCAGTGCCCTCGGCAGGGCGCTCAGTGCTCCGCGAATTGTCTCTGGAAGACATGAGGGAAGGAAAGGAGGAAGGGAAGGGAGAAGACAGGAAGACAGGAAGCTGGGAGGGAAGACGAAGCCGTAATTTGCCGTTCCTTAGAATCCACACATTATTTTTCTCTTCTCCTGCCAGTCGCGACTTAAGGAAAGCTTAAAATTCTTGTCCACAGAAATAGCTACCATACATAATTTAAAATATAAATATATAATTTCAAAATACTTAACGTATTAAAAAAACTGAAAATCTACATCCTGATGATATCGGGTGACGACTCTTACGAAAGTTCACTGTATTGGACTACAATGAAAACCTCAAACTTTTTTGAAAAAGTGCAAATAACAGAGATTATTCTAATTGCCTATCACGGAAACTAGACACGAGTGAAAAAATTGAAGGACAAACAGCCACCTGGAATGTCTACAGACCCCGTTTGAGTAAAGTTTGGATCTAGAAGCCACTGGACCCAACGTGCAACTTAGAACGTTAGAAATGGGACATGAAACATAAGCAAGCCGAGAAACAGACATGAGATCGAAACAGATCAAAATATCTTAGAACACAGAAGCTCTGAATGTTTTGATGCCAACATCCAAGAGCTAATTAGGTGATGCTTTTCTATTTTCTCTTTCTTTCTTTCCTTCCTTTCTCCATCTTCCCCTTCCTTCCTCCCTTCCCTCCTTCTTTCTTCCCTTCCTCCCTTCCTCTCTCTCTATTTCTTTTTCTTTCTTTCTTTCTTTCTTTCTTTCTTTCTTTCTTTTTCTTTCTTTCTCTTTCTCTTTTCTTTCTTCCTTCCTTCCTTCCTTCCTTCCTTCCTTCCTTTCTTTTCTTTCTTTCTTTCTTTCTTTCTTTCTTTCTTTCTTTCTCTTTCTCTCTTTTCTTCCTTCCTTCCTTCCTTCCTTCCTTCCTTCCTTCCTTTCTTTCTTTCTTTCTTTCCTTCTTTCTTTCTTTCTCTTTCTTTCCTTCTTCCTGGGAAAGTGTTCAGAGCTGGCTTTCAGAGCTTGGTGCAAGGAGGCGGAGGGAACAGCCTCTGGGGAGGCCCAGCAGCCCTGGGAGGATTGAGGGGAGAGCCCTGGCCCATGTCTGCCCTCTGCAGCTGTCGCAGGGGTCCCTCACCTCAAGGATGAAAAGACAACGGCCTGCTGAGGCTTAGGTCACCTGCACTTATAAAGAGGCCTCCATCCCACCCCGTCCAGCCTGTCTGGAGGGAAGCGGGCACCGTGGCTGTGGTCTGGAGCCACGGAGGTGAGGGGTGGGGCAAGGGACTCAGGGAGAGGCTGGGACGCCTTCCTCTTCCCAGAGGGGCCTCCAGGAGGCCTGGGCAGAGATGGGGGTCCCAAGGCTGGCCCTGCTGCTGGAGAACAAGGACAGCTCATACCTGAAGGGCAGGCCGGACCTCAGGATCCTCACAACCCTGGGAACAGTCCCTTGGGAGCAGCAGGCGAGGCCCGGTGCCGGGTGGGGGGCATCCAGCTGCTTCCCCCTGTAAGTGGAGGGAACTCGTGCCGGCCACGCCGGAGGCCCCGTCCCGCCCTGGGACAGGGTGTGTCCTTTACTGAGTGGGGCTCCTCAGAAGTGACCTCACCCGTCCGGGCCTCAGCTTCCTGCTCTGTAACGTGGGGATCCAGTCCTCTCAGGCTGGGCACTCGCAGCCGTGGCTTGTGGGGACGGGGACTCCTCCCAGCGCCTGCCTCCCGGGGGCATCTGTGGGGGCTCCAGCAGGAGCCCCTGCAACCTTGGCAAGAGGAGGGGAGCCCTGCTTTTATGTGGGCTTTCCCGAGAGTCCCCCTCCACCTCTTCACCTTGATTCAGCACACACTGGCCTCACCCTCCTGCCCTCCTCAGGCCGGGACACGGCACCTGACCCATCCCATCTTGGCAGAACCGCTGACCCCAACCACGCAGACATGACATTTAAATTTTTTTAATGTTTATTTATTTTTGAGAGACAGAGTGTGAGCAGGGGAGGGGCAGAGAGAGAGGGAGACACAGAATCCGAAGCAGGCTCCAGGCTCTGAGCTGTCAGCACGGAGCCCGATGCGGGGCTCGAACTCACACCAGACCCCTCATTCACTTCCTTCGTCTGACTTCAGTTATCCAGCCATTGGATGCGACGGCCGCGGTGCCCCTCCCATGGCCTGATGGCTGATAACTCACACGCAGGGAGGGCAGACAGAGCCCCTGGGTGGCAGTGCGTGGGGATGGAGACTGGGGCGCCACTTGCCAGACAGGTGCCCTCGGTCACATTCCTGAACCTCTGGTTCTCAGGTTCTCTCCGTGAAGCTCAGCAGAGCGCAGTGGGGAATAAATATGAAAATGTGGCGCCGGAACACAGTAGCTGGTGGATGAGGAAAGCTTAGCCCGTGCTGGAGAAGCCCACGTGGATGGGCACAGAGGGCTCTGGGGTGGGGGCACAGGGTAGGGAGTACCCCCTACGCTGGGGGGTGGACATGCCCCTGGTGGGGTGCGTCTGAAGGTCTGCAGACAAAAAACTGAGCAGGGAGTAGTTGTTCCTTCAGTCTTTAGTCACTGTCCCAGCAGGAACTATGAACACATACAGGTTCTAGTTTCATACAAACGATGTCGACCAAAAGAAGGTCTTGCTTCTCCAGAGGGAGGGGCAAGCTTGCAATTCCAAATTTTCACCATGAACAGGGCTTGAGCGGGAGGCACTGAGCAAGCACAAGCTTGTGCCTCTCTCTCCCGGAAGGAGCTTGCGACGTGCTGGGTCACCAAGCCCCCGAGCGGACCCGGGCTCCAGGTTTTTGTGGGAATTCGGCCTTCTCCTCCTCCCCTGAAGAGCGGCCTTTTCCCTGGTGGAAGGAGGGAATCTTCGGCTCTTTGTGCAGTTGGGCCCGGAGCCCAGATGAGGCTCCGTGGGCTCCCTGGCTCAGCCAGAACGAGCGCTACGTACCCTGGACAAAAGCCCAGGCCTCAGTGTTCTCTTGGGGCCCTTGAGGACCCCTGCCTGAGCTTGCAGCCTGGGCCACTAGGGAGAAGGCAGAGGTGCTGCCCGAGCTGAGCACAGGTTGGGGAGGGAGTGTGGGCGGGGGATGGGAAGGCAGGTCAATGTGCAGCGTCCAAGACCCCAGCACTCAGGCCCCTTGAGTGCTATGCTCCAGAAGCCACCTGGCGAAGGCAGAATCTCCTTGTGAGCCCCCAGCCAACTTGTCTGCCCCTCATTCAGCTCTGCCACTTGGGTCACTACTTAACATTACCACTTTGGCCCTCACAAGGGGCCTCTCTTAGAAGGGGCATTGGAGGGGCTTACACACTTATTGGGATGGTATTCGGACCAAGAGGCCAAAGAAAGAAGGCCTTGAAGCACACGGGGGTTCTGGTCCCCCACCAAGGAGCAGGCCACCTGAGCTGGGACAAGCTGCTTTGCTGTCCTGACTTAACAGATCCTTGGCCAAGGCGCAGCAAGAGCCCGGGGTCAATCCCCGAATCGCAGCAAGCTCAGGCCTTCAGGACAGAGGTCACAGAGCTGCTGGTCAATCTGCTCGGTCATTGCTCAGGCCTCTGTCTGGCACGAGATAGGAATGGGGTTGGGGGAGAGGGTGTGTATGGATTCCTGAGCCAAAGCTCCTGGGTTCCTGTCTAGGTCCTGACGCATGCGGCTGTGAGACCTCGGGAAGGTTACCCAGCTGGTCTGTGCCTCAGTCTCCCCATATGTAAAGTGGGAGTGAGGTGTTACCTCATCATGTCGCGGTGAAGAAGAAATGAGAGCTATAACTGGCTCGGCCCCTCGCACACCGTGGCCACTCAGCAGATGTCAGCCCCGTTCCTATCCCTGCCAGATGCCTTGCCCGGGAGGCCTCTGTGAAGGCTCTGGCTCAGGGCACAGGCCACAGATGGGACGGGCAGAGCCAGCACACCCAGGGTCCCTGAGGTCTATGAGGGAGGAGGGGACCGGCCATGGGAGAGGTATGAGGGGTGTTTTTTCTTGACAGGTGTGGTTTTCCACTAAATTAGCATCACCTCGGTCTGAGGGGAAAGCAGGGGGACCCTATGACTGCCCTCATGAGGAGGTCTGACCCCGGGCCCCAGCCCGCCCCCTGCCATTCACAGGGAGGACAGCACAGGGCTAACCCTGGGGAGTGGCTGGCAGCGGTGGGGGGCGGGGGGGGGCGCGGGCACC
>NW_027533256.1:2684075-2684682 GCF_008692635.1 Crocuta crocuta
ACGTCTTGGTACAGGAGGGGGCAATGGGTGGGGAAGGCACTCCCTGAGGGGGCAGTCAGGGCCCTGGGGCTGGGACATCTGAGAGTTGGGGTCTTGGGCAAAAAGAACCAGGCCATCCAGACACTCCCGGGGCCATGCAGGCCCTGCACCCACCAGCTCTAAAACACAAGCTTCTTGGGAACTTCCCACGGGAACTCGTTTCTTCCGAAATGGCCATAGCATGCTGTCTTCTGGTAGATGGGCTTCTTCAAATCCAGGTCCCTGCATAGCCAGCAGAGGAGAGGGTCATTTTCAACAGAAAGGGAACAGAGTCGCTCTGAATTTTGAGCACCAAGAGTAACAGGGTGTGAGAGCCTTTGCATGGAGCATCACTGGTCAGGGCATTGTCCCACACATCTCCTGTCTATGCCACATCACATCTTATGAGGTGACTGTCACCGGCCCTTAGGACATAGGCTCAGAGATTCGGGGACAGCCAGTTACACACACACACCCAGGACTGAGAACTTGAACTCTGGCCTTGCCGTGCCTTTCTCCTCTCCTCGCCACTCCACTGGCCTGCTCCACGAAGCAAGGGCGCCATTAGAAACAAGGGAAGATGGGACTG
>NW_027533256.1:2686058-2730215 GCF_008692635.1 Crocuta crocuta
TACCCAAGGATGTCCCCCTGGAGTCAGTGTCTCTGGGCCAGCAAGGACCGTAGACAGCCCCCTTCAACCTGAAAAGCAGACAGCCTGTACTTGGGGTGTGCCTTGTGCTGGGCTAGGAGCTTGGACGCCCTCCTGCTTCGGGGAGGCTGAAAGTCCTTTCCGTTTCTCTCTCAGCGAAGCCAAACATCTGGGTGAGGGAGGAGGAAGGCCCCACCTGGCAGCGACGGGGCGGTGATTTACCTGACGATGACCCCGGGCCGGAGGTCAAAGTTCTTGTTGACCACCTCTAGCAGCTCTCTTTCTGTCTTCTGGGAGGTTCCATAGGTGAAGATGGAAATGGACAGGGGCTCAGCCACACCAATGGCATAGGAAACCTTCCAGAAGAGACCAGGGTCAGGGCCGGAAGCCTCTGTGCAGGGGATCTGCTCCTCAGAGACCCGATGCCCTCTGAGAGGGGCAGCGGGAACCGCCCACCCCTTGCCCAAGGAGCTCCCCAACCGCGTCTGTCTAGAAACCTCTGCCATCTTCACAGCACGCAGTTTCGGCATATGCCTCTCTCCCTGAAGGTCTTCTCCCTCCCTTGGGGTTTCAGGGTCCACGCCCCAGTGCCCAGTGCAGCACACAGTCCCAGCCTTTGGCAAGGCATGTGGCCAGCATGGCCTCTCACCCAACCCGGGGCAGAGATGGGGCTGGCAGAGCGGGGCCCACCCACCTGCACGAGCACTCTGCGGCACAGCCCCGCTTTCACCAGGGACTTGGCCACCCAGCGGGCAGCGTAGGCCGCCGAGCGGTCCACCTTTGTGTAGTCCTTCCCAGAGAAGGCGCCGCCGCCGTGCGCCCCCCAGCCGCCATACGTGTCCACGATAATCTTCCGGCCGGTGACGCCTGCATCTCCCTGCAGAGGGAAAGGAAGAAATGGGGGGGGGATGAGAACCGGGGTCCCCACAGGGCAGGGCGGACCGGCAGCTGCAGCGCGGTGATGGCCGCTGGACTAACAAGGAAAGCATGCCCTGAAGCTGCCTGTGGACATTTTCAAAGCCCCCCTCCCTCCAAAGGTGGGAGTCAGCTAGAAACCTTGCAATGTAGGGGCGTCTGGGTGGCTCAGTTGGTTAAGTGTCCGACTTTGGCTCAGGTCATGATCTCACGGTTTGTGGGTTCGAGACCCGTGTGGGGCTCTGTGCTGACAGCTCAGAGCCTGGAGCCTGCTTCAGATTCTGTAATTCCCTCTCTCTCTGATCCTCCCCTGCTCATGCTCTCTCTGTCTCTCTCTCAGAAATAAATAAAACATTAAAAAATTTTTTAAATAGTTTTAAAAAAATAAAAAAGAAATCTTGCACTGTAACCCAGTTCAGTCACTGACCCACTACAGAAATCAGGTAACCTGCCAGAGCCTCATCAGAAAGTGCAAACTAAGGGCCAGAGGTTCTCTGGAAACACAGCCGGCTCCTACTTCAGTCTACTTTTATGAGTCATTTGCGATGGGAAGATCCAAGCTCCAGGAGAGTCCTGGGCCGGGACACGCCCTGGACTGTGGCCCTGGCTGGCAGCTCCCAGGAAATGCCATGGAGCCCATTTCTTCAAGTGTCTGCTCTGTGCAACATCAGGCAGTAATGATGGGTTTGTTTGTTTTTTTTTTATCTTTTTTTTTTCTGGGTGAGGGGAGGGACAGAGGAAGAAGAATCTTTTTTCAAGCGAGGAGGGGAGAGGCAGAGAGGAGCAGGGAGGTCAGAGGTTCCAAAGCAGTCTCCACACTGACAGCAGAGAGCCTGATGTGGGGCTTGAACCCATCATGAACCCCATCACGACCTTAGCCAAAGTCAGATGCTTAACAGACTGAGCCACCCAGGTGCCCCAGGAGAGAGAGAATCCCAGGCATGGGGCCTGACTCAGGGCTCGATCCCATGATCCTGGGGCCATGACCTGAGCTGAGATCAAGAGTCAGCTACTCAACCGAATGAACCACTGGGGGATCGCGGTGATGATGTTAAGTGCTTTGGGGAAAGGCCGCATACTCTATTCCCCTGCTAGGAGACCCACACTTCCCACTGGCACATCTAGGCTTTGAGATGTCCTGCAGGGAATGGTGGTCAGCTCTACCGTTCCTTCAACCTGTTTCTGCTCTACATTTGGTCGCGGATCCTGTTACAGGGGCTCTGCTTTGCGGTAACGCGTCCCCACTGAGGCGCCCCGGGCAGAGGTCAGCAGCCCCTCAGATGTGCTCTGCCCATCACCACTTCCTCTCTGCTGCCACAAAGGAGACCTGTGGCAAAGGCCCAGGAGTGCCATCCGGGAGAGGCCGGCCGCCCGCGGCGGTGAGCTGGCATCTAGACGGGCAAGGCAGTGGCTTGGGCCAGCATGACATGTCTGGAGGGGGAGGGCCAGGCCACACTAGCTGGGTGAGTCCCGGGGACATGCCCCCAATTCCTCCTGCACTGACACAGGGACGGCAGGCCCCACGGAGTGTGAGCCGACCCCGTGTTCTGTCCAGGGCCGGACATGGCTGAGTCACACAAAGGCACCTCCTCCTGAGCGCTCAGGGGGTAAGACGTCCAGTAACACAGACACACCAGGAGAGCTTTGCTCCGAGGCAAGGGCGCACCTGGGGACCTCCGATGACGAACCGCCCGCTGGGCTGCAGATGGTAAATGGTGTCTTCGTCCAGGTACTTGGCTGGCACCACGGCCGCGATCACCTGCTCCTTCAGGGCCGTGCGCATGTCCTCCAGCGTTATGTCCTCATTGTGCTGCACGGAGATGACGATGGTGTGGACGCGCACGGGGATGACTGCACCATTGTCCTGTATGTACTGCACTGTCACCTGTCAAGTCACAAGGGCAGGAGGAGACGTGGTGAGGCCCTGCCCCCAGCCGAGGACACACCGCTGCCAGGCACAGACACTCGGGGCAGGCGGGACTCCCAGGAGCCAAGCGAGGGGGTGGGGAGCTTCTTGTCCTCCAAGGACCTCTGGGAAAGTTAATCGGACATCTTCTTGTATTTGAGTATTTGCCCAGTGCCAGGGGATGGCTGGGTGTGAGGCATGAGCTATTCCCACCTATGACCACAATTAGTGCCACTTAGAGACTCAGGGTTAGAGTTTCCTCTCTACTTGTGACCCAACTAGACTCCTCCCCTTCTATGTCAGTGGGTTCTGGGTGCCAGCGAAGGTCCCCCTGGCCAAAGCCCTCTCTCCACCCTCCATGGCTCAGAGCTCCTGCCAAAGATCACAGGCATCCATGGGCCACACCGGCTGCTCCAGCCCCTTGGCAGAGGAGCTCCAGAAGTGTGTGGGGCCAGAAGACTGGCCTGCTGTAGGGACAGGGTGACAGGGGCTCAGGTCAGGCTGGCGGAGATGGAGCAACAAGCCCAGAAGGCCAGCTTCTGGGTGCCTGAGCAAAAGAAAGGAAAAGAGCCGAGAGCGTGTGGAAGGAAGGTAACCTTGCAGGGCAAGCCACAGGGGCTGTTCTAACCCTCGCTTCTCCCCAGGTGGGCCATCTGTGTGTGGCCAGTTCACGTTTAGGTCATCCCAGCAAGCCAGGCAGTATCAGCTCTGCTTTACAAAGGAGCAAAAGCCAGGCTAGGAGAATCGAAGTGCCTTGTCTGAAGTCACGCAGCAGCCTGTGACAAGCCAGAGAGCCAGACCCCGCTCTGCCTGATCCGAAAGCTGGTGGCCATTCCTGCAGCAGCACAGACCAAATCCTCATTCAGAGACCCCGTGCTCTAGTGACTCGACAGTGAGCATGATGTCCCAGCCCGATGACACAGCCCCATTCCGTTGGTAACAGAGGACTGCGGTCTGGGCCCCCTGGGCTTGTGGAGCCAGAGGGAAGGGGACGGTGAGGACAGTGGATGACACTGGAGAGAAACCGGCTTTGACTGCAGGCCCTGCACGCTGGAAGCCAGGCCACGAGCTGCGAGCCGCTGCTACCACCCTGTGTTACAGCTAGGAGGGCTCAGGCCCCTGAACAGAGCACCTGGGTCAAGATCACACAGCCAACAGAGCCAGGGCTCTGCCCAGCAGAAGGCTGTCACTCAAGACCCCGAGGGACATGCGGGAACCAAAGGGCAGTGTGGATCCACAAGCGCAGTGCCGGGTGCGGGGCCTGCGGGAGCGCGGTTATGCCACATGTCCCTGGTAGCCACGCTGGCTGGCACGCACAGCACTACTTCCTACCCCAGGGCCTTGAGAGGACCACGGGACAGCAAATGGTGCCTCTCCAGGGCCGTGCCGGCAGCAAGGTCTCTGCCCGCCCAAGGCCCCTCAAATATCCACCAAACACTGGGCCTGCATCAAACTGCTACTCTGTGCCTTGCCCAGTTCAAAGAACAGGTGGGTGGAATCCAGAAGAAGGAAGAGAAGAGCCCAGCCCATGTGACGCCTGATCCTAGTGCGAGGGGCAGGTGCGCAGTGACATCTGAATCCTGAGAGCTACCTTTAAATGCTGGGCTACGTGCACACAGATGTGATGGGCTGCTAGAGTTGGGGTGGGGGTCCGCAGGAGGGGTGGCTCCGTGGCTGGCTCCAGGACCAGATCGGTTATATCGGCACCGGGCCTCGGGAGAAGGCCGGCACCCAGAGGCGCTCCCGAGGCGCCTCCTCTGCTCCCCACCACCGGCCGAGAGCCCCAGCAACACCCATCCACATAGGGCTGCAGGACTGTGGCCGAGCCAAGGGTTCCAAGCGTGCCTCTTCTCTCATCGCCTCAGCAAGATGCGGGGGAAACACACCCACGGAAAACACCACTCTGACCGGGCACAGAAACGGCCTTCCGGACTGCCGCTCGGTTCGCAATATCAGCGGCCAGAATTCGCTCAGGTGGAAAGATTCATCCTGTTCACCGTTAACACTCTGGTCAGATGAGGAAAGTCCTTCACCAACAGGCCATGGAGCCAGCCTAGAAACGGGTCCTAGCACAGCGACCCTTGGGCAGCGGGGCAGACCCACCCGGGGCTTCTGTGACACCAGGAGCTTGGCCCCCCTGCAGGGGGGGGGCAGTGAGGTGGACTTTGGCATCCAAAGTAGCATCAAGAGAATTCCACGTGTCCCTGCGGGAAGGTCCTCACACCTCTACCGCTGAGCGGGACGATGGGGGCCTCCCCTATTTCGGCTGGTCCACCGCGGTGCCCCCAGGTCTCACGGCCACACGAGGAAAGGGAAGTCCCAGCGCTCTCCTTCCTCCAGCCCCTGCTCTAGGATCCCGTTTTCCACAAACCCGCCTCCTGCCTCCCATCCCAGCACGGTTCCGGACGGGACGGGGCCGGGGGCACCAGCAGCCGTGGGCCCCTTTCCATTGATACCCTCTCCTGCCCCACGACCCCGAGGAACACCTGAGGGATGCTGACGGCTCCACTCCCCGCCCTAGGGGGCATGCGGAGAACACCAGGAAGGGCTGGCTTTAGGCCACAAAGGTACTTCCTCATCCCGGGTTCAGACAGCTGCAACCTCACCCCGTGCAGCCTCACACCTGCGGTGAGATCAGTGCACCTCCGTGCGGCGGGGGCCATGGGACCGTCACGTGCCCCACACTGAGCTATACAACCACGTGCGCCACATTCCAAGTCCGGGGGCAGGAGAAGACCCCGTCTGGTGGTGGGCACCAGGGGAAACCGCAGGAGGTGGGAGCTTTGCTGGCCACTGATGGACAGGAGGGAACCTGAGAAGATTCCAGGTGAGGTGAAGGGCGGGAGCAGAGGCGCCAAGCACTAAGGAGCGAAGTAATTGAGATTAAGCAAGGACTGGGGAGGGGGAGGGGGAGGACGGTAAAACCGGAAGAGATAAGAGGCTTGGAATGGCAAAATAACACCCTGGGGTTTTCTCCCTGTAGGAAGCAGACAACTGTAAAGGATTCCAAGCAAGTATTAGGAAATTTGAAGTCCAAAGGGAGTTAAGTGGCATTTCCAGGCACGGAAAGTCCTTGGGAGGGCACGGCGCGCATCCCCACGGTGGCCTGGCAATCAGACTGGGGCAGAAGAGATGCTCTCTAGGGAAAACATGAAGCGAGGCAGGATGGAGACAGAGGGGCACTGAGCAGGACGGGGTGGGGGGCACCGTGGCCTCCCTGGAGCGGAGGAGGAGGTGACCGGGAGGCTGCACACGATGGCTCTCGGGCACACGTGTTTGCAGGGGGAATGAGAAACAGGGCTGCTGATCCCGACATCCTGCGGGTGGAAGTTCTGGGTGCTGAGCATGACACAGTAGAAGCTGAGTGCAAGCACGGGTGGAAGGGGAGAGGTGTGCAAAAGTGCCAATGGCCTGTTGGACGCTGGGAGATGAGCCAGGGGAAAAAGCCCCGGGAAGGGGGCCAGCAGGGCCACCAGGGTGACACAGGGCAGGGACCTGGAGAGGGGAGGTGGACGGGGCACCTCTGCCCATGTGCACTAACACTTGCATCACCGCCGGCCTTCACATGTGGACTCCGGCGGGGACGTCCCCATGGTCTGGAGCAGAGAGGTCAGGGCCCCTGGGGACAGAGAGTCCAGAACAGCAATGGGAAAGCGTTTTCATGAGAAACAGTGATAAAGGGGCACAGCGAGATCGCACTTGTCAACTTGGCCTGTGGACCTTGCTCGAGGTGTGGAGGCTTGCGGCTGTGAGTGGGCAGTGACCGAAAGTCAGGCCAGTTAAGAACTAAATGTGCAATAAACTATTAAAAAAAACAACAACAACTAAATGTGCAGCAGGAATCAAGGAACCATATCACCAGGGTCAACACATGCTAAGAAGGAAAAAAAATCAATTTTTCTGTATTTTTGATATTTTTCACAATAAAAAAATCAGGGGAGAAAACACATAGACCTGAAGGGTTTTCTAATAAAGAGTCTTATTCACAATCAACAATTCTTTGAAGGTCTGGACTGAACATTTTGATTCTAACAATGATAAGAACCAAGGGGACCCCGGGCTGCTGACAGTGGGGGGGGGGAACTCCACGGGAGGGGGGAGGAGAAGGCTCACCTGGGTCTTGGAGTCAGGCCTCAGCCAGGGGAGGACCCCAGAGCGCCTGAGGTCCGCCATTCGGGCATTGAGCTTGTGGGCCAGGATGATAGTGAGGGGCATGCACTCTTCCGTCTCGTCAGTGGCGTAGCCGAACATGAGACCCTGGAGGAGAACGTCAACAACACGCATGTTAGAAGACAGGAAGACTTTCTTCTCATCTAGGCCATAGCTGTATTGGGTGCCTTGTGCACATCTGCCCCGGGGCCCTTGTGGAGGGGAAGACGCGGCCCTTGACCTCCCAACGCTCTGGGACAGGGGAGAAGACAAGCCCAAATCGGGCATTGGCCACCAGTCTTCCCCAAGTAGGCCGCGTTCTCGAGTTGCTGTCCTGAAGCAGGGGTGTCCTAATTTATTCCAGGCACACGGACCTCCCCGGGGCTCCTGGGGGTATGGAGGGGGTCCGCCCCACTGTGGGTCCAATCCATTACTCAGGAACTTCCCGGCTGGCCTCTCGGCACGGAGCCAGGGTGGACACAAGCAGCGCTCTCCTGCCCACCTGACGGCACAGCTGCGCCCCCTGTTTAGTCACCTGATCTCCGGCCCCGACGTCCTCTTCGTTTCTGTCTAGGTGCACACAGCGGGCAATGTCCGGGGACTGTTGCTCCAGGGCCACCAGCACGTTGCAGGTCTTGAAGTCAAAGCCTAGGCAGAAGGGAGAGCGGGCCTTCGTGGGGACACGGGTCACACCGAGGGGGGCTTCCGGCATCCTGGCAGACTGCTCAGCCCCCGACATGGCATTTCGTGGTGGGGTGGGCGGTCTCTAAACAGCTGGGATCCGCCTGGGCCCAAAGCTGAGAGGCCCAGGATAGGGAAGGCCACAGGTCTGCCCCATGTTATCATCTGCAAGACTGGTCAGAGAATATCCTCCACAGCGTGTTTTACTACAGTCGATTATACCCAGATTAAAAATATATACCCTACACAGAACTGCAGTGTAAAAAACCAGGTAATAGCTGGGCTGGGGGACTTGTGGCCCGGGCCCAGGTGTCTACGTATGAAACACATTGAACAAAGACGGTGCACATCAACTGTGCAGAGAGGCTCCCAGAGTCCTCGGATCCCAAGCTCTGCACAGGGCCTGGAGCCAAATGGGAAAGCCACGCCTCTGGAGGTCACGGCCACGTCTGCCCACCCCCGCAGTTCCCAGGCGCCCTGCCGCAGGCCTGGGACTTGTCTGGGGGGCGCTGGCCAGCGGCAGTCCCCTCCCCAGAGCCCCCAGAAGGGGCCGCTGGGCACAGCCAGCGCGATCCTCTCCCTGTGGGCCTTGCTGGCCCCGGTCATGGGCACTGTGTGACTCGGGGGCTGACACTCACGGATGCTCCACCACCAGGTCACGTATCAGTGACAAGCTGAGGAGCTGTCACTCTCTTTCCAGTCTGTTCTACCTATGCTGCCAGTGTGAACTTTACTAAAACCAATCGGCCGACCCAGATCAAGGCTGTTGTTTATGTACGTGCTTCCCGTGGGGCCTGCTGCCCGGTGAAGGCGAACTGAGACACCTCAGTACCACCTAGCCCCCCGACACACTCCCGGGGCTAGCCTTCAGCGTGGCCCGTTTTCCTACCTCCACTAGGTCTCCATCTAGAATGCTCTCCCTCCAGCTCCCTGTCCCCACATGCCCAAATCCAACAAGCTCTCAGTAAACGTTCCTGTTCCTGGACCTTCCCTCCCCCTCCCTCCAAGGTACTCGCCGCTGGGCACCTCCTGCGGCACCGTTTAACGCCCAGCAGTGCCCCCACTCTGGGAGCACCAGGACGCCATTGCAGCTTCCTGTTCCCAGAGAATGTTTTTGAACACACAAACCAACGAGGCATCTTTAGAGGCCTGCCGAGGACTCACTGACTGCGCAGTAAACATTTTGCATTTTCCCTAATCGCTCTCTGAATAGTGAAGCTTCTCAGCGCTGCAAATCCGCCCAGGGCTCCAAGCGGTTCGGAAAAATCGAATTCAGGGGGCCAAGGGGTGAGGAGCAGAGCTCGGAGGGCAGCCAGCCCAGCAGGTGTGCAGCAAAGAGCAGTGTGGGGCGGTCGGCCCGGGGACCTGCTAGTGCAGCCGCCACGCTGTCGCTGTCTGGGGTCCTCCGGGTTACAGGCACAGCGGCCGGCTGGGTGCACAGAAATGCGGCCGGCAGCAGAGCTGGGCTCTCTCTCGCTTCTTCCTGCCCAGCACACGTTGCCTCCTGGGAAGTGCCCCCTCCACCGAGTGCAGAACAGGGCTTGCTCTTGAATAAGGCCTACATGTCTTAAACAGTGGCCTGCTCCTGATAGGACAGGGGTGTAGCTGTGCATGGTAACAGGTGGGGAGGCTGCGGGCCTGCGACAATGTATTTCCTCTATGAACACCCCCTGTGCTGACTGCGAGAATGTTCCCGTGCTCACTGGTTCTCACCTCGCTTTCCTGTGCTCGAGTGAGTACCCTGGGCGGGACAGAGGTGGCTGCAGTGAGCTTCTGTGTCTGCACCCTCAGCGACGAGGGACTCTCGCTCATACGTGTGCATTGCATCATGCCAGCCTGCCCCGCCCCACAGAGGTGGCATACGTCACCCTAAAGAACCCGTAAGTGGGAAGTCTGGGTGCACAGGCCCTCAGCATCGGCTCTCGCACACAGTCCTCGGATGCCGCTCCAAACTGGGTCCCTTCCCGCCCTGCCCCGTCTCAGATGTTGGAATCTGCTATGAGCCCCCTCTCCCTGCCCCGTTCTTTCTAGCTGTCACTCTGGCCTGGTTACAGCGCCCTTCCTCGATTCCTGCCAGGGCCTGGACCCCTTCCCTGGGATGCAACGTCCCACACTGCCTGCCCCTGGGGCCAACCTCGGCCAGCCTGTCTTCTTCGCCTGCTATGAGGACCGGTTCTGGGCCGAGTTGCTTTGTTTTTCTTTGTTTAGAATGAGAAGCCGCATCGTTAGGCAGAAAGCGCAGAAGTCTCAAAGGGGCATCCGCTTACTGGCCATCACCTTACGCGCAAATTATTCATATCTCCAAGCCTCAGTTGGAGACTCCTCTCCGGGAGAAGCGCAGCAGAGGGCCTCAAACAGTTAAGAGAACAAATACAGAGAGCAGCGCCCCCGCCTGGCAGAGATCATCTCCCCAGCGGAGGGCGGCTCCCTTTACTCAGTGCTTCTCTCTTCCAAAGCCTTTGCCAGCACCAAGACCAGAGGCCACACGGATGGACCCTGGCTAGTCAACCGGGCGCCATCCGCTGGGCCGCCATGCTATCGCCAGAGACTATGACGCGTGACCTGCCAGGCGGGCCAAGGAGTGTTACTTCTCCCGGTTGGGACTTGCACTTGCAGAGGATGGACACCCCCCCCCAATCTGACACAGCCTCAGGGGCGCCCACGTGTTTCAGACCCAGGGGTCCGCCTCACCCTTGGCGGAGTCGTCGTAGCCGATGTGCCTGATGGTGCTTCTCACCACCCGCTGGTAGTCCACTGTGGCCGTGGAGGTGATCTCTCCACAGAGCAGCACCATGCCCGTCTTACACACCGTCTCTGCAAGGGGGGGGGGGGGGGGGGAGGGAAGTTCAGTGGCCAGGCGCCAGCAGAGGGAGCACCGCGCCCAGAGCCCGCTCGGCACTGAGAAAGGGGCTCAGGAAGAGTCTTACAGGGCATGGAGGCCAGAAATAAAGGAATAATGCTAACAAGCAGAGCAAATCCCGGTAGAAGTGCGACCACATGTGAATGCTGCCCGGAGAACTACACTGCGACAGACGGGTCACACCTCGCTCTCACAGTGAGCACGTCCTTCTCGTGTGCTCTTGAACCGCTTATTCAGCCTCTCTAAGTCTGCATCCCCAGCTGCCACGTGAAGACAGCGGTAGGACTGCCGTGTGGCTCAAAGCAAGGCGATGGTGGCAGAGGGCTGTCATAAGGAATGCAGTCAACACGCCTCACACACACACAGACACACACACACTCCAGGAGGCCGCCCCTGCCCCTTACTCCTAAGCCCCCACTGCAGGCGGAGGTCCTGAGGTCAAGGCGGGCCAACCTTCTCATTGGCCATTCACAAAGGTACCAGGGTAAAGCGTACCCTCAGAGGGCACAGGTCCCTGTAGTGCTCAGTGCAGGGACTGCGGGAGCACAGGAGAGGAAGGAGCCGTCTGTGCAGTGCACAGTGTAGACAGTGGGGCTCTGGTCTCCATGCTGGGCACCCCTGCCCTGTGACCTTGGCCAAGGCCCTGATTCAGCTGCACCCATGATCACCTCGGGGGCCCTCCAGGGGCCCTCCTGGCTTTCTGCTGTGCCGAGGGCGTCAGCACAGGCAAAGGCCTCATGCCCAGCCCATTGAGGTCTTCAGCAGGGAGTGGGTGTCCCTTACCACAAGCCACCTTGGCATTGGGGTCCTGCCTCAGATGGGCATCCAGCACGGCATCACTGATCTGGTCACAGATCTTGTCTGGAGGAGAAGCAACATGTGTAAGAATCACAGAGATACCAGGTCCAACAAACTGAAGTATCAAATAATTAGATATTTGGTAAGTTTACATATCAAATCTACCTACTGAAGAGGACACCTCTTTAAATATAAAAAATTAGGAATTTTTTGAAAGTTTTACTTCTTCCCATTTCTGTTAATTTTGGATGATGTGTATTATATAAGGTCATAGCATTCCCCAAAAAAGACATACGTTCCAAAATCAGTTCTAAGAGACTAAAGCAATTCACACTAAAGACACAGATACACAGACACAGACACACAAAGACACACACAGACACACACACACACACACAGAGTCTTCTATTAAAAAGTCTCTCATTCCTTAAGATATTCCCTTTAGGTCTAAAATCTAGAAAACTCCTAGAAATAGAAGTTAAAATAGCTGGGGTGACTGGATGGCTCAATGGTTGAGTGTCTGACTTTGGCTCAGGTCATGATCCTATGGTTCATGAGTTCTAGCCCCCTATCAGGCTCTCTGCTGTCAGTGAGGAGCCTGCTTCATGCCTTCTGTCTTCTTCTCTCTCTGCTCTACCCCTGACTCGCACGGTCTCTCTCTTTCTCCAAAATAAATAATCATCGATATATATGTGTATATATATAAATATATATATATATTTAACAAGTGGATATGATCATTAAAATGTATAATTATTAAAAAAGAAGTTAAGGGGCGCCTGGGTGGCTTAGTCGGTTAAGCGTCCGACTTTTGCTTAGGTCATGATCTCGCGGTTTGTGGGTTTGAGCCCCGCGTCGAGCTCTGTGCTGACTGCCGCCAGCTCAGAGCCTGGAGCCTGTTTCAGTCTGTGACTCCCTCTCTCTCTGACCCTCCCCTGCTCACGCTGTCTCTCTCTCTCTCTCTTAGAAATAAATAAAAAAATTTAAAAAAAAAGAAGTTAAAATAGCTAATGATGTCAGTGAGATTAGGTGCCAACACATAAAATCAGATGCGACAAACATACTTTTCTCTGCAGTTTCTGCGAGCAGCAACACACTGTGTATACAGCACCAAGCCTGAATCCACCGGCCCAGCTGCAGAAATCTGTAAGAGAGCCTCTACACATCACTGCTATTCTACATTTCCATAAGCAGCTCTCAGATCTTCCCCTGGCCATTCAGCAGCCTCCTGGAGGCTAGATGTCCTAGCTGGGTTTGACCTCAGTCAAGGTGGGACTGACCACAGCTCAACAGGAGCCCCCGGGATTCGACCTTATTTTTCCACTACTTGCCTTCAGGACTCCACATGGTTGAGCATGCGGACTCCTCAATGGCACGATGGAAAAGTCCACTCTTGCTTTGAGGTTGTGCGAACTGTCAATGTTCACAGATTCAGAAATAAAAATGACATCTATTACACATATTATGTCTCATTTAATGTTCAAAATACCCACAGAATAGGCTCTTTTTTTCATGTTTATTTTCTTATTTTTGAGAGAGAGAGAGAGCAAGCTAGGGACTGAGAGAGACAGGTAGAGGGAGAATCCCTAGCAGGCTCTGCACTGATAGCGCAGAGCCCAATGCGGGGCTCGAACCCACAAACCATGAGATCGTGACCTGAGCCAAAGTTGGACACTCAACCGACTGAGCCACCTGGGTGTCCCCAGAGTTAGCTTTTAACAGATTAATACAGTTTTTTCCAGTTTTATTGAGGTATGATTGGTGTACGAAACTAATCTGCATAAAATTAAAGTACACAATTTGAGGAGTTTGGACATGTGAGTGCTCTTACGTTATCATCACCATAAACAAGGTAAGAAACATCTGTCACCTCCAAAAGTTCCCTTGTGTCCTTCTGTTTTTTGTTTTTTAGTGTTTATATGAAGAATCCAGACCCACAATCAAGCGGCTCTGCTGTCCTAAGCTCATCATTTAAAGCATTCACGCCAACGTAACTTAAAATAGTAATCTGCCATCAAAGGTGAACTCTCACATCTTTCCTTGAGAAACTGCTACTAAACCTCGGGGCTTTCTAGGCACGCCCTCTCCAGTGGCAGACCGCAGTTATAAATCTAGGCTTGTTTAATGCCACCACCTCCGCACACTCCTACCAGTGAAAGCCTGCTGCTAACATACCTCCCCCAGCCTTACCCATCAGGACTCCTAGCATTACTCACATGCTGACTGTGGACGACTCTGCTTGTTTCAAGGACTCGGGTCACATGTCCCCAGTCCACACAGGGGAGTGGGATAAGGGGCATTAGAGATAAAGCCAAGATGAGCAAGGGTGTTGAAACACTTCCGCAGACTAAAATAACGCCTCGGGAGGCTCTTTCTAAACTGTTTCTTTAGGCTTGCAAAATTGCTATCAGTATCACCCAGTGGCCGTAAGATAGCTAAGAGTTGGTTTTCTTGCGAGTTGAGAAAGCATTCATTTGATCCTCCTGGTGGAAGAGTTCAGCACTGGAATGACAAGCAAGAAGCCCTCAAGCTTAGAGGAAGATGACCTAGTTGTACAGTTAATTGATTGTGGCAACTGAAGGGAGAGTCACACGGACTGAAAGGCAATCATCAAGGAGACAGAACGGCCATTCGATTGATTAGAATTGTCCTTCTCTGTCCACCGAGCACAGCAGGGCGTGCACTATGGGACCGCTGACCCCTGCACGCCCCGGCACCCACTTTTTCCAGGTGGAGCAAATCCTAACCCATGAATGGCCATCACATGTTAGACAGCAGTGAATTTGAGGCTCTGAGAGTTGTGAACCTAGAGACTTTCTAAAGTTATGCACAGTGAAAGGGGGCTATTTGTTTTGAATTGAGCTAAGTCACATACAAAACTGAGTTTAAACCAAGGTTTAACAGCGGCACTACTGACATTGGGGGCCAGAAAATTCTTTGCTGCAGGGGGGAAGGTCTTGTGCATTAGGGAGGTTTAGAAGCAGATGTAGCCTCACTATCCACTAAAGGCCAGTGGCACCCCCAACTCCTCACAGCAGAGTATGACAGACAACCAAAAATGTTTTCAGACATTACAAAATGCCCTTGGGGGAAAAGAGGCAAATTGCCCCCAGTTGAGACCCACCAGCTAAAGCGTATAGAAGGTGATGTCTAAAGCTGAGTTACAAGGTATGAAATAACAATGATGAGGAAGATGAAAAAAAAGGTAGCCTTAGCGAATAGTTACCAAAACTTTAATTTCTCAGATGAATTTTGAAGTGCATAATAGGGGCGCCTGGGTGGCCTAGTCAGTTAAGCGTCCGACTTCAGCTCAGGTCATGATCTCACAGTTCGTGGGTTGGAGCCCCACGTCGGGCTCTGTGCTGACAGCTAGCTCAGAGCTTGGAGCCTGTTTTGGACTCTGTGTCTCCCTCTCTCTCTGACCCTCTCCTGCTCACACTGTCTCTCTCTCTCTCTCTCTCTCTCTCTCTCTCAGAAAAAAAGAACACACATTGAAGAAGTGCATAAGGGATAAACCAGTGTGTCCAGCCCCCAAATTCTTCTAGAGCAGTTGTTCACAAAGTGTGGTTCCCACAGCAGCAGCAAAAGCATCTCCTGAGAACTTACAGGGAGCCTCATGCAAGATCTACTAGATTAGAAAATTCTGGGGGTGGGGTCCGGCACTCTGTCTTAACAAGCCTACTGGGTGATACTGATGCTCCCTGATGTCTGAGAATCACTGACCTGCAGCCTGAGGCTCTGATCATGGCCCTCACTGTCACACACGCGCCTCCCCCATCTGCCCACAGCACCAAAAAACACTCGAATGTTCTTCCTCCTCAACAGGTCATCTGTATTTCTTCTGGGTAATATACCTGAGGCTTTCAGGACCTGGAGATCTGTCTCAGTGACTACTGGAATGTGCTGTTCGTTCCTAGACTACACAGGCTTTACACGCAAAACTTAGTGACCACAGTCTTGTTTGAGAGAACATTGGAACATTCTCTGTTGACTTGAGTCGCTCATCAATAATAAGGCTTTATCTTGACCCCCAATATATAAAGCTGGTCTCTGATACATGTTTGATGTGTAATATGTGGTATCTGATACATGTTCAATGTGCAATATGTTCAGTCAACCCACCATGTGTTATGGTGGCCTCATCGTGTGGAGGTGTTGGCAGTGGGCAGCAGCATGAACCCTTGGCTTCATTAACGAACAATTTCTCATTTCATAATCAGTGACTGTTTTACACAACTATTAAATTAGGAGAATAAAAAACTGCTTCTTATGGTGTCTCCAGAGGTCCCCTCATGGTAAGGAACACAGATTGCTTTCAAGGCCCCTAGTAAAATGGCTTCCCCGGCACAGGCCATCATCGGTCCACAACCACCTACTTACCTGGGTGTCCCTCTCCTACAGACTCCGACGTGAACATGAAGGCTCCTTCTTCACTTAGAGAGTGGTCACACAAGCCATCTACCGGGCCATTCATCTTCGCTCGCTTCTCCACTTGGTTTCTTCAAGGTAACGATTTCAATGCTGTTGACTTTGCCTGAGGTGGTTTTGTGTGGTGGTGGGTTGCTGTTTTCTTTTTTCTCCCCTGTGAACCCAACAGGCTTGTTTGTCCTTGGCAGAGCCACAGGGCTCGCTTCTGGTGAACCGCCTGGGAGCACCTGAGCAGAAGGTGAGGACGGTGAGGAGGGCGGGCCTGAGCACGGACGCGTCACTCTCTCCGACTGGTCACCGCTTGCTCCTGAGTGACTCCTTTATATGGAAAAGTGAAAGGGTCTGAATAATCATGTGAGAAAATTGGAGGAGTCCATTTCCTGGGAAGTGGGGGGAGGTCTTCTTACCTTGAGGAATTTCGGTCCTCAGCTTGGATTTCCCAAGCCCCAACGTCTGGTCAGTGTATGGTGAAGAAGGCTGTATAGAGTTCTGCAGAACTGAATGAAGGACCTTTGGGACTCGGCTTCAGCTCTGCAGCTAATCTCCATATTGGGCCAAGGTTAACATCCCACGTTGGAGGGCGGGGGTCTGCGGAGACTCAGGGATACAAATAGGCAGCAAGGAACCCCTTCCCAGAGATATGGTTCGGCTAAGGCTGCGGCACAGGGTGGCCTTTGCCATTGGGTGCTGCCCTTCCTCCCCCACACCTTGTTTGTGTTGGGCTCTCCCCTTTCTTCTACCTTCTCAGAGCAAGAGCACACACCTGTATTCTGAGCCAGCTTGGACGTTACACAACACGTTCATTTAGAGGAAAAGCTTTTGAGCCCACATTTCTCTGCCAATAGAAAGCACCTAAGATGTCAACTTCTCTAAAACACCGGCAGTCACATTAATAAGCAAGATGTTAAAAGAAGTATCTGGACAGGTTGCAGAAGACAGTATATATATATAAAGAATTATATATATTTAAAAGTATACATATATTTATATATATGTATAAGAGATGGACTCATTATAGGGAAATTGCCCAAGTCCAGCTTCCATAAGATACATTAAACATCTACCTATTCAGTCCTGTACACTTGATCAACATTCTGATGCCATGACTCCTGCACATTTTCTGTGTTGACCACGAAAACAAGTAGACAGGGTTATATCTGTAGCCAAATTCATGCCCTAAATGACAGCAGCTCTCTCTTCCTTCTCTCCCGCTCTCAGACCTAGCTGCGTCCTCAGGCTGCAGGAACAGTGCAGAACTGAGGTCACAGACAGTGAGAATGGGTGGAGAAACCAGTTCGCACTAGAGGGCAATAAAATGCAAGCAGCCAAAAGCTCATGCACCGAACACCGGACTGTGGGAAGCGAAAGGCAGGATGCAGTGGCCCCAAATCCCTTCTATACTTAGAATATGAGCATTACAATTTCTTTTTCCTGCCACTCCAAACCTTGAGTTTTGCCACCTGGTCGGCAGTAGTAGCAC
Source organism: Crocuta crocuta (assembly GCF_008692635.1). Lineage (NCBI taxonomy): Eukaryota > Metazoa > Chordata > Mammalia > Carnivora > Hyaenidae > Crocuta > Crocuta crocuta. Next base: position 2,703,294 of record NW_027533256.1, read on the forward strand.
TATCCATCCAGGGAATTAAACTATATTAAAGTGACCTCTTTGTGGGATAAAGTAAGAGGTTTTACATATATGTATTTCATCAGAGGCATTTAACAAACAGCGAGCTGGGCCGCTCAGGCACGAGACCGCTGAAGGTTCTGAGAGAAAAAGCCACCGGGAAGGGATGGAAAAATGAGGCTCAAACAGGGACTTTAGACAACATAGCCTTGTCCTTGTCAGCACACGGGAGTCCTCATGTTTGCACTTAAAATATTTCAACATCGCTGTCCCTTTGTAAATTTCTTCTGGGTACACTGGTTTTAAACCTGGAGGCAATATGAGCTAATGTTTAATGTGAACTGTAGACCTAGGTTAGCCTAGCAGCTAGAACTGTAGCCATTATGCTCTAACTCTGCTTTGAGAGCAAGATGGACTTTACGTAACAAGTACTCACCAAGGTCCTAGAGCTGGCACTAAATCAGGGAGGAAAGCCTAACTGCGCCCTGGATTCCAGAAAGCACGGAGTGGAGGGGCGTGTCCTATACAGAGAAGTGGTGCTTTCAGAAACATATGCAGAAGGCTTCTGTAGCCTAGACACCAAATCAGAGTGAGGGAAGGATCTGGAAGCACGGAGTTCAGTCCACATCGTATGTGTGGGTCTTGTATGATACCCCCACTAAATCTAGGCCACCTTATTATATTCCTTCAGCAGACAGATGCTAGTTAGCAAGCAGCACAGAGAACACCGTGGGTGACAGTCTGGGCTTCAGGGCTGGAGCCCTGCTTGGCCCCTAACCCACTGTCCACCCTAGGGTAGGCTTCCTAACCTTCCTCAGTGGCTGTTTCCTCATCTGTAAAGCAGGTTAAGTAATTACTTACCTCACAGCATCATTGTGAGAAATAAATAAGACTTCAATAAAAATATTCCTTAAGCACCTTCCATGTGCATAATACATGATCTTTTTTTTTTAATTTTTAATGTTTATTTATTATTTTGAGAGAGACAGAGACAGAGGACAAATGGGGGAGGGGCAGAGAGAGCCAGAGACACAGAATCCCAAGCAGGCTCCAGGCTCTGAGCCATCAGCACAGAGCCCAACACGGGGCTCAAGCCCACAAACCATGAGATCATGACCTGATCCAGTCGGACGCTTAACTGACTGAGCCACCCAGGTGCCCTGATATATGATCTTCTTATATAAAAAGATAAAATGCAAGGCCCTAACAATGCTGAATCTGTCAAAAGATTTCCCTTTTGTACTAAATGTTACCAGATTTTGTACTAAATGTAGTAAAAGTAATCGCACTTGAACCAAGAGTTGAAATAGTGGTTTCAATCCACCCCCTTCAGAGAGAACTGGCACACCTTGGCAGAGGTCTAATTAGAAAACTGAACCTAATGGGGACTTTGTATCCCTAATTTGTCATCAGAAACTCAAATTAAAACCTCTCTTACACACAAGCTGTCCTGCTCTTCCTTACGCATGAGTTGTCATAATGTCTCCCCACCCCCAGCCCCACTGATTACCTAAGTCCAATTCATGGTGTCAAAGGCCCACAGTTGATTTCACTTCCATGCAGCAACCTTCAACTCTGAAGCTTCGCTGACAAGCCTATGAAGAAACTTGGCTTTGAAAACAAATGTCATTTTGGCCAGATTCACCCCTGATATTAAAATATAAAATACCAGATGAATGTAAAATACCAAGCAAAAGGCTATGTTTCCAGTAAGGAGTCTGTGTAAGCCAACATTGACTAGTTTCATGAAGGGGCTTGGAGGACACCTGACCCCCAGGTAACTGGTCCGACGGTGCCTTTGGCCAGCTCCTACGCTGCCATGCCTGATGGCTATGCCACAGAGCAGAGCCTGACGCAGGGCTCGATCCCACAAACTGTGCGATCATGACCTGAGCCCAAATCAAGAGTCAGACACTTGACTGACTAAACCACCCAGGTGCAAACATTTCTAAACTTTGGTGAGAAACTCCCTTAAACGTCAACAGTATAATAACCACATGGAGTATTTTCAAAGGATTTACTGCTTTTGCCCTCATTAATTGAAAGACAAAGTCTTCCCACATATGTCATCCTGGAATGTGAATAACTTATTTGTGAAAGAGAGAAATAGATTCAGACTGTACGTTTTTTTAAATTTTTAGGTAATTTCAACACTCTAGGACTTTGGTTCAGTAAAATAAATCCACATAAGCACTCCGTATGCAACAGTTATTCTGAAGAGGGAAGAAAGAAATGTAGAAAGATTTCATGGAAAATGCAGAACTTGAGCTGGACCCCAAGGAGCAGGGAGACAATAAGACCCTGGGGGCTTTACCAGCCAAGAAGCCACAGCGTGGGTTAGAGCTGGTGCAGAGGGGCATTGCCCCAACTATACCTGGGGGTGTGTGGGGTAACTGGGCAGGGCCAGTAACCCAGGCAAGCCAGGAGCTGGGACTCAGGGCAGGAAGTAGCCATGCAGAGAGGCAAGAGACTGGGAGCTTCTATCTGACAGGAAAATGAAAGCTAGATTATGGAGGAAAAGGATTCCAAAATCAGGGAGAAGAGGTAAAACTCCTGCCTTGATCCAGGAGTAAAGCAAAGAGGACCAGATGCTCAGGTATTCATATAGTGTGAATCTGGCTACGCACTGTCATTTTTCAAACTTCTGTTGCTTTTCTTACTAGAATCCTCCCTTCCTGCAAACACATACACCCCAACTTCTGAGACTTGTGATCCTGACAGGTTATTTCAATTTCCGATCCTTTGTCATCTGTATCCAATTTCCTACAGAGCTTGTCAGCAATTCTTTCTCGTTGGTGTTTTTGGAATTCTCTCCTTCCATTTTTGTGTCCACAAATAGTCACCTCTGCACCCATTATTGACATCTCACATTTGAGTGAGGCATCAGCTGGGCCCACCCTCCCATACCAACATACTCCTCAGTGGTGGTACCATGCTACACATACTAGGTACCTTAAAGCAGCCTGCTAAATGGGACCTAGAAAACATGAGCAAGCTCTTACACTGCCTCACCTCAGTTAAGCCGTGCAAACAAAATATTTCACAATAAGAGCTAAACAATCTCCTAGAAATACTCCTATGCTGGAATACCACTCAGCTGTCAAGATATTAACCACAATGTCACATGTGAAAATATGGAGGAATTGAAATAATATTCAGTGGGATGGGGGCCAAAAGAAAATATACAATATCCTTTTAATAAAATAAAACAAGATTTGGAACTTTTACTTTTCAGGAATATGTAAAGATTCAATAAAGGATTCAAAAAGGAAAAGAAGGAAGTGATATCACTAAAAATGATGGAGTAGAGAACCCAAAGTTTCCATCCTCCCACAAAGATCAACTAATAATGTGTGGGGGGGAAATGGAATCAATTTTTGCAAAACTCTGGAATCCAGTCAAGAATTTATAGGAAGCTTATTAAAGAAGCTGTCACACTTACTGTGATACATTTTTGATGTCCCACTGCAATAAGAGAACGCTGTTGTATTTTAAATTGCCCACCTTGTCCTTCACTTTCCAGATTGATGGTATCCATGAAAATGGTAGCCCATACTCCCAATGCAGGTTCTAGTGCAGAGGGAGCAAAAAAACCATTATTTTCAAATAACTGAGGTTGTGTTTTTTGTTTCTTTGCTCTTTTACCTGTTTGGCAGCTCCCTAAAGGACTGGTATAAGGGCTGGCTTTTGTTTTATCCAACCCAGAGCATTCCCAGCCCAGAGGCAGCTTCCCAGTTGCCATTTGCAGAAAGCATTTCAAGGCAAAGTGTTGGCCACAGCAGACTGAGGCAATGGATAATACATGAGCAAGCAATAAAAAACCAAAAAGCCTAGAAGGAAAGAGGTTGGAAAAGAGATACATGGGGAAGTACAGGATTGTTTTTTAAGCTACCATGTATACCAGGGAATTAAGAAAGAAGACTAAATTATTAAAATCAGAAATAGAGGTGATGATATTACTACAGACATTACAGAAATAAAAAAAAAGATTATACTATGAACTGCATACCAATTAAATAACCTAGATGGAATGAATTTCTAGAAGAACTCGAACTACAACTGACTCAAGAGGCGATGGAAAATCTGAAAACAGCTATAAGAGGTCAAGAGATTGAATCAGCAATCAAAAAACCTTCTAACAAAAAGCTCAGATCAGACAGCTTCACCAGTGAAGTCTCCCAAACACTTAATTAAAGAAGAATTAACACCAGTCTTATAAAGGTCTTCCAAAAAAATAAAAGAGGAGGCAACATTTCCTGATTTGTTTTATTTGGCCAACATGATAATGATACCAAAGTCAGACAAATACATCAGAAAGAAAACTATAGACCCGTATCCCTTATGAATAGAGATGAAATAATCCTCCATGAAATTCTGGCAAATAAATTTCAGCAATGTATTAAAAGGATTATGCATCATGACCAAAGAGGATTTATCTCAGGAATGCAAGGATGGTTAAAAATATGAAAATCAATGTAGTACGCCATAGTGATAGAATGAAGGGGGAAACACACGTGTCTCATGTGATGCAGAAAAAGTATTTGAGAAATCTGATTCTTCTAAATGGTAAAAATATTCAACAAATTTGGACTAGGAGTAAACTTGCTCAACACGATAAAGGACATTTATGAAAAACGTACAGCTAACATCATATTTAACGGTGAATAATGGGAAGCTTTCCCCTTAAGATCAGGAACAAGACAAGGATGCCTACTTTCACAACTCTTATTCAATATTGTACTGGAAGTTCTAGCCAGAGCAAATCAGCAAGAAAAGGGGGGAAAATCACTTAAATTAGAAAGGAAGAAGTAAAACTATTTATTTGCAGTAACGTGATCTTGTATACAGAAAATCCTAAGGAATCCACACAAAACAATTAGAGATTATAAACTAATTCAGCAAAGTTTCAGGGTACATAATTAACACACACAAAAAATAAGTTGATGTCCATACACTACCAGTGAACAATTTGAGAAGGAAATAAAGAAAATTCCATTTACGATAGTATCAGAAAGAATAAAATACTTAGGAAAAATTTAACTAAGGAGGTTCAAGACTTGTACACTGGACCCTACAAAACACTGATGAAATGAAGAAAACAAAGTAAATGAAAAGACATTCCATATTCATGGATTGGAAGGCAATATTGTTAAAATTACATATGACCAAAAGCGATCTACCGATTCAGTGCAATCTCTGTAAAAATCCCAGTGCCTTCTTTTCCAAAAATGTAGAAGTTTATTCTAAAATTAATAAGGAATTACAAAGGATCTCAAATAGCCAGAACAATCTTGAAAAGGAAAAATAAAGTGGAGGACTCCTATTTTCCAGCTTCAAAACTTACTACAAAACTCTGTAGGATACTGGCTTAAGCAAAATATTTCCCAAACGGGAAACAATAAAACATCCCCAAACCTCTGGGCTTTCTGAGGCTGCTTTCTAATGCAGAAATGAAAAGCAAACTATTTTGTGTTAAATGGTGCTGGGAGCTTCTAACTACAATGTTCAATTATGTTAGGCTTCTTTTAAAAAATAACACACTCACCAAGGTAAATATCCAACTGAAGTAAAAATGGAGTCAACATGGGTGTGCTTAAAATTAGCCAGTCATTTCAAAGGACAAAGCAGGAAGTTGGGTGGGATGGGAGGGCACCATGTGATTGGTCAGTTGGTCTCCCAGCACAGGATAACCTTGGTGGCGGGGATGGCAGGGGTGGATTACACAAGCCCAATTGTCCTTAGGTGAGAAATCACCACCTGTGAGTACTACGGAATCCTCTAGTTGGCTCATAAGAGCTTTGCTGTAGAATGACTCTTAGTATTTTTAAAGTAGAAAAATACTGAATCAAATATATGAGGCAGCTCCTAGCCAACGACATGAATGTTAAATATATCCTACATGGCTTCAAGGAATCCATCACCTCTCGCCTCTAAATTTAGGCCGTGGTTGGGATGCATTTCAACAGTCGTTAGCATCCCTAAAGACAACATGTTTGCACACACCTTCCATTGGGAAATAAAATCATGATGGCCCTAGCCAGACATTGTGAATGAGCTTCATTTTAAAAACTGAAGGTGATCTCAATCGACTTTACTAAGTTTATATCAATTCAACATCGCCATTGATTCAACAACACAGGTGGGAAATGTGGGATGTGGGATCGACAGACAGCCAAGTGACATCAGTCCACACTTTACTTAATGGGATTAAATCAGGGACCTATGGTTCACAATACAGACAAAGGGTACGGCAGAGACAGAAGTCAAGTCTCCTCTTCCCCAGAAGACAATTTCTTTACTAAACAAATCTCCATCCCAAACAAGTAAACAGAGAGGTAGAACATTCTTAGGGGCAAAAATTGTAGAGAAAGAAAACTATAGTCATAAAGTAATCTGGCTTTAGTTTTCTCTCGATATTTTGCTTTCCCTTACTTGCCCTAGAAAAATATTTTCATATGAATGGTGTTATTAGGGTCTAAATATTTTAAGTGAAATAAGGAACTAAAATAATTATTTAGGTCATTTAGGCCAAACAGAACCTCCCATCCAAAAATAAAATTGGGCCAGAAGTGTTTCATGTTTGGAAATTTCTGTAAAATTGTCTCATTTGGGGGGTGGAGAGCAGATACCTATGTAGGGGCACCTGGGTGGCTCTGTCGATTGAACGTGTGAGTTCAGCTGAGGTCATAATCTTATAGTTCATTAGTGTGAGCCCTACATCAGGCTCACTGTGTCCATCAACACAGAGCCCACTTTGGATCCTCTGTCTCCTTCTCTGCCTCTTCCACGCTCATACTCTCTATTAAAAAATAAAAAATGTTTAAAAACCCATTAAATAAAAACCTACGTAGGAGCAGCCTTCCATCACTACCTGTCTCTGATACCAATTTTCCATGTTGATAAACACATGTAGACAATCTTGCCATTTACAAAGCACTCCTTACAAGTGACATTCAGCTCACACGATGACTCAGGCAGGGTACTGTCCCCATTTAACAGAGGAGGAAGCTGAGGCTCAGCGAGATTCAATGATTTATTTTGGGTCCTAACTGTTAAGTGACACCACGCTCAAACTTGGCTCTTCCAAGAATCCTCTCCTTTCCCCACACTAAGAGGCCTACTAAACCTGCTTCAATTTTTACCTAATTCAAAATAACAAAAAGTAATTACCGGCAATTGTTGTTAGTTTTTTATCTGCTGCCAACCACCCTAAAGCTTCCTGCTACCAGAGCTTAGAAGAAGCTTTTCATAGCTTCATTTGCAGAAAGCTTGCTAGTGAAAGCAACCAAACTACATATACCCGAATGGTCCTTGGAGGCTGAGGCAAACACATCCCTAATTCCACTCTTCCGTGTGACCTGCTTCCGCTGGCTCTGGGGTCGTTAAGGATTGTGTACTGCAGCTCTGTGTCCAGTCAATCGTCAGATGCCACAGAGTAGAAAGTGACCCCGCTCACTTTTTTGCCTGTGCTTGGAATCTACAGCGTGAGCCAAAGGCGCCACCAGCACTGTCCCCGTCACCCTGCCACCCTCATCACCCAGGCAGCCCTCCCCCACCTTCCTTAGAACTGCTGCACAGCTGCTCTGGCCTCAAACTCTTCCAGCAACCCAAGTGTCTAAATGCTTTTCCTTCCCCCCCACCTCCCCAGCACATTCTCCACCGTAAACCTGTAAGTACAGCCTGGGTCCTTGTTATTCAGTGTGGTCCCCTAACTGGCATGCCTCACCTCACCTGCCTACTTGTTAGAAATGCAGAGTCTGGGGCTCCACCCCAGACTCGGGAATTAGAACCTACACTTTTTTTTTTTAAAATATTTTTATTTATTTCTAGGAGAGAGAGAGACAGCGTGAGCAGGGGAGGGTCAGAGAGAGAGGGAGTCACAGACTGAAACAGGCTCCAGGCTCTGAGCTGGCCGTCAGCACAGAGCCCGACGCGGGGCTCGAACCCACAAACCGCGAGATCTTGACGTAAGCGAAAGTCGGACGCTTAACCGACTAAGCCACTCAGGCGCCCCTAGAACCTACACTTTAATGAAAGTCCCCAGTAACTTATGGGAAATTAAAACTTGGGGAGCACTACTCTAAGAAAAGGGGCAAAGCAAGTGAACTTCGTCTTGTCTGGTTGCCCACCCCCCCACTCTAGTGCTGTCTACAGGTACCAGTTCTTTCGTCTCTCAGAAGGTGTTCAAGTTCAAACCTTGGCCAAAGTTTATTTTTAGCACTTAAAATATCATTCTGGCCAAGTTCAAACCCTCCAGCATCAGCACACTCGCTCAGCTATTCCCCTAGTACATCCAATTCAACTAGTTTTATGGTTTATCGAAACAGCTCAGGCTACTTCACACTAAAATATGAGTGACTAATAATACCTACACAGAGTCGGCTCTGGAGAAATGTTCCTGAGAGGACACAGTGGTAACAAGGAAATTTTAAAGCCAGGAAAATCTGTGTTTGCATATCAGGTCTCTCAATGATCAGTTTTGAGAATATCAGAAGCTTAAATAACTCTCCAGACTTGTTTCTGCTTCTGTAAAATGGGGATAATATCGACCTTACAAAGGGATTAGAGGTAATGCAAAGTATTTTTTGCATACCATGCATGGCACATGGTGAGGGTGGTCTCTTCCTTTTGAACAAATAACGTTACAGATAACTGAATTCCAAAATAGTGTTGATGCATGTAAATGCCTAGTTGGTGTTGCCCCAGCCAGGGTGAGCACAGGGAGCTAACCCGAAATGGGTCAGCATTTCTTGTGACTCTTAAAATCTCAGCTGCCGACCACCATCAGCCTAGCTATACTGGAAGTCACTCACTGCGTCCCTATCACCCGATTACTTCTTCTGCACTAACTTAGACTCTGTAGACTTCTGACCAAAAGCTCTTTTTCCTGTCTCCTTGAAGAAAGTGTTAATCATTCAATTAAAAAGCCAAAGGGGAGAAATAGGTTGTGATGTTTAGACTGCAATAGGTTCATTTTTAGCACTTAAAATATCATTCTGGTATCATCACCGATGTACAAGTAGTGAACTAGAATTGTCTTCATTATTCTAGCTGGTAAATTATACTTTACCTGACTTTTTAAAATGTGTGTTTTAAAAATTTTTTAAAACATTTTTATTTATTTTTCAGAGAAAGAGAGAGACAGAGCGTGAGCAGGGAAGAGGCAGAGAGAGGGAGAGACACAGAATCTGAAGCAGGTTCCAGGTTCTGAGTTGTTAGCACAGAGCCTGATGCGGGGCTCGAACCCACGAACTATGAGATCACGACCTGAGCCAAAGTCAGACACTCAACTGACTGAGACAGCCAGGCGCCCCAAATGTTTATTTATTTTTGAGAGAGAGAGAGAGAGAGAGACAGCAGGAGGAGGAGAGGAGGAAAGAGAGAAGGAGACACAGAATCTGAAGCAGGCTCCAGGCTCTGAGCTGTCCTCACAGAGCCTGACACGGGTCTCTAACACATAAACCATGAGATCATAACCTGAGCCAAAGCTGGGCGCTTAACCAACTGAGCCACCCAGGTGCCCCCTGATTTTTTTTTAATATTTTATTTTTAACTAATCTCTACACACCTGACGTGGGGCTCCAACACACAACCTCGAGATTGAGTCACATACTCCGCTGACTGGACCAGCCGGAACCCCATCCTTTACCTGATTTTTAAATTGTCAGTTTGACTATTGACTATACTTGAAAGAAATTAATTTGAGAACTCTGAAGTAAAATAAATGAAAATAATTCTTATAAAGATAATCTTTAAATCAGGCTGGAACTAATAATGTTTCATTAATTTGTTAAGAGATTTTTAAAAAGCACAAAACATATATGGAAAAAAAGGGTACACTTAACTAAGACGAAATTTAACATTTTTGTCCAGCAATAAACACCATAGCCAAGTTAAAAGACAACTCACGACCTGAGAGATTTCCCAACACGTATAACCAACAAAGAAAGTCAATAAGAAAAAGACAAACAAATCGATAGCAAATGTAAGTAAATAATGCTAACATGTTGTTCCCAGAAGAGCAAACTCATTGTTCAGTACACAGGAAAAGATTTGTAACCTTGCTGCTAATCAGGGGAAATGCAAATTAACCATCAAAGAAGCTACCACATTAGATATCTATGATGGGCAACAATGTCAAGTGTGACATTACCAACTACCAGAAAGGAGGCGGCACAACAGGAACCCCCATGCCCCGCCAACGCGAGCACCTCGGAAACTCACATGACCACTTTGGAAAGCAATCCAGCTTTGTTTGGGTGCAGGAGAGTGGGCACCGGGCAGGGCACAGGCTGACCTTGGCAACCTTAGAGAGTGTTTTCCGATGTATGATTGCGGGCAGCAGCACTGTTAGAAATGGAATTCTCTAGTCTCAGCCCAGACTGTCTGCCTTCTTGGTGGGGGGGGGGGGGGGTTAAGAAACAAGCCCACCAGCAGATTGTGGTGCAAGCTCAAGTTCAGATCCGCTGCCCCAGAGAATCTCTCACACCCGAGTTCCCACCTGCCTCAACAGGACATTGTTAGAGTCCTGGGGTCATGGTTCTTGATATATTCTCTACAACGGTGGTCTGACAGATCTTGGCTTTACTAGGACAGATTATCATTGAAAGTTAAGGAACAGTGTGCAGGCAATCCAGATATCCTCAAATGTACACATCTGCACAGAGAGATGTACAAGGACGAATGTATTTTAAAAAATGAAGCATTTAAGACAGTGTAAATAGTTGCCAACAGAAAAATAGGTACGGTGGGACATTACAGAGCAGTTGAAATTAATGAGACAGACATGAATCGGCAGGGGTAAATCTTGAAAATATAATGCTGAATGAGAAAAAGCAAGTTGCAGAAGGACCCCTATAGTATGATACCACTTAACATTAAGTTAAAATCTCACCCAAAAATCTACGTTATCTTTTGAGAAATATGTAAACACTTGTAAAAAGACATCAGGGATGGATGGCTGGAAAGTGCATCTGCTGATCTCATGACAGTGGTTATCTGTGGACGAGAAACGAGAGAGATGGGATCGAAGAGTGCAAACAGATTGTCAACTAAGATTTTACTTTTTTTAAGCTGTCCAATAGGGTGAAGGGCTAATATTTGTTAAACCGGAGTTGGGGTAAAAGATATGGCTTATATTATTCCGTGTGCTCTTGTGGATATTTAAAGTATTTCATAATACTAATTTTAAGATTTAAAGTTCATTATACTATGACTCCTAGAAAACTTTGTCTCGGTACAAAAAAAGAAATCTTGTAAAGCCTCAGCCTCAAGACATAGAGCTTTTAAAAACTGAGTCCTTGTGACATCTAGTGGTAGCAGAAGGTTAGAATTTAATACATGTTTAGAAACAAACTTGATTCCATATACTACTGACATCTGAATTCTCGGTTTAATGAATCTTTCACAAAATTTTATAAGCCTGAGCTGTTTGTTTTGACTTGTGTTCTTAGTGGACCACATTTGAATATTTTTAAATGACACCTTGGAATATGGTATTATCTTGTATGCATTAGTTATGTGGCTCAGACTCTGGTCTCCTGAAGAACATATCAATTATGTCACTTCTGGTGTTTTCCAAACAAGAGTCCCCCTTGTTTGACTCTCTGGGTCAGTGAGAGCAGCAGAAAGGAGTTCTGAGCTGCACACCCAGCTGGCCAGGTGTCCATCCATATGGAACACTGGCACCCCTGCCTCATCTCCCCGAGCCCTCAATGGCCCCACCAAGGTTCCAGATCCAGGCTCTTCCTGTGCGCTCCACACCCATTCAATCAGCTTTCAAGTCCACCTCTGTAATGTATCGTACGCATCACTCATTTTCTCTACACCCTCTACTGAACTGTGAGTGACTGGAGGCAGAACCCTTGCTCACACTCATGTTCTCCATAAGAACCTAGTGCAGCTCTTGGCACATGGTAGATACATAATAAACGTTCATGGAATAGATTTTCCACTTTCGCAACCCAGGCTCAGACCGTCATTACCTTAGGCTTAGACTATGACAATAGCAGCCTAAATACCAACCATTAAAACATCTTAAAACTTCACTTTGCGACAGAACACCGTGTCCTCATCCCTCATTCCCAGTAAAGTTTTTCCACGTACAGATCTCATGGCCATTCCCATTGTCAGCAGACATGGTTTCAACTGCTTAGCCTGCAATGCAATGTGCTTCACAACCTGGTCCAGACCGGACGTTCCTCAGCTTCCCTTCCCTGTACCCCTGCCCAGACCTAATATTCTTCAAGTTTCCTGAGGGCATCCCCATCTTCATTGCTCTGCTCACATTTTCCTCCTGCCCACCCACCATCAATTCTGTACCTTTGTTCTTTTACGGGTGTGTTTTGTTCTGAGTCTTTCACTTTCATGAAGCTCAAGGCATCTTTCCATGTAAAAAGTTAATGGCACCACCTACCAAACTGGTCATTTGGAGCTTGCATCCTTATTTATCCTCTTGTCCGTGCCCTCGCCCGCCATCTGGAAGGGTGTGTTTCAATGGCACTGACCACCTCTCACAGTGGTTTGTGTTCTCAGAAACCAGCAAAGGACTCAGAGGGAAGTCAGGTCAGAGGGATTTGTTGAAATGAGAAGAATTAAATAAAGGGTGGACGGCCATCGATTGCAAGTGGGCTAAACCCTTATAATCCTTAATCTGGAGGTAGCTGACACATGACTTGGAATAATGTGTTATAGAAGCTGATCTTTCATATTTTGGCTAAGAAATGTATTACATGTGGCTGAGGAACATGAGAGAAAAAGGAGCAAGTATCAGGCTCCCTGTATGGGGCTGGAAAGATGAGAAACACGGAGGGTCAAGGATGACTCCCACCTTCTAGATTGGGCACGTTGGTCAACAATGAAGCTACTCATCATACTGAAGAACTGAGGAAGGGAAAAAGCCACTGAGACACCAAAGTTAACTCTATTTTAGACGTGGCTCTTTTCTAATGCTCTTAGTACACCCAAATACGTTCAGCAGTTATGTCAAACCACATTGGGCAACAAGGTTCATTAGTGAACAACTCTGAGTAGTTACTTTCAAAATCATTTCTCCACACATTCAAACACCGCCTTATACCCACAGTCCCATGAACTCCTGGGAGAAGCTCTGGCATTAATAAGGGCTCACTGTTAACCCTCTCCCCTCTCCATCAATTTCGAGCCTTCCCACCCAGTCACAAGCCCCCTTCGGTCTTGCCCCAGTCCTTCCAGTTGGTATCTAAGCTGGACAATGGGCCCTGACCCTGTTCCTAATTCATGGTCAAGTTCTTTGTTAGCACCACAGCCCTTCCTAAACACTGGGCTTGGCTGGGCCAAACTCTTGCAGGTTCCTCCCGGGAGTTATGCCCCTTCCTGTCTCCTCTCCTACCTTGAGCACCACCAACCCCCCCAACACGGCCACCATTCCCTGGCTGGGAATCTGCTTTGTACAATGTCACGCACCTCCTTGCTTAGAGCCACAGGCTGACACCCCACGGATGGTGAACGTGGTAGCCACACACTCCACTGTTGCTCGCACTTGACTTCAGATCCCCGTGGCCTTGTGACAGTCTTCCAGTCCTCGATTCTCAGGTGCCTCCATTACCCATGGATGCTGTTCCGCTCTTGAGTTTGTTCTGGGGCCCTAGAGAATAGAACTGAAGGGCTCTGATGCAGACACCACTTACCTAGCACAGGACCTGGCTGGTAAGACAGCAGCAGCAGTAACTTCACAACCTGTTGAGTGCTTACTAAGTGCTAGGCACTGCTGTGAAAGCTTCACATGAATTAAGTCACTTAATCTTCAGACCAATACTAAGAGGCAGGTGCTATTAACTTATTATCCAGATGAGGAAACTAAGGCAGAGTAAGCATCCATCAAAAGTTTATATATATNATATATATATATATATATATATTGTTTTTTTTAATATATATATATATTTTTTTTGTTTTGAGGGGTGGGGAGACAGACAGAAAGATTGAGAGACACAAAATCCAAAGTGGGCTCCAGGCTGCAAGCTGTCTGCATAGAGCTCGACACCAGGCTTGAACTCACAAACTGTGAGATCATGACTTGAGTTGAAGTCCTACACTTGACTGACAGCCATCCAGGCACCCCAGAAATGTTTATATTTTAACAGCTTCACCACTCCATCCAAATGATTTTGATGTACATTAAAGAATCTTTTTTGTACAATCTGTATCCTCTTCTTCACTTCAAGCTGCTAATTTATTTTTTTTTCTCTTTTTATTTAAATTTAAATCCAAGTTTGTTAACATATAGGGTTATAATAATTTCAGGAATGCACTTCAGTGATTCACCACTTACATATACCATCCAGTGCTCATCCCAACAAGTGCCCTCCTTAATGCCCATCATCCGTTTAGTCCATCTCTCCACCCAACACCCCACCAGCAAGCCTCAGTGTGTTCTCTGTATTTAAGAGTCTCTTACGGTTTGTCTCCCTCTCTGTTTTTATCTTATTTCTGCTTCCCTTCCCCTAAGTTCATCTGTTTTGTTTCTTAATTCCACATATGAATGAAATCATATATTTATATTTCTCTGACTTATTTTACTTAGCATTAAACACACTCTAGTTCTATCCATGTTGTTGCAAATGACAAGATTTCATTCTTTCTGGTAGCTGAGTATACCACATCTTCTTTATCCATTCATCCCGGGATGGACATTTGGGCTCTTCCCATAATCTGGTATTGTCGATAGTCCCCAGTACCTGGGGGTTTTGGGTTTTTTTTTATGTTTTATTTATTTCTGAGAGAGAGAGAGAGAAAGAGAGAGAGAAAGGCAGTGTGAGCAGGGGAGGAGCAGAGAGAGAGGGAGACACAGAATCTGAAACAGGCTCCAGGCCCCGAGCTAGCTGTCAGCACAGAGCCAATGCAGGGCTCAAACCCAGAAACCGTGAGATCAAGACCTGAGCCGAAGTCAGACGCTTAACCAACTGAGCCACCCAGGCGCCCCTCCCCCAAGTACATGTTTTAACTGCATCCTCATTCCTGTACCTGACTAGCCGCCGCCCTTCTCTCCTTCTTTACCAAAAGGATCAGAAGTAGCGAGTCCTAGACTGTGCCCTGCTCCACTATCTCAAATGTTCATCCTCTTCACCTAAAATGTCTTTCTCTACCTTTTCCACCTCCTGGAAGAAAACATAATTTCAAAAGTGCTCTCGTTCCTCTTGTCAGTTTTGACCCACATTTAATACTCCTGGATCGCTACTCGAACCCCACCTTCAGTCTCTACTTCTGGGCTCACTGACGTTCCTCTTTCCTATTGCCAGAGTCCAAGCGAAGCCTCACTTCCAAGGAGAGCATCCCTGCTCAACCCTGCTGCATCCTCAGGCCACCCTCTCTTCATCACCAAATTTCTCCAAAAGAGAACCTCAGTCTTTTTCCTTTACTTATCCAAATCCATGCCCTTGGCCACAAGATCCGAATTTCATTTCCATATCTTTGAAGGAAACTGAAAAGTTCTCAAAGGCCACCCTGGGTCCTCCCACACACCCCTCCCCGCCGTCAAGTGCAGACTTTGGAGGCTGGTGTTCAGGCCCTGCCCTGTCTCGTTCCTACCCATCTTTCCTTGGCCTGGTTTCCTTCACATTTCCAGGAATTTCACCCATTCAAACTTGCTTCACCTTGAAGATTCCTTTGGAAATATTCTCGCTTTCCTGAAGCTTGCTCCAATATTATTCTCCTAAATTCTTAGCTTCTATTTGCATCAGGTACTTAGTGCCTATTATATGTGCACACAAGCTGTACTTGACACTAAAGTGCTGTAGGGCAAAGGTCATGCCCTACTCTGATCCCCCATGTAAATGGCAGGGTCAGGATGAGGGCAAGGCAAATGAGGTTCCTCGGTAGCAAAATTTTAGAGGCGCTCATTCTCAGGTTCATGTTAACTGCAGAGACAGAACTTAAATTTGGTTCCCTAGCTGCCACACTTATCCCACCCTGGTAACTACTTAAGACCCTTTGACACAGATTGAACATAAATGAATCTATAAAACCAATGAATCAGTAAGACGATGACAGTGTAAGTATTTGCGATGATGATTCCTTATCTTTGTTGTGAATGAAATTGGAGAGAGTGTAGAATGCAATTATAATCAGAGAGACAGAAAGGCAAGTCTGCCGGGGAGCTTCTAGAAATATAAACAAAAGCACTGGGACGACTCTCCCCTCTTCTTCCATGAGAAGCTGTTGTGGTTGAATATAGGACCTGGAATTACTGACTGCCGCCGCACTGGGAACAGCCGGAGGTTGAGACCGGCAGAGACCAGAACGACAGCGCCGAGAGAGAAGGTGCCGGAGCCCTGACCACCGCGACTGTGGCCTGCCCATTCTCCGGACCTCTCCTGGGAGACGAGACATCATGTGATCCATTCAGCCAGTTTTGTCAAGGTTGTCAGCCTGTTTCCAAGTCAGGGTTTTCCGTCACTTAATTCAGCCAAAATAATACTGGTAAGTGTCATTTCCCAGGAGAGAAGCGTGTGGCAGAAGGGGAGCCAGGCAATTTCTGCACCCTCTTCTCTTCCTTCTTCCAGGAGATGGGTGAATGGGTCTGGGGTCAAGGCCCCACGCTCCACCTGGCCTCTCGAGCTCTCACTCCTGAAGGCCTCGGGGATCAGGACCGGCCGCAGCCCCGCCATGCTTCTGTCCCCCACGTGAGAAGCAGATCAGGCGGGCTCTCCAGGTGACACAGAGAGAACATCAGTTCTCCAGACACTATTGCTCTAAACTAGCCAAGAGCAATAGGGTACTCAGCTTCGGCCTGGCATCCAAAATGCACTCTCCAGTGGACTTTTAGTGCTTGTAAAGTGGATTCTTAGATTCCCACTTGGCCCTTTCTGCCTGGTTCCAAGCAGGTTAAGAGATACATGTCATCAGATACCGCCCAAACCCCCTAACTTCTCAGAAAGTAACCACATTAAATTTCGCCAAATTAGGAAAGCTGAGGAAGCAAAGGAACAGTTATTTTCATGAGAGGAAGTCTGTGGCATCTGAACTCTGGTTTCAGGCAATGGTGGACCAAAAGGGACAAGACTTAGCCTCATCCGTGAAACGACAAAAAACCAGCACCAAACACAGGAAACAACAGCTGTTGGGACAGGGAACCTGAGGTCACAGGGGACAAAGGTCTCTGAGGAACAGGAAACAGTGTCCCCTACAAGTGCTTCAGCCCTCTGCCTTGCGGGTGAAGCCCGAGGTCTCCTAGAATGAGGAGGAGGAGCGGGAGTCCAGGGGTACCTCCAGAGGGGCCCCCCTGAGTCTTCAGCTGAGTAATAAATGCATGCGGAGGGGGAAGTGATAAGAAGCCAAGGAAAGAAACTCTCAGATGATTAGCGGGCCTACCCATTGCTCAAAGAGAACTGGGAATAATTTGTCATTCTGTCAACCATACCTCAGTAAAGTGGTTTAAAAATACAATGAAAAGAATGTATCTTTCCACAGCCAAAGTGAAAATTGTCATAATTCACTCAACATGGGGCAGTGCCCCTACAGAGTCTGGCCTTAATGGTGGGGACAAAACTTGCCCTAGACTCAATTCACTTCTGGTGCCACCTAACAAAGCTTCTTCAAAGCAAGACCAAAAAGGATCAAACTATTTCCGAGTACCTTAATGGCATCCAGAAACAGCTCAAAAATATTTACAGGGATAAAAATATCCAACCCCCAGGAAGTTAGAATTCACATCTCATCCAAAGTTACTAGGCACAGAAAAAAGTTGAGGAAAAACAAAACCGGCATCTCCTTTTACACCCCATTCTACCTCCTCCCTCTTATGCTCAGATCTGGCTGGGGATGCTTCAAACAGGACTACCCTGTGCCCGAGACCCACAGTGATTCACCCCACGACTAGCCAACACTCGCAGACTCTTGCTGTCAAGCCCCAGCACCAAACTGCCCTCGGGTGCGCTGAGCCCAAGGGCTCCCTGAGCCTGCCCTTCGCCCCCAGCCCTCCACGAGGGTGCCCTCTCAGGCTTGGGGTGGGGGACACTGTGCTCTCCTGCTGCCTTACACACACCTGCCGGGGCAAAATGAGACAGGTCATCCGTGCTGGGGACACAGCGCCTGGGGGCCCCGCTGACCCGGAAACCGTCTCTCCAGAGTACCTGGGACTTCTTTCTAAAGAATATACAGAACTGATATGACAAGATAACATTTGTTTTTTAATGAAATCAGTACTTTCCCATTATTTTCCCCCCTTTCTCTCTTCCCATTTAAGCAACTAGGCTGTTCTGTTCTCATTGCCTCAGGAAAGGTATATGATGACCAAAAGCAGATCTTTTAAAATTTTATTTATTTTAATATATTTTTTTAATGTTTATTTTTGAGAGAGAGAGAGACAGAGCACAAGTGGGGGAGGGGCGGAGAGCAAGGGAGACACAATGTGTGAAGCAGGCTCCAGGCTCTGAGCTGTCCGCACAGAGCCGACGCTGGGGCTTGCACTCCCGAACCATGAGATCATGACCTGAGCCGAAGTCAGACGCTTAACTGACTGAACCCCCCAGGCACCCCTAAAATTTTATTTTTAAAGAAGCCTCTTCTTGGCATTTATGTTTCCACGCATATACCCTTCCTTAAATAACAGAAAGGATTCAGAACAGAGACTTAGATCCGAAAGAATTTTATAAGGGAAGCAAAGTTCTCCCTAAAGTTCAAGGCTGGGCGTGAAACTTCCAAGGGGCCAGGAGAGCAGTCAGGGCCCATGGACCACCCAGCGTCCACCCAGGGAAGCCCCCTGCATGGCCCGTGTCCAGCGAGAGCTTCCCTCCAACAGTCTGCCCACTGGTTGATCCAGAAGAAACACTGCATCCCTGTCCCCCAGAATGTTGCATCCTCCCCCGTCCAGCCCCATCAGTAAGCATGGATTAATGGTCCTACAAAGTATCGCTGCCGTGCAAACTCGAGAAATCTTCACAGTCCACCTCCAGGGGGAAGCTCGGAACTCAGGCCTGTCCAACACTCCCGAGCCCTGCACCGTGGCGGCCCTTTTCACTCTTCAAAGACCGGAACCTTCACCTCAGGCAATCTTGTTCTCACGGGCACGTGTGCACGCGCGCGCGCGCACGCACATACACACACACACACTGTGTTTTCAGCTTGTGTCCCATTTGCCCCTTCCGGTTGCTTGGGCAAACTCTCTCCTGCTCTCTGAGGAATCCTAAAAACAAACAGTTGCGCTGGAGAATCCAAAACCTGTGAAGGCTGCCCTCAAAAGCCCATTTATAAAGCCGTCTTGAGAGGGGGAAAAAGAAAAAAGTAGAGCTCAAGTTTGGAGCGAAAAAAAAACACAGTTGGGAACCTCATGTTTTGAAACTTGAAACAAGCAGAAAATTTTATTGCTCTCGGGTTGGTTGATCCTACAAATCTTGATCAATGTTTAATGCAACCTGAAAGCAGAATAAAAGGTAAATATGCTTTGATACAATCAGAATTGTGAAAAGGTACAAGCCAAAGAAATCAGAGTTGGGGTCATTTCTGTGTGACTAATGTAAATAAAGCTTTCCGCTAGTTTCAAACTACTTCAAGGAAGATCCAAACTCAATACGATAACAACGGTGTTCTCAAGCACAGTATTTATTTATTTTTTTAATTATTTTTTTTCAAATAGTTTATTGTCAAGTTGGTTTCCATATAACACCCAGTGCTCATCCCCACAAGTACCCCTCTCTGTGCCCATCCCCCCCTCCCCCCCACATCCATCAGTCCTCAGTTTTTGTCAGCATTCAAGGGTCTCTCATGGTTTGCCTCTCCTCCTTTCCCCCATCATTTCCCGCCTTCTTCTCCCCCACGATCCTCAGTTAAGTTCCTCCTAATCCTCCTATACGTGCAAACATATGGTAGCTGTCCTTCTCTGCCTGACTTATTTCGCTCAGCATAACACCCTCAAGGTCCATCCATGTTGCTACACATGGCCAGATTTCATTCTTTCTCATTGCCATGTAGTATTCCTTCGTATAGATAAACCACATCTTCTTGATCCATTCGTCCGTTGATGGACACTTGGGCTCTTTCCATGTTTTGGCTATTGTTGAGAGTGCTGCCATGAACATGGG
Source organism: Crocuta crocuta (assembly GCF_008692635.1). Lineage (NCBI taxonomy): Eukaryota > Metazoa > Chordata > Mammalia > Carnivora > Hyaenidae > Crocuta > Crocuta crocuta. Next base: position 2,723,348 of record NW_027533256.1, read on the forward strand.
GTACTCAAGCACAGTATTTAATAACCCATCCTTTCTTCTACTTCTCTTGCTCCCCTCCCCCCTCTCGTTATCCTTATCATTCTTGCAGGGGTCCTCTTCCTGGATCCAGCCCTTACATGGAATTTCTAACGGATGTGCCTGAGCCCCGCCCTGCGTATTCTGCATGCTCTCCTAGGTACCTTCCTCCCTCTCCAGCCTCACCTAGCTCATATGCCGGCTACTGCTATGTTCCTACCTCCTGTCTGCACCTCCCTCTTGTCCTCCGGACCTGTGTCGCACAGCAGCTGGCCTTTGGCCAGTTACATCTGCATATCTCGGGGTCACCTGAGACCCAGCACGTCCACAACTGAAGCCACCATTTTCACAAACCTACTTCCTCTTCTTACGTCCCTCACCCCAACAAACGGCCAAGCTCTTGGTCCGGGTGCCCGTGGCAGACCTCTGGGCAGCACCTTGACTTCCTTCTGTCCCTCATCCTCCCAGCCAATGTCAAATCCACTCAATTCTCCCCATCTCTGCTGTCTTACACCCTGATCCCAGCCTTGGTCAGCCTGCATCTGGACAGTTATAAAAGCTCCTAAGTGGTCTCCATTTTCCATGCGTGTCCACTCAAATCCTCTCTCTCCCCTCTAAAGCCACGCCTCCAGCCCTCATGTAAACCCTCTCGGTGACTCCTCCTGCACTTGTCACACAGAGCACAGTGTGATGTGGCCATTAGCTACCTCTCCAGCTTGGAGTCACACTACTTCCGAGCTCAGCGCAACCCAGCCAGGGTCAGAGCCGGGCCGTTCAGTTCTGTGGGAGTGTCTTGCTCTCCCCGTCTGCTGGACTGAGCTCGGACTAACTCCTGAAGTTTCCTTTCCTCAGGAAGACTCATCCAGGCTAGGTCGGTGCTCTTAGAGCACCTGCCCGCAGCCCACGGCCCCCCGAGGGGAGGAGCCCCATCTGTTCTGTGCATTTGTCTTTGCTACCTCCGTACATGGTCCCAAAACACAGCAGACATTTAATAAGAACATCTCTACTAACTGATTAGCACCAAGCCCTTCCAGTTCCCCCTTCTGAATAGGCCACCAACGCCATCTCTCTCTGGATTACTGCATTAGCCTCCTAATAGATGTCCTCACCTCTCTCACTCTCTCCATCCTCCCCTCCATGCCACTCCCAGACAGCTTTTCTAAAACGCAGCCAGCGCAGATAGCATCAGCCTCCACTGACTTGCAGATAAAATCTATGGCATCTGAGCACAAATTACCAGGCCTTTAATGGGCCGGTCCCTGCTCCCTCCCCTGTGTCGGCTCTCCTCCTTCCCTGCCTCACACCCTCAACTCTCCCTTATCAGGTCTCTAGCAGGTCTGTACTCTCAGATCCTCCCCCTCCAGCCCCCAGCAATCAGTCACAGATTTCCTTCAGGAAGCCTTCCCTGATAGGGCTCCTCCGCTGGGCTGGCTGTCCCATTTTGTCAGTGAGCATGATCAGGTTACTAAAGACAGCCACCGCCCGCCCGGGACAGTCCTGGTCTATACCCGCAGGCCTGGCTTAGAGTCACAGCTCCCTTGTTCATTCTCAAAGCCTAATGAATGCTCTGGATAATAAACCACTTGGTCCCTCTAACAATGACTACTAATTGCTTGTCCAATTGTCTGTTTCCCCCTTAGACTAGGTTAAAAAAACCAGCAACTATCTGTTTTATTCACAACATCAGGCACGGTGCCTGGTACCTAGAAAACACCATATATTTATTAAACAAGCACATGTCCTTATATACCATAAAAGCATGCACTTTCATGAGGGTATTTATTTGGTTCTGGTATTTGCCACTGAGAAACAATAAGCTGGCCCCCCAAATTCAACTTAAAGATTATGTATTTCACCGAATGATTTTAAGTATATATTTTGAAGAGATTTTGAGATTTGCCAAGCCTGACTCCAAAATATACGTATCACCCTCTACATACGGCACACCGTGACCTCGGGATCAGCTTCCAGATACTTTCCCATCAGTGCTGACATATTTGCCAGACATGTGCCCAGCCTGACCCTTGTGGGGGGCATCACGGGTCCACAAAAGGGCAGAAAGCAGATCGGGAATATGGTCAGCCCCTGGGGAGCTGGGTTTTTTTCTATGACAGTAGATGGCCCATTTGCCATCCAACCCTGGCCACATGAAGTAAAGGGGAAAAAAAGTCTGTTTTTCACAAACCACTTTCTTTTTTTTTTTTTTTAAATATTTTTATTTATTTCTAGGAGAGAGAGAGAGAGACAGCGCGAGCAGGGGAGGGTCAGAGAGAGAGGGAGACACAGACTCAGAAAGAGGCTCCAGGCTCTGAGCTGGCAGTCAGCACAGAGCCCGACGTGGGGCTCGAACCCACAACCGCGAGATCATGACCTAAGCGAAAGTCGGACGCTCAACCGACTAAGCCACCCAGGCGCCCCCACAAACCACTTTCTTAAAGATACTTACATCAGATAGCATCGGCTCATCAAGTTCTTCCACTCTGCTCAGGTTAGGTGCCCCGAATCGATCACTAATTTCTGCTAGCGTTTTGCCGGAGTCTGGTGTTATGTCCTACAATGATTCAAATTCATTTTTAATTTTAAAGGAGTTCAAAACTAATACATTAATTTTCTTTTGATTTTGGTAAGAAACTGCTGAATTGCAACATCAAAGTTCAGCATCAGTAATTAACGGAATGAACCAACATCTGTTAATGGAGAGAGAATTCTAGAAATAAATGCCAAAACTTAATTTAAAAATGCATTCAGGGGGTGCCCGGGTGGCTCAGCCGGTTAAGCAGCCAACTTCGGCTCAGGTCATGATCTCACGGTTTGTGAGTTTGAGCCCCAGCATTGGGCTCTGTGCTGTGCTGACAACTCAGATGCTGGAGCCTGCTTCCGATTCTGTGTCTCCTCCTCTGACCCTCTCCCACTCATACTCTGTATCTCTCTCTCTCTCAAAAATAAATTAAAACATTAAAAATTTTTTAGAAATACATTCAGAAATTTAACATGTATCACTGGAAATAAACATATGGTCAATAAATGTCTCACGACATTCTGGTTTTTATATATGGGGGATGGGCATTGAGGAGGGCACTTGTTGGGATGAGCACTGGGTGTTGTATGGAAGCGATGAACCACAGGAATCTACCCTCCAAACCAAGAGCACACCGTACACACTGTATGTTAACCAACTTGACAATAAATTATATTTATTTATTAAAAAAATTTTTTTAATGTTTTATTTATTTCTGAGAGAGAGAGAAGCAGCATGAGCAGGGGAGGGTCAGAGAGAGAGGGGGACACAGAATCTGAAACAGGCTCTAGGCTCTGAGCTGGCTGTCAGTACAGAGCCCAACGTGGGGCTTGAACCCACAAACCATGAGATCATGACCTGAGCCGAAGTTGGACACTTAACCGACTGAGCCACCCAGGCACCCCGACAATAAATTATATTTAAAAAATTAAAAAATGCAAATACAAATGCAAAACAAAAGTCCAATTTTTATCCACTTGGAGATTTTGCTGTAGAGAACATTGTACTTGTGAACTGTTAAGACTAGAGCACATAGTTGGACTATCAAGTTTGATACTTCCCTTATTAAAGAGTTTAGGTACTAATGCATCAAAGGTAAGCTCTGCCCTCCAGGATACTCATTCATTTCACATAATGCAGAATAATTTTTCCTCCTCACCTCCGAATGTGAACTATCTTCACTCTTAGGTATGTTTTCTATATTCATTCTCATCTCCTACAATATATAAAAAGAGAGGAAACTATTTGAATATACTTTCCATTTTGTTCCATGTTTAATTTTCAAGAAGGTTTATTTTTACATAATGTTATGATAAATTTAACTGCAAATATGTCATCGCTTTTAAAGGGGTGTTCTGAATACATTTAGTACAAAACTGCAGCTTCCCACCTCTTTAAACACTCGACGCTAATAGAAAACCATGTTTTATTTACAATTAAAGACGACTCTTTAAAAAATGAAATGATCTGAAACAGTACACTTGAAGCCAAATTATTAGCCAATGTGACAAGTGACAGAACAAAAACTTTTCTTCTATTTGACATCACTGAATCCTCACCAAAGAGAAAGGGGATGTACAGCGTCATGTATTTATGTGTGTGTGGGCACATGCATGTATCTCCATGTACCCTACATCATACAGACTGAGATAACAACAGCATCTGTGTTTGTGTTAACTACGTGTGTTTTAAAACTCTGTGTGGGGTTTTGAATATATCTTTTTTGTTTGTGTGGGGTTTTGAATATATCTTTTTTGTTTGTGTTTTGTCTTTTTTTTTTTTAGGTAGGCTCCATGCCCAGCACGTAGCCCAATGAGGGGCTTGAACTCACGACTCTGAGAGGAGACCTGAGTTGAGACCAAGAGTCGGACACTTAACCGACTAAGCTACCCAGGTAATCTAATTAAGAATCTCATTTTTTATTTCAATCCACTTTTCCACCTTTTAAAAAAAGTGCTCTAAATAATGATGCTCTCATCTAAGCCAGGAATAAACATATTCGCTAAAATCTACTTCTATTTTTAATTTAATTATGGAATAAATCAAGACATAACATTTTCATCAGAGAGACTGGCTGGTTGTAAACATAGAATATGAAATATCCAGTTGAAAAGTATCACTCCGTCATTCAAAAGTTTGGTCTACGTGACGTACACATTTTGGATCCCAGGAAACATTGACCAAAGTAGAGGTCTGACATTATACCGACACGCTCAGTGGAAACAGACTTTTTAACATAAGTCACTGTGTAACTGAATGAAAGACAGGGCAACAGCCATATAAAATATACTTTTAAATGTAAAACTATTGTTGATAACACATTTAGCACGAGGAAGAGATGTGCAACTGTCTAAGCGATCAGAGCACCCTCAACATGACAAAGAATTTAACCTTCGACATGGGCTACCATAGTCAGGAACAACTGTGCCTTGACTAAAATGTTGCTAATATCGTAGAGAACTCTACTGCTCACAGAGCAGATTCACCTACATGATCTTGCCTGGTCCTCACGACAAACCAGTGAGATAGTGCTAGTGATATACCGTTATCCCTATTTTTCAAAAAGACAAAAGGAGACCAACAAGTTTATAAGACTTGTGTTGGTCACACAGCTAACATGTGGCAAGTCTAGGAATCCCACATTCTAAGAGCTGGAAAAAACAATTTGTAGGGTTTGTAGGGTTCTAAGAGGTTTTAAATAAAGTAGGCATGTATAAAACTTCAAGTTACCTTCTCTAACTGTTCTTGGGCTCTTTGTTGTTCTTCTATTCTTTGTCTCTCTTTTTCTTGCATTTCCATCTCCAGCTGGAGTGCCAGCTGTTGCTGAATATTCAGAAATAAATAAGTCATGTTAAAGTCAGATCCACTGCAAGCGATTAACTCTAACCACTCTGAAATGTCCCAGGATAATTAAGTTTATACCTGCCTAAATTTCAGAAGCTTACGAGAATAAATGATTGCAGCCACCTAATACTTTAGCTTTTACAAATATTTCCTGAAGTCTAACATAAAAAAGGAAGCTTCCTTAATGGCTAATTTGTAGAGAAGTACAATTTGTACAAAATCACGTTTTCTTTGTTCTTCTTAGAACAACAAATGAGACTGGCATCCTATTTTTTCAGATAAAATCTCTTCAAGCATAGACAGGTCTTCAAATAACCAAACCTCGGTGACAGAAGAGTGGACGAGAAAATCTTAAATATATTATCTGAAACCACAGATAATCAACTGTATATTTGGTTCCGACTCAACAGACATGCCACACTAGAATAGGGGTCAGGAAACTAAATTCTGTGGGCCACATCTGAACCCAATCATGTGCTGCCCAGCCCAGGAACTCAGCAAGGTCTTACAGTTTTAAGTGGTTGAAAAATATTGAAAGAATAATATGTCATGATACATGGAAATTACGGAAAATTCAAATTTCGGTGCCTATAAATAAAGTTTTATTGAAACACTATCAGGTTCATTGGCTTACTTATTGCCTGTGACTGGTTTCCCACACCAGCATGGCTAGGTGGCTGCAACAGGGGCCATAGGGGGTACCCTCATCACTTTGTGCTCTGCTCAGCACACTACAAATCGCAGTGATGCCATTTTGTCTCAACGGTTGTTGGCGTGCCATGGTATCACCACATCGGGACATTTTTTTTTTTTAAATCAGTGCATACCCATCACATCAAAACAAGAAAAGACATGGATTTGTAATGTTGCTCTTTGAAGTTACAGTGGAGACTGAATTATTAAAATCAAGTTAAATGGCAAAGCACAGCATGTATGAAGCAAGGATACTTTATTAAAGAATGCAATGCATATCAGTATTACTAGACTAAGCACGTAGCATCACAATATTCTCAGCTCATGTGAAAACAAAGGTCACGAAGTATTAGAAAATTTAAGCAGAATTATTTCATCACAGTAGGATTTCTTCACAAAGATTAAAAATAGAAATGAAACTGCAATGAAAGCAAGTTCCCAAGCGGCTCATTCGTTAGCCAAGCAAAGATGCTCACTTACCAATGATGATTTAATTACAACATGTTTTGATTTCAGTGTCCGGGAAAAGAAAAAATAAACTTACATTAAGATTTTGGCGAAACAGTTGCTCAAAGAGTTGATGACATTGGGAGCAACATCAACAGCCAATTAAAAACAAGGCAAGTTATTTTGAGCAATTTTCCTTGGCTCCTGATGGCTAGACAAATTTTCCCAACACTGCTCAGTTGCTATTGTTTACTGGAATCAATGCTTAGGGATTTTGTTTTGTTTTGTTTTGGTTTTGAGAGAGAGAGAGAGCCGGGGGGGGGGGGGGGGGGGGGGGGGGGGGGGGAGTAG
>NW_027533256.1:2730237-2738646 GCF_008692635.1 Crocuta crocuta
GGGGGGGGGGCAGAGGGAGAGAGAGAGAATCTTGAGCAGGCTCCTTGCTCAGTGCTGAGCCTTATGTGGGCTTGATTCCACAACCCTGGGATCATGACCTGAACCAAAATCGAGAGTCAGATGCTCAACCGACTGAGCCACCCAGGCGCCCCAGTGCTGAGTTTGAAGTGACTGAAAAATCAGCCTCTATGAATCGTCCTCACGGGACAACTACAGGCAAGAATATGGTCAAAGAAGTTAAGAAACATTAATTCAGTACAACCAGCAGCAAAACCTGCTAAGATGTGTTACAACCAATGGTGATAAAAATGCATGTGGAACAGAAAAAGGTTTAGCTGGACAAACTTACAAAGCTTGGGAGACTACAGCGTGGAGAGCCTATAAGCAGTCGCCATAATACTCAACAGCAGGTGCTCTACAGAAAGCGTTTGAGTCTGTCATGTGCTATTGAGGCAGCAGGGCCAGCGGTGCCCCTCCCGCGCTCTTATGAGTGTGCCCTTCATCAGTTCTGTGAGTTTTTGTCAGGAACAGAAATGGAATAAATCTTGGCTGGTCCTATCACACAGCAGTTCCACGGCTTCCCAGTGAGGCCAAAATTTGAATTTTCTATACTTTCCGTGTATCATGAAATGAAAACATGGTAACAATTTAGTGTGGATTTTGAGTCTCAAGACCAAGACTGCAACTTTTCTGAATGAGAAGAATCCTGCTCAGTCACTGTTATCAAACCCAAAATGGCTTTGGAAATAAGCTTTTGCTACATACCTAATAATGTTTTTAAATCAATTCAAACTAAACGTATAAGGCAAAACAACACTAATATGTAAAATTTAGCACCGCAGGAAAACCTTTTCAACAACACCTAATGCTTGAATCACAATGTCAAGCTGCCTTATTCACTTCCCTAGTGGTCAAAATCTAAAACAAGACACTAGACCCTCATTCCCACACAAATCTGCAGCAGGTATATTTCCCAAGCTCAAACTATAGATCCAGAGTATTTTTTTTGGCCTTGATTTAAGTGCAAATTAAATTTCCATATCCTCAAATCCATTTAACTGGATGATTGAGATGCCTTTACCAAACTTAAATTGGAAGTGATTAATTTACAAGGTAATGACATGCCAAAAGGCAAAACAAGATAAAAATCTAATAGAATTCTACAAATGCATTCCCGGAGATAAATATGGTCAAAATTAGATGCACATGGACTGATAATCAGTATTTGGCAGGACCCATCTCTAAGCTATTTTCAAAGAAGGAATACTTAAATCTCATTACAGATCAGCATTAACAGATAAATATTTTCAATCAATTTTGATAATAGGGAACATTTAACTCCAACTAAGTAAAATGTTATCTTTAAAAATAACTTAATCCGTCCAAGTAGTTAGCCTGTATTTCGAAAAGAAAATTACATTTTGTATTCAATTTTACTTTTTAAAAAATTTTTATTTCATCAATACATTTGTGGAAATTTGTTCTCTTGTTATATCTACATAACACTCCATAATACGTACATATCCCATTATGAGCACTTTAAATCTATGTTTTTAAAGTGTATTTTTTAAAAATAATACATTTTGATAAATAAAGATATAATAAACAATGGTTAATATTTATTTACAAAGGATTATTAAAAGAAAATTTTGGGGGCACCTGTGTGGCTCAGTCAGTTGAGCGTCCCTACTTCAGCTCAAGTCATGATCTCACAGTTTGTGGGTTCGAGCCCCACATTGGGCTCTGTGCTGACAGCTAGCTCAGAGACTGGAGCCTGCTCGGGATCCTGTGTCTCCCTCTTTCTCTGCCCCTCCCCTGCTCATGCTGTCTCTCTCTCTCTCAGGAAATAAATAAAACATTAAAAAAATTTTTTAAAGGAATTTCTTGGTTATCTTTTTTTTTTAAATGTTTTATTTATTCTTGAGAGAGAGAGACAGAGCATGAGCAGGAGAGGGGCAGAGAGAGACAGAGACAAAGAATCCAAAGCAGGTTCCAGGCTCTGAGCTGTCAGCACAGAGCCTGACGCGGGGCTCCAACTCATAATCCGTGAGATCTTGACCTGAACTGAAGTTGGACGCTCGGCCGACAGAGCCACCCAGGTGCCCCTCTTCGTAATATGATCCACACTAGGATAAAAGTGATGGGGTAGGTAGCAAAAGTGCAAGAACATATCACGCAATCCACTTTCAGATATTGGTAGAGGAAGTGAGGTAACTCATCTCTCAACAATAATGCAAAATGTACTTGTTAAATACCACATTGGTTAACAGAACCAGTTTCTTAACATTTCCAGGAAAATTTCAAAACCCGGTTCCTTTCTTCACACACGAGTAAAACCATTAGAAAAGATATTCAAACGAATAAACCAAATAAACCAAATAGCTTCTACCTCTTAAGTAAGCTCTTCAGTAGAAAATGGCAGGAAAAATACTTCCCTGTTTCACAAGGGCTCTGGGCCTACTGGAGAGCGCCTAAAACCCGGTAGCACTCACTGTGAGAACAGGGAGGTGACCAGAGTGTTGAAGCCCCAGCTCTCTTGACTCAATGGGCTCCAAGCCCCTCTCTGTCTCTTTGCTCCTCAGCCTCACTCTCTCCCAAGCTTTTCTCTGGTGGCCTATTCCTNCGGGATCCTGTGTCTCCCTCTTTCTCTGCCCCTCCCCTGCTCATGCTGTCTCTCTCTCTCTCAGGAAATAAATAAAACATTAAAAAAATTTTTTAAAGGAATTTCTTGGTTATCTTTTTTTTTTAAATGTTTTATTTATTCTTGAGAGAGAGAGACAGAGCATGAGCAGGAGAGGGGCAGAGAGAGACAGAGACAAAGAATCCAANTCTTTAACTTCTCATAAAGTCTCCTGTAGAATATTATTGCATCTTCCGCTCCCCATACAATGCTCAGGGTTCAATGCACAGTCGATTGCTTCACACCGGTCAACAGGATACCGCTAGAGAAGTGCTTGATTTCTAGTATTGCCAACTTGGATCTAAGTAAGATAAAGTGGATGAGTCGAAGAAAGTTAAGTACCCCTCCATTTGGGATGTAACTGTCTTGGGGAAGGAGAACTGCTGAGAAGTTCTCCTTATTCCGATTGACAGGGGACAGATACTAGCTGTAGAAGCTGTAAGAACAAGGGCAGCATCTCAAAAGTTGGGGCCACTACAGCGGACACTCACCCATTTGGATGATTGTTCGACATCCAACTCATTGCTATGCCACTTCCTGATAGGAATTAGCCAAATGATTAAAAAAAAAAAAAGATTCAGAAGCAGTAAAATTTTCAATAGCCATATCTGTCTAAGGTGCCTAGAATGTTCTACCTAAGTATCAGGGATGGAAGTTTAGGCAGAGAAAATATTTGTCATGTCTATATCTTCCGTTTGATCCACACACCCAAATCACAGGCTTCTTTTCCTTTTGCAAATGTGTAGACTTGACTCAAGATCCTAGAGCTAAGTACTATATGGTAGAATGATAGGGAAAACTTAAATTTAGTTCAGAGGCTCTTCATAATTAAATTGGTCCAGAAGTCACTCTGGAAGTTTCCCTAACTTGTTGACATTCCATGGCTCATCCCTTAAACCATTTGCTTACCAACATCTTCAGCTCTCTACTCCTGTTACCCCAAACCTACTTCAGTCAAGGGGCCTTCCCCTTCCACATCTTCACTCAATATCTAGGCCCAAGTGGAGATAACCACACAGTCATAAAACCAAGCCAAACGCCAACATTATAAATGCCTGGTCTCTAACTCTACAAGGTGCTCTACCAAGTAATGCTAAGCTTCCTAGTCAACTCTACCATCCTCCAGAGCCACCATTTCAAACCCTCACCACTCTTCCCACACCTCCCACTTCATCGCCTCATTCTTGGAAACTGATCATGGTGTCTACTTCACAAAGAAGAAGGATCATACAGAAACTGCTTGCAGCTTTGTGCCACAGAAACCTATACACCCACATGTACCCAGACCATCCTCTCCCTATTTCTCATCAACCACCCCCTCCCTCTCTGCTCCTAAAAAAATCCCAACCCCCCTCCTTGAAAATCTCCTTGAAAGCATTACCTCCGCTCACCGTCTCCCCCATCAGATACCGCCTCCCCCAACACCCTGCCCCCATCAAGGTCACCCGTGGCCTTGAACGAGCACTTCGAAGTCCTGCTCTCACCCAACCATCAATTGACCCTTGGGGCCTCATTGAGACACTCTCTCCCCTTGGCTTCCACGAGAACACGCTCCCTGGGTTTTCCTCATACCCCACCTGCCGCTGCTTCTCCGGCAAAGAAGACATCGGTACAGAAATACAGAAACATGAAGATGGAAGAAAGCCATTCCTAACTAACCAGAGACGGGGAGTTTCTCAGCATTGGGGTCGCCCCTCACGGACGCTGACCCCACTGATTCCAGTCACCCCTGAACCCCGGCGCCGGCTCACCTGCTGGAACAAGAGCTCTTCTGCTTTGAGCCTCTCCATCGCTTCCTGCTCTATCAAAGCCAGCTCTCTCGCGTGCTCCAGCTCGGCCACTTCCTTCTGTCTCTGGCAGTGTTCAAAAATAATATCGAGTGACTAACTGGAGATAAAATCATTTGTGAAGGCAATCTCGAAGGCATGTTAATCAACAGCAGTAGGGAAAGGGTAAGCAAATTTTACTCGGCCCGTTTGGAAAATGTATAATAATTTGGGGAAAGGTGTGTTTTATTTGAACAAGGAGCATAAGATGAAAATTATACAATGGGTATGATCACAATTACATAAAAAAAACCCAAAACTACAAATGTATAGAAAAAAGACTAGAGGAAAATACCTAAAAGCCTAAAAAGAGGTCTTCTCTGGGATTTTTTTTCTGTTTTTGATATTGTCCACATTTTTGTATAAGAAACGTGCTATTTTTATAAACAGAAAGAAATAACACTGCACTTTTAAAAAAAGCAGACAAACTGGACCAATTATTTTACTCTTCTAATTGTCTTTATTTAATGTTTAATTATTTTGAGAGAGAGCGTGTGCAAGTGTGCATGTGAGAGGGAGCAGGAGAGAGAGGCAGAGAGAGAGAGAGAATGCCAAGCAGGCTCCACACTGTCAGCCCAGGGCCCAGGGCCCACCAGACGCAAGGCTAGATCTCACGAATTGTGAGACTGTGACCTGAGCCGAAAATCAAGAATCAGTCGCTCAACCAACCGAGCAACCCAGGCACCTCTTACTCTTCTAATTTTCTACACAAAGATCCCCACTTACCAGCTGCTCCATGGTCACATTTTCTTTATATTTGTAAATCCACAATGCTAAATATTCTATCGGATCCACTGGGTGAATTCTTGCCACTTCTGCAAGACCTTGAGTTAGACATGTCCCAAGGTGCTTTTGAAGATATGTCGACTCCATTTCTCACCCCTAACTTCTAAAAGGTAAATGGTTTTGCATTAATGTAGGAAATGCTCAATAAGGCACAATAAAAGCAGAGGCCGGCGAGGCCAGCAGAGCATTACATCCTGTCACCAGTCATGGGCGCCCCCCAGCAGGGATGATATGAACAAGCTGGCTCCCAGAAACTTCTCACAATTTCCGGAAAGGCTCCACAGATGTCACTGCAATGACCACTAAGATGCACTTTCAAAATCCTGAAGGGCTTATGAGTCTAAGAGTCAGAAAAGAACAACAAACAAAACCCCCAACCAGCAAAAGGAAGGAGACAATAAAGATTAAAGCAGAAATAAATGATACAGAAACGAAACAATAGCAACAACAAAACAATGCCAAAAAAAGAAAAAGGGACACGGTCCTTATTGTGAGCTGACCAAATGCCAAACAATGCATGTGTCACTTAAGCCTCACAACATGGGTAAAAAGTCAGTGTCATTTATCCCCACTGTATGGATGAGGAAGCCCAGGCCCAAAGAGCATAAATCAATATGGCGGAGATGGGATTCATACCCGAATCTTGATTCCAGAGCCATTACCTTAATGTCTAAGACCCCCCAAGCCACGGGGGTCAGTTTCAGAAAACATCACAATACTCCACCTCAAAAAAAACCCCACACAAATCCACTAATCTCTAAGCACAGAGAATAAAAAGAATTCAACCTTCAAAGAATAGCATATGAGGCTCCTCCAGCTTTGGCCCCAGTTGCTTTCCGGCTCACCTGCAGACATCTCCTCTGCCTCCAGCACATCCTGGGCTCCAACCACACTGAACATTCTGCCATGCTGCCGGCTACCCCTTTGCACACGTCCATCTCCAGGACTGTTGCACATAGTGATTCCTCACTGTCTTCCAGCTTGGGAAATTTCTCTCCTCATCTGCAAGATGTGGATCAGCTCTCATTATCTGCGTCTTCCCAAGCACTGTAAGGAAATTCGTCCTTCTCCAAGCAACTCACACGGCGCTTGACATACAACCTGAGAATTATCTGTGTACACACATGTCCGTCCTCCCTCTAGAAGACAAACTCCTCCAGGTCCTCAAGGAGGGCGTTTTAATCACAGGACAGACGTGTTGGTTTCCCATGGAGGCAAGTAAATGAGTTTCTCCATCCTCCCAATAATGTCCCAGTCTCTTCAGTTATGAAGATGGACAGGAATAATCTTAGACCAGATTTAATTTTTTTTTTTTTCAGAGACAGAGAAAGACAGATCATGAGCGGGGGAGGGACAGAGAGGGAGACACAGAATCAGAAACAGGCTCCAGGCTCCGAGCTGTCAGTGCAGAGCCCGACGTGGGGCTCAAACCCAAGAACCGTAAGATCATGACCTGAGTCGAAGTCAGACACTTAACTGACTGAGCCGCCCAGGTGCCCCAATCTTAGAGCAGATTTAAAATCGAGGGGAGAGAGAAAGAAGAGAGAGAGAGGAGAAGGAAGGAAGGAAGGAAGGAAGGAAGGAAGGAAGGAAGGAAGGAAGGAAGGAAGGAAGGAAGATAGAGAGGATGGGAGGGAAGGAGGAAAGGGAGGGAGGGAAGGAAGGCAAGGAGGGAGGGAACAAAGGAAGAAAATAAATGTAGCAACAACTGCATCACAGGTACTTTGAAAAACTTTGGTCACCCTCAAATTACCCTTATGGCGTCCAGTCTCTTCTGAGAATCTAATGAGATGTAATCATAGTTCGACAAATATATACCGTGTGCCTACAACTATATGTCAGATGCGAGCAATTATAGAGCACAGAATGCCAGCGTGTCTGGTTCTGTCCCTGGACAAATGCACCCACTACTCTGCATGAAATTTCAGAAACAACCACCCCCTGAGGTTCATCCATAAACCCCACTGCTTCTCTCATTTGATGGTGATGAGGGTACAAAATGGGACGCCCCCATTGAGAGAAACTTGGCAAGATCTAGGGAATTAAATAGCTATTTACCCTTTGAACTATCAGTCTCACTTCTGGGATCCTATCTGGCAAAAATACGGAGTGATGATGGATACACATAGTAATTTTTGCGCCATTATTTAGAATAGTCGAAGTGGAACTCCATCCAACCGTTCTTCATTAAGGGACTGATGAAATACAGCAACACAGTGAGCTACGGTGCATATAAAAGACATGGGGATGATTCTAACCTAGGGACTGATCTCTAGGACCCAGTGCGAAGTGGGGGAAAAAAAGCAAGGTGCATAAATTGTATATAGTATGCCACCTTTTGTATTAACAACAGCAGTGGAGAAAGGGATGTGTATATGTGCACATAAATGCGGTCATGAAAACTTAAACTCTAAAAACTGACACAAATGAACCTAATTCCCTATCAAGCCGGCACTGGCGTCTTAACCGTGCAGAGAGAAATTACAGTATTACAAATGAGATTTGAGACGCGGTATCTTCAGTGTGCTCCTTCCATGGGATATATCCTAACGACAAAAATAACGACGTCAACACATCAACGTCATTTGAAGTGGAGTAACGCAAAACAGGGATCAAATTCCTGAAAATACACGGGAAAGGGACCATGTCCCCCAGGGAGAAACCTCTGGCCTAAGAGTAGCTCCGGATGGAGGGTGGGTCTGGGATTTGTGCGCATGGATTAGCAGAACCCAGGGAAGCGGGTGACTTCGCTTGGCAGGTTTCCTGTCCACGAAATGATAATACCCATCTCCCAGTTTCTTGCAAGCAAAGTTATTTTCACATACACCAAACAGGCACGTCGGCGCAACACAAGAAAGCCCTTTCCCACAGAAACAGCTGCCTCAAGCCTGTAGAAGTTGTCACAAGAAGTAAAAAGAGGTTCCTTGCCCATGCTTAGGAGAAAGCGGGCCAGCCTAGTGNTCCCCGCCAAACCCCAGCAACAGGTCTGGGCGGCGCCTGCGCTCTCCAAGTTGCTAGGCATCTCCGGTCGCTAGGCAACGAGCGCGCGCGCCTCCGGACGCTAGCAGGAGAGTTGCGGAGGGGAAGTGGGGCGCGGGGCGCAGGGGGCGGAGAACG
>NW_027533256.1:2738669-2846947 GCF_008692635.1 Crocuta crocuta
CTTTGCAACCTGAAGGCTGGGAGGAGCTGGAGGCCCAAAGGAGGGCCCTGCCCGCCGCTCTCTAGGAGACACCTGTCCACCAAGGGCGGGAAACACCCACAGCCAGCACCCCCCCGCCCCACCCCCCACCAGGCCAGAGGAGACAATTTCGGTAGTAATGGCCCGATATTTTCACAGCTTCTCACCTTTGCGATTGCCAATTGCCGATGACCTCTGCTTGGCTCCTTTCAGAACCAGCAAGCCGTCGGACCCCTGCCCAGCCACAGCCATTGCAGTCTTCCCTGGCCTGGTGGTTTGGGCACAGCACTGTGCTAGCATCTCCCAAATTCTGTTTTAATTTAGCAGTTGGGCACTGCTGGGCAGGGGAAGCCTCACGAAACGTTGGTTGAGGCCGTGAGCAAGGAGGAGCAGTGTAAGCAGACCCTCAGAGCAGCTCCGGGAAAAATAGCCCCTGCCTGCTTGGGAAGCGTGCCCTGCGTTTGTGGAGGAAAGGCTGTTAAAGGCATCTCTTTGCCCTCTCCCTCTCCCTCTCCAGGCCTCTGTTATTCTGGCTCTACTGCCTTTGCGTCAAGTCCTTGTCACTGTCAGGTCACATATTTCATTGAGACCAGTGTTGGAAAGGTGCAGTTTAGAGCAGACCCTTACTCCGGAAAGGGTTTGCCACACCTTTCCCGTGGGGAGTGTCCCCGGCATGCAGGGTTGGTGATTCGGCCGCTGGCAGGCCTCCAGTAGTAAAGGCAGAGTAGGGCTGTAACTGAATCCCCTGGGGATTTTGTTAAAATGCAGCCTGTGAATATGGGGGTATGGGGTGGGGACCTGAGAATCTGCATTTCGATGAGCCTCCAGGTGATGCCCGCCTGCAGATCATGGACCACAAGGGATGTAGAAGATTGCTTCTCCAAGTGCAGTGGGTCAGGTGGGCCACAGATTAGCAGTTGACCACCCCGCACCCCCACCCCCACCTTCCACCAGTATCCCTAACTTAGTAGCTTTAAACATTTATTTAGAGTTTTTGAAGCCAGAATCCACAATTGGTTGTGGAGGGCTAAAGCTAGTGTCCACAGAGCTGGCTCTTTCTGCAGCTCCAGGGGAGAGTCGGTTTCCTTGCCTTTTCCAGCTTCACGGGCCACCCACACTCCTTGGCTCACGAATCACATCTTTTTGCCCTCAACTTCTGCTGTCACACCGTGTTCCCTGTCTGACCTTACTGTGTCCCTATCGTAAAGACCCTTGGGATTACAGTGTGCCTACTAGATAATCCAGTATCGTCTTCCCAAGTCAAAGTCCTTAACTTCATCACACCTGCAAAGGCCCTTATGCCATATAAGGTAACCTATTTCATAGGTTCCTGGTACTAGGACTTAGACGCTTCAGGGAGCCATTATTCAAGCCCTACTTCACTGTCTACTTCCTAACAAAAGGCGCATTTTCTTACTCGTATGTCAATGACCCAAACCAGGAAATTTAACCTTGATACGCTTTTATCGTGCAATGTCCAATTCACATTCAGTTTCCCCAACAACACTTTATGAAATTCTGTTTGTTTGGTTCAGACTCAATCCAGAACCATGTGTTCGGTGCAGTTGTTAGGACTCATTAGGCTCCTTTGCTCTGGAATGGTTCCGCCTCTTTTCTTTGTCTTTCATGACTTTGACATTTATAAGAGTAAAGGTCAGTTGCAGACTGTCTCTCCATTTGGCTTTGTTGGTTATTTCCTCAATTCAATTTGAGTTTTGCATTTGGGGCAGGAATCCACGGAAATGTATTTTATCCCACTGAGAAGTGCACCGCATCAGGTGATGTCACTTTTTCCCTTTATTAGGGATGTTTACTTATGTCGTTTGATTAAGGTTGTATTGGGTGGGTCTCATCACTGTAAATTTCTTGTATTTCCTTTTGGAATTAATACACAAATTGTGAGGAGAAACTTGGAGACCATAGGAATATTCTATTTATCAAATATTCACTGAGTTTTAGCACTCACTGATGATTCCGGCTTGATGCAGTTATACTCTGATGGTAATGTTGAATTTTTTTTTTTAACATTTATTCATTTTTGAGAGGCAGAGTGCAGGTAGGGTGGGATAGAGAGAGAGACAGACAGAATCCGAAGCAGGCTCCAGGCTCTGAGCTGTCAACGCAGAGCCCGATGCAGGGCTCGAACTCACGAGCTGTGAGATGGTGACCTGAGCCGAAGTTGGATGCTTAACCAACTGAGTCACCGAGCCCCACCCCCCCAAATGTTGATTTTTTTTTTAAACTCCATTATTCCTTCTGTATTTATTAGTGGACATTCTACTTTTAGAATTTGCCTTATCTCAGGTCGCCTGGGTGGCTCAGTTTAAGTGACTGACTCTTGGTTTCAGCTCAGGTCATTTTCTCTTGGGCTCTGTGCTGACAGCGTAGAGCCTGCTTGGGATTCTCTCTCTCCACTTCTCTCTGCCCCCACCCTGCTCACACACGAGCGTAGTTCTCTTTCTCTAAATATAAAATAAATGTTTTTAAAAAAAAAAACTTGCCTTCTCTTCCATTCCCTTACTTAACCAATTTTTTCTTCTGTTGATCCACAGATTTTTAATTTTTCCCAATTCATTATAATCCATTACAGTCATTATTTATTTTGATGGTCTAATTGCCCCAGATTGGGCTAGTAGCAGCCCCCTTCCAGCTTGCCCCTGTGTCTTTAACCATTTATTTTCTAGCATTTTACTGCTTTCTGGGACAAGAAAATATTTGAGGCTTCTTGGAATTTTGCTGTCCCAACCTTGGAATTAGTCATTTCTCCAAAGAACCCTGATTGCTCTTCTGAAGTGTTTTTGCTTCTAGGCTTTTTCAGTGGAAAGAGCTAGGGANTCTCTCTCTCTCTCTCTCTATATATATATATCTACCTTTATTTCCTTAAACTAAAAAACATCCAGAGAATGTTAAGATGAATTGAGCCTTTATTCACTTTAGGGGTTGCATGGGGAGCTCAGTCGGTTAAGTATCCCACTTTGGTTCAGGTCATGTCTCATGGTTCTGACCGCTCAGAGTCTGGAGCCTGCTTCCGATTCTGTGTCTCCCTCTCTCTCTCTGCTTTTCCCCTGCTCTTACTCTGTCTCTCAAAAATAAATGAAACATTTTAAAAAATAAAAAAACATTACTTTATTATTAGCTCTTTGGGACATAAAACATGTAAACTTCAGAAATACGGAGTTGGTCAGAAATAGGCCAGGTGTCAGTCTGTCTCATGTGACAATCTCCCGCTGTAATAGCTAATATTTATTAAGCGCTATGTGCCAGGCTAAGTGCCTTACATGTATTTATTATCTCTTTTAATCTCCACAATTATGAGGCACATATATTTATTACTCTGTTTTACAGATGAGAAAACCGAGGTTCAGAGAGACTGGGTGACTTGTGGAAGATCACACAGCCAATAAATAGCAGCGCCGGGACCGGAACTTGGTCTGTCTGCTCCTGAAGTCTGTGTTCAGACTGCTGCACTACACCGCCATCTCTAACGTACGGTCTAACTCAGCCTACATTGCCCCCGGCTCTTGAAATCTGACTGATAGTAAATACCAGGGCATTAGCTCGACCTCATACAGTTTCTTGCTTGAGCACTAGACAGCAGAATGTTGTGTTAAGTGCTGGCAGGGCCCCTGACCTTGGGAAGCTATGGCACCTGTCATTCTTCCTCCTCCTCCTCCCCAGGGCTTCCCAGTGGTCCCTTATGAAATACATAAGCCCATCTTATCTATGTCACAGATGACTGTAACTTCCAACCTCACAATAGCACAGCTTGCGGGGTCCTTAGAGCCCCTCTGGGGCCTCCTCCCTGCTCAAGTATTTCCTCCCTCAAGGGCAGAGATGTGTGGGTAAATGGAGACCTTAGCCTCCCATAATCACCAATATATCGAGCTCCTATCAGGCCTGATGACCGCCAGGACCTGTTATTTGACCTATGACAGCTAGAGAGCTTTTAAAAAAGTCCTTTTGAATGTAAGAGCAATAGGCAAGTATGTATTTGTTGGTTCTTTTGGGAAGGGCGGCATCCCAAAGTACCTCATAGTTATCCTGAAATGAATCCGAATTGATTAGAAGAATGTGTCTATTGTTAAAATCAGATTCGATTCTCAAAGTCGCGTGACTCTGCTTGGCTGTTTCCCAGGCCCACGAGGATGGAAACGGATTACCTGAAGAGGTGCTTTGGCAGCTGCCTGGGCCAGGCACTGGCAGAGGTGGCGAAGGCTCGGCCCGGTGACCCTATAGAGTACCTGGCTCACTGGCTTTATCATTACAGGAAAACGTCTAAAGCAAAGGAAGAGGTGTGTGTGTGCATGGAGTCGGCTTGGGGAGGGCTTCTCAGCTTCCTCGCTGTAATTTGAAATCCAAAGCGGGATCCCAGAGCTAGCCCGAAAGGTGTGTTGGTTTACTCCGCTTTGGAGATCGCGTTAGGCCCAGATATTCTTGACGTCTGGGGAGTGTGGGGGCGGAAGAGGGACTCCGACTCAGAGGGGCTGTGGCATTGGTAGATTTGGAGGTACTCGCGGGCAAAAGCTAGCTGCGGGAGCAAGTTCAGAAGGCTGACAGGGCCCGGGTCTGTGGTCTGTCCCAGCGAGGCCAGGCCCGTCCACACAGGCTTCCCAGGGGCTGACCTGATTCAGCTCCCGTATCAGCGCAGGGTAGCGGAGAGAAGTCCCAGCAGAAGGCAGAATATGAGAATAGCCTCAAAAAGGCCAAAATGACAGAACTGCTGAAGCAAGAAGAGAGTCAGATTCGACAGACGTATGAAAAGTGTCACCAGGTAGGGAGGAGGAACCCAGCAGCGGGCGCCTCCGCGGCCCAGGGATGGATGCCTGGAAAGCCCCAAGTCCGCTAGGCCCCCGGGCAGTGCATCGAGGCTCCTGTAAGCCTACCCCTCCCTCCTTACTCATATGTTTATATATAAACCAGTCTTATTCGCCATCCTTGTCGACGAAAAAAGAAAATGTTTCAAGGCAATTCCATTTTAGGTTTCAAGAAATACCTGCAATGTTACTGGTTTTAGAAAATAAGATTTAGGGGCGCCTGGG
The DNA here is from genome assembly GCF_008692635.1 of Crocuta crocuta. Classification (NCBI taxonomy): domain Eukaryota; kingdom Metazoa; phylum Chordata; class Mammalia; order Carnivora; family Hyaenidae; genus Crocuta; species Crocuta crocuta. The sequence continues at coordinate 2,743,727 of NW_027533256.1, forward strand.
TGGCTCAGTCGGTTAAGCTTCTGACTTTGGCTCACGTCGTGATCTTGCAGTCCGTGGGTTTGAACCCTGCATCAGGCTCTGTGCTGACAGCTAGCTCAGAGCTTGGAGTCTGTTTCAGATTCTGTGTCTCCCTCTCTCTTTGCCCCTCCCCAGCTCGTGCTCTGTCTCTCTCTGTCTCAAAAATAAATAAACATTAAAAAATTTTAAAAAAAGAAAATCAGATTTAAAAACAAATTTGCTGTCACTTGAAACAAATATATTTCCTTACAAGATCCTTTGAACCTTTTTCAAGAATTATTCTGCATTCCAGAAACCAAATGTGGTTATCCGTATATATTTCAAGTGTATTATTTTTTTTATTATATACTATTTACTTAAGTATTTTATTTGCTGTGCACTACTTATTTACGTATCAAATCACAGATGCCTTCTCTGTGATGCTGTGATACTGCTCATAAATTATTACCTTCTCGCAGTGGGAAACTGCTGTGTGTACACTAGTCTGACAGGCATATCTTTTATCTCCTGAGATTTCTGCCACAATTTTCTGAAAAAACACCTTGTGCTGGTTTTGCGCTTTCTACAAAGTTCATGAGACCCAGATAGGAAATTGACTTCCTGGGCTTGATATCTGACATCCTTCCACCTCTCACCATATTCCTGTGTGTTAAAATCTTCAGTGTAGTTTTGTACAATTCACTTGTTTTTGCTAGTTTCCAAAGCCACCTTTAATGAAGAGACATGAAGCTACTTAGCTTACATACACTTAGCTCTCGTCATCATCAATAGATTTATTTTTTTAAGTCTGGAGGTTTTAAAAGTAAATCAAGTCAAAAGATAGGTAGTTTCATCCTACTGTTTGACAATAGTCCAAAGGAACTCTCGCTTGGGAACTTTTCATTCATTCATTCTTTTTTTTTTTTAAGTTTTTAAAGTTTATTTATTTATTTTGACAGAGAACAGACCACACAAGTGGGGAAGGGGCAGAGAGAAGGAGGGAGAGAGAGAGAGAGAGAGAGAGAGAGAATCCCCAAGCAGGCTTCACGTGCAGTCAGCACAGAGCCCGATGTGGGGCTCAAACTCACAGACTGTGAGATCATGACCTGAGCCAAAGTCAAGAACCGACACTTGACTGACTGAGCCACCCAGGCCCTGGGAACATTTCATTCTTTGCTCAGTTGCTGGGAGACGGTAGAGGGGAAGTTGTGAAGCCGAAGTTGTCATCCCCTTACTGCCCCCTCCCCTACTTTTCTAACATCACACTTCACTGTTAATAGAAATAGAAACATATAAGGGAGGGAAAGACTTCCAAGACTCCACCCTGGTTTCACAACTTTATTAAAGAACACTTTGCTGCCATGAAAGATTTGAATTGTCCCATTGTGTTGTACCCAGGAACTCTTACACCCTGTAGCAATATTCCTTGCAAGATTTAGATGAGTAAAAGGTAAGCTATTCTTTCACCGAGTGTGAGACAAAGGCAGTTGTGAAGGAAGATGGGCAGGAGAGCCAGCACGAACGCCTGCACTAAGTGCCAAGTTTTTTCGAGGAAGACGGCATGTGCAAATTGTGGTCATGGAAATCAATGCCCTTTGTTAGAAGGAAATAGACCCAACAATGATCTTAAAACAAAGCTTCCCTTGATGGGCCACGTCGTTCACGTCAAGTTACTCTCAGAGTATAAATTGAAAAGAGCCAGGTAGAGGGCGGAGACGTAGAGATACCTCAAGTAAGATGAGATTCGAAATTTTTATTTCTCATCGGCTCAAGGCAAATGGCGGACTATTCCTGGCTACTGGTCATTATCAAATTTTGAGTCACTAGTACTATGAAGTCTGGTCTCACATAGGCCCTGGATGGTGGAATAAGATTTCAGCAGGCGTGCCGATGGCCTTTGGTGGATACACTCAAAGCTTTGCAAAATTTTCCTTAGTATCTGAAAACCATCATTGCTTGCATATACCTTAGAGAGTCATTGGGTACCCCAGATTGAATACTACTGGTCTCGTGGACACATGAAAAAGAGGAGTACAGGCAGCACTGTGTGGTTGACATCATAGCCAACCATAGCAATCAAGAAGAGATAGCAAGAGGAGGTTGTATTTAAGTCAGGCCTAAGAGAAAGCTAGCAAAAGTTGCCCTCATATTTCTCTTCATTAAGCTGAGGTAGTTTTGAGTAAGTGAACCATAATTCTGTTTCTAAGTTTGAAAACAATCCCTTTGTTTATAAAGATGTGGCCATACAAATGTTTTATAAGTACATTTTTATGGAATCAATACATAGATTTGCGGGGTGCCTGGGTGGCTCAGTCGGTTGAGCCTGACTCTTGATTTCGGCTCAGGTCATGATCTCACAGTTTGTGGAATAGACCCCTGTGATGGGCTCTGTGCTGCTTGGAAACCTTTTTCCTCTCTCTTTCTCTCTCTCTCTCCCCCTCCCCTGCTCGCACCTCTCTCTCTCTCAAAGTAAATGAACATTAAAAAAAAAAAGATTCTCAGGGCGCCTGGGTGGCTTAGTCAGTTAAGCGTCCGACTTTCGCTTAGGTCATGATCTCGCGGTTCGTGGGTTCGAGTCCCGCGTCGGGCTCTGTGCTGACTGCCAGCTCAGAGCCTGGAGCCTGTTTCAGTCTGTGACTCCCTCTCTCTCTGATCCTCCCCTGCTCACGCTGTCTCTCTCTCTCCTAGAAATAAATAAAACATTAAAAAAAAAAAGATTCTCTCTGTCTCTCTCTGTCTCTCTGTCTCTCTCTCCCTCTGCTCCTCTCCCCCCTCCATGCTTTCTCTCTCTAAAAACCAAAAACAAAAAGCATAGACTTGCTGTGTAGACGCATAGCACTTTGAAGTTAGAAGGGTCTTTCAGATCTCATGGGACTACAACCACATAGATACTAGACTGCTTGATGCTGTGTCATAGGCCACTGAGACTGAATTCATTTTTTCAATCTTTTTACTTTGTGCTTCATTTTTGGTCACTTCTATTATCTGTCTTCAAGTGTATGGACCTTTTCTCTTGTAATGTCCACGATCCCATTTAGGGATTCAGTAAATTTTTACATTTTGGATATTGTCCTTTTCAATTCTAAAATTTCTGTCTGGTTCCTTTCTATAACTTCCATTTTCTCTTCTCCTCTACCTTATTTTTTCACTCTCTGTGAAATTTTTTTCTCCTTTACATTTTTTAAATTTGTTTACTTTTGAGAGGGAGAGCACATGCGAACAGCGGAGGGGTGGGGAGACAGAGGATCTGAGGTAGGCTCTGCACTGACAACGCAGAGCCCAGTGCGGAGCTCAAACCTACGAATGGTGAGATCATGACCTGAACCAAAGTCAGATGCTTAACTGAGCTACCCGGGAACGCTACTTCTTTAAATTTTTAAAAACATTTATGATAAGTGTTTTATTTTATTATTTTTTTCATTTAAACCTTGTTTATTTTTGAGGGAGAGAGAGACAGAGCACAAGGAGGGGAGGACAAAGAGAGAGGGAGAGACAGAATCTGAAGCAGGCCCCAGGCTCTGAGCTGTCAGCACAGAGCCCGACACGGGGCTCGAACTCAGGAACCGCAAGTTCATAACCTGAACTGAAGTCAGACGCTTAACAGACTGAGCCACCCAGGCGCCCCTGTGATAAGTGTTTTAAACCCTGGTATGCCAATTCTATGATCTTTGTCATTTTAAAGTCTCTTTCTATGACATACGTTTTTCCTAGATTATGGTATGTATGTCTAGTAATTATTACTTATGTGCTGAACATTGTAGATGATACTTTGCAGGGAGCCTGGATTATGTAGCTTTCCTGTCAATAGTGTTGAGTTTTGTTCTGGCAGGCAGTAAAATTTTCAGTGAATCATCCCGATCCCATCTGATTTGTTTTATGCTTTGCGAGAGCAGATCTGTTTAATTTTGTTATTAGTCTCGGGCAGGAAAATGGCAGTGTTGTGTTCTTGGCATCCTTAGTGTGTTTCTGTCTTTGCTAATGAACTCTTTTGCTGCTTTGTTTTGTTCAGCCACTGATATCACTAGCTAGTTCCACAATGAAGCCTGTATTCATACGAGAGAACACAAAACCCCTTGAGAAGGATGCCTTGAAGCCAGAGTCTTTGCCAGGTGCTTCTAGTACGATTCCAGGAATGCCTCAATAGAGTCCTTCTTGACAGACGTCTGGCCAGGCTGACTGCAGTGTCGAAACTCTACAAGAAATACATTCCGAGGCTTTTCAGCATGAAATTGCTTCCAGAATGCATCCTGGCTCCACATCTCCTTAAGTGATCAAGAGGTGGCTGATTCTCCTGATGCTTCTCTCAAAGCTGCAAGTTGAGGAAAGGGCCACCTAGGGCTCTGACCTGAAGACAGTGACTCTGTGGATTAAAGCAAAATTTGAGGGGCTGTGGAAGGAGGTGCCTTACAGGGACTCTCCAGCCAAAGTTCTGTTCTGATGGCCATGAAGAGCCCTTAATCAGGTAAACATTTCAACTGCTGAGAGGATAAAATAAACTCATAAGGATTTCAAATAAGTAACCAAAAGACTTTTTCCTCTTGATTGATTGATAGATTGATTATTATCTTTTAGATTAGACATTAAAAACATCCGTTTCATGTGTTCGTGTCTTGACTTTAGATGAATTTTGCAGCCAGGTTCCCGAGTCCCCGAGTGTTCACACATGTCCTAGAGAGTCCCTGTGTCACAGACAACAGGTATTTAAAACAGCTCCAGTGACAGTGAGCTCAGTGTGGCCACACACACCCAGAGGGTATAGAATGGAAAGGAACAGCCTTCCCACTTTGATTTGAAAATGGCTTGAGATAACCCAGGGACACTGGCTTGGGGTTCGCATAGTTAAGAGTGGGCCCCAGTAGGAAGCACCCGCCCTTGGGAGAGGCTTGCGTGGCTTGAAACTCCCGCTGTGCCCAAGCTGGGAGCACCTGAGTTTATCAGTGTGCCCAGATATGGGGCGCAGTGGGGAAGAGGGACAGTTGACACCTAAAAGCTGTCAGCAGTCAGACGCCAAAAAATGGAGTCAGGCATTATCACAGAGGGCAAACCTGGGAAATGTGAGTGGCCTTGACCTACTCAGTCTTTGAGTAAAGCAGGTGGTGAGGTCATTACTTCAGATTTGCACCTGGTGGGTAGGCGTGCAGCCACACTTTCCAGAGTGGCTGGGAAAAGCCAGAGGATCCAAAAACCCATACACAGAAGAAAAGAGAGCTTTGTAGAGGACCCAGTGCAATCCGTGGTGGATGTGGTGGTATCTGCAGCCCCCAGGGGAAGGGTGAAGTCCCCTGCCTGAGAACGGCTGTCTCTCAGACATCACAGCCCGAGTGAGGTGAGTTGTAACTTTTGTCTACTTTAAGGGATCCCGTACTTTCGCCTTTGACCATTATTTAGCCCCCGTATTTGATCATGTTACTGGGCAATAAAAATGTAATCAGTCTCTACCACTGTTTTTTTGCACTGTTTCCAAATTTGGCTTTTTGTTGTTATTTTGTTACCAAAAAGTCATTACAATGAACTTTCTTGTACACATATCTTAGAACATCTCTGCTGGTAGATCTATAGATTGATAAATCTAAAGATATTTGTGGGCACCTGGGTGGCTCAGTTGGTTAAGCAGTTGACTTTGGCCCAGGTCATGATCTCACAGTTCGTGAGTTTGAGCCCCCCCGAGGGGCTCAGCACTGACAGAGCCTGGAGCCTAATTCAGAGTCTCTGCTTGGGGTTTGGTGTCTTCCTCTCTCTTTGCCCCTCCCCCACTCACACACACGCACACTCTCTCTTTCTCTCTCTCTCTCTCAAAAATAAATAAATAAACTTAAAAAAAATCACAATGATGCACCACTACACATTTGTCAGGATTACTAGAGTTAAAAAAATAGTGCAACACTAAATACTGGTGAGGATCAGGAAAGCTCAAATCACTCATACTTGGCTGGGGGGAATGTAACATGGGACAATTACTCTGGAAAACAGTGTAGCAGTCTGTAATAAAACTGAACATGCAATTGCTACATAAGCCCACATTTGTATTCTTGGACACTTCTATTCGCACATAAACCTGTTTGTGAATATTTATAAAAGCTGTATTCACCGTAGACAAAACCTGGAAATAACCCAGATGTTCTTCAGTGGGTAAGCAGTTCAACTGTAGTCCATCCATATCTCAGAATACTATTGAGCAGTTAAAGGAATGAACTATTGATACATGAACAACTTGGACAAAGCTGAAGAGAAATGATGCTGAGTACAAAAGGTTGCAGGAAATTATGTCTAATCCCAAAAGGTAGCAGACTATATGATTCCATTTATAAATAACCTCACAAAGATGGAGGCTAGATTAGCGGTCGCCATGGCTTAGGGCAGGGGTGGGGGAAGGATGATGTGGTTATAAAAAGCAACAAGAGGGGTTTTTGTGCTGATGGGGCAGTTTCGTATTTTGATTGTGGTGGTAGATACGCAAACCTGCACGTCTGAAAAAAAATCACTTGGAATCAAATACACCGACAGGCAAGTACAAGTCAACTGGAGAAACCTTGAATCTGATTGGTGGATTGTATCAATGTCAATATCATGGCTCCATAGTTTTGTAAGATGTTACCCTTTGGGGAAACTAGGTAAAGGATCCATGGAACTCTATGTTATTTCATACAACTGCATATACATCTATAAGTATCTCAAAATAAACAGTTTTATTTTTTAAAAGTTGATAACATTCTCATCTTACATACACTTCATTTTCGAATATCCTAAATTACCTTAATAATGTACTTTGGTTTTTATTTATTTATTAATTTTTTAATTTTTTAATGTTTATCTTTTTTAAATTTTTAATGTTTTTTAAAATTTATTTCTGAGAGAGAGACAGCATGAGCAGGGGAGGGTCAGAGAGGGAGGGAGATACAGAATCTGAAACAGGCTCCAGGCTCTGAGCTTGGTGTCAGCACAGAGCCCGACATGGGGCTCAAACCCACGAACCGTGAGATCATGACCTGAGCCGAAGTCGGGCGCTTAACCAACTGAGCCACCCAGGTGCCCCAATATTTATTTATTTTTGAGAGAGAGACAGAGCACAAGCAGGGGAGGGGCAGAGAGAGAGGAAGACACAATCTGAAGCAGCTCCAGGCTCCATGCTGTCAGCACAGAGCCCAAAGTGGGGCTCAAACTCATGAACCATGAGATCATGACCTGAGCCCAAGTCTGACACTTAACTGACTGAGCTACCGAGGCGCCCGGTTTTTATTTATCTTAAAAAGAAAATGTTACCTTTTATGTTTAATTGCCATCAATTTTGCCTAATTGCCACCAAGAAAGCTAGACTACTGTACACTCCCATTTCAAAGTGGTCATTTCTTTATACTCTTGCCACACTGAGCTTGTTATTTTATTTTCTGTTCATCTGACATGTGAAAAATAGTAGAGTTCTTTATATATATTCTGGATACTGACCCCTTATCAGGTAATATTTTGCAAACACACACTATTATTATCCCCATTTTACTGAAGAAGAAACAAGCACACAGACGTTAGGTAGCCTGCCTGAGTCCATGTGGCTGGAAGTGGGAGAGCCAGTGTTCAAACAGTTTGGTTCCAGAGTGAGGGCCTGAACTCACTCATCAGCCCTGCCCTCAGAAGGGTAGCCTCAGAGGGGCCCCTCAGTGGCTCAGTCGGTTAAGCGTCCAACTCTTGATCTTGGCTCAGGTCCTGATCTCATGGTTTGTGAGTTTGAGTCCTGCGTCGGGTCTGAGCTGACAGCATGGAGCCTGTTTGGGATTCTGTCTCCCTCTTTGTCTCCTGCTTCCTCTCTCTCTCTCTCTCTCTCTCTCTCTCAAAAATAAACATAGAATAAAAAAAAAAAGCAAGGGTTTAGGATGGAGTACTTCTTCCTCCAAAGGATATATACTCAGACTTTCTATACTTTTAAGTTAAAGTTTTTATTTTAATTCTAGTGTAGTTAACATACAGTGTGATAGTGATTCAACAATTCCATACATCACCCTGTGCTCCTCATGACAAGGGCCCTCCTTCATCCCCATCACCTATTTAACCCAAACCTCTACCCACCTCCCCTCTGGTAACCATCAGTTTGTTCTCTATAGTTAAGAGTCTGTTTCTTGGTTTGCCTCTCTCTCTCTCTCTCTGTCTCTCTCTCTCTGTCTCTCCTATTTTTTCCCTTTGATCATCTGTTTTGTTTCTTAAATTCCACATATGAAGAGATGAAAAGATAAAGAAGATGGAGTATAAATATATGCAATGGAATAGTAATCAGCCATAAGAAAAAAAAGAATGAAATCTTGCCACTTGCAACAACATGGATGGAGCTAGAGAAAAATGCTACACAAAAATAGAGAAAGACCAATGCCATATGAGCTCACTCAGACTTTCTATACTTTCTAAAGGGAATATGCAAATTTCCAACTTACCCCTTACGTTGATTCCTCCACCTGTGTTTAGAGAAAGAAACATACTTTAAAAAGCACTATCTGAGTTTTCAAGAATACTATCTGACTTACATTGGATATTTAATATGTGCCCTATGCTAAGGGCTTGATTGCATTGTCTCATTCAACTCTCTTGGCACACCCCTCCCCGAGATGGGTACTTTAATAATCCCCATGTTATGGCTGAGGAAACAACTAAGGCTCAGAGATTAGTGACTGGCTCAAGGTCAGACAGCCAGGAGGTGGCATTTGGGTCTGTCTGTCAGGAGCTCACACCCTTGACTGCCAGGCTGTGCTGCCTCACACTTCCTGATAAAGGAAGTTTAATTCCCCTGTCCATGGGCATTTTACTCCAAGTCAGTTACAGTCTTTTTCTTACCCAGTAGATGAAATGAATCTTCAAAGAGCTTTCAAATGATCATCGTTATCCAGAAGCACTTAAGCTCACTCATGCATATTTTACTGTCTTGATTATTAGCCCAAATTAACCAACACTCTAAGCATTTGCAGTCCCAAACAGGATCCTTCAAACATTCACGTTAGAACCTTTAGAAACACTTATAACCATGAAGGTGAAAGTCCACAAATTAAAGCTTTTCCCCATGACAGCATAACGTCTTCCAGTGAAAACCCTCTTTTGAGTAATTTGTACTTAGCGATATCATTCTTATATTTTTCCACAGATAGTAAATATTTTTCAAAAGGTGGAGTAGTATCTTATGGGGAAACAAACACCCTCCTTCTGTCTTTGGAAAGAGATCAAGAATGACTTTTGGAGAACAAACACAAAAGCTATGCTATCACAACTGGATATGGTTAGAACATGAAAAGGAAAGTATAAGTAGAATATAAGTTAATATAAGTGTTAACTAGCAATGTAGCTAGAAGAAGATGCTTGTCAACAAAGAAACACTGGTGAGTGATTTTCATGATGGGATTGAAATGTATGATTTTTTTTTTTTAGAGAGAGACAGCATGAGCAGGGGAGGGTCAGAGAGAGAGGGAGTCACAGACTGAAACAGGCTCCAGGCTCTGAGCTGGCAGTCAGCACAGAGCCCGACGCGGGGCTCGAACCCACGAACCGTGAGATCATGACCTAAGCGAAAGTCGGACGCTTAACCGACTAAGCCACCCAGGCGCCCCTGAAATGTATGATTTTTATGAGGACAGTTTAATGCTTGAACCAACAGCTCCTCAAGGAGAGCTTACAGCTGAGTCATATAGTAAAGGGAAAGTCTTCCTGATCTTTCTGCTTTCAGGTTTGACTTCTGTTTGTCAAGATAAAAATTTTTATGTCTTTCAGCAAAACAGCAAGCCCGAATGTCACAGAAATAAGAGAATCTCAGTTAGTGTTCCCAGAAAGTAGACCGTTGGACACCATGATCAAAAGGAGATGAAAGGATAAGGAAGATGGGGTATAGATATAGGCAATGGAAGAGTAATCAGCCATGGAGCTAGAGGAAAATGCTGCACAAAAATTTGCTGGCACCAAATAGGGTTTCTTGAGTCTGCTCTTCTCCAGAGTCATGGTCAAAAGATACCCCCTTTCAAAGAAATGGTTAGAAAAGAAAACATTTCTTTGGTTGCCATTGTCCAGAAAGAACAACTTTCAGGAATAAAATGATAGGATCCAAGGATATCATTGTCCAGAAATATCACACTTGCAGATAAGTTTACGCAAAATGAAATGGAGTGATCATAAACATCAAGAGACGTACAGTTCATAGATAGGGGTTGTTGGCACAAAAAATTGCTCCGTAAGGGGCGCTGGAAAAAAATCCACGTATAAAATGCCAAGAAGGGAGAAACTGATGACAAATCATTGCCCCTAATGATAAAACCCATGGCTATTTCAGCCAGACTGCAGTCATTCCCCACCCCTCTCGGAAAAAAGTTACCACTGGGTGACATATTCCGGAACCATAATAGGCCAGAATAAAATACCTTCAGATCATTTGAAACTAGCTACATGGATGGAGATAGCTGAGGAGAGACTTCGCAAGAATTATCACCAGGGGAAATAAATTCTACAGATGAGCCTGACCAAGGGAAAAAAAATCCTTCATGAATAATGACCAAGAGAAAGCAATTTTATGAGAAAAGTTAGCCAGGGAAAAATTCCTCAGTATTCATCACTGTCAGAGTCAGTGCATAAAATCAGTGTTTATGAGCCTCCTCAAAAATCAGTTGCTGAATAAAATTAGCCACCAAATAATTAGCCCAGGAGGGACCTTTAGAGGCTGGGGATCCTTGGATAAAGATATTCAAGACAAGGCTCTTCAAAAAGGAGTGTTTGGCAGCGGGGAGGAAACACCAGGCTGGCTCAGTGGGTAGAACATGTGACTCTTGATCTCGGGTGATGATTTCGAGCTCCATATTGGACATGGAGCCTACTGAAAGAAAAAAGTAGTATGTATGTTGGGGGGGGGGTCATATTTTTTAAAAAGAGATGATTGAGGGCGGTTCAGTTGGTTGAGTGTCTGACTTGAGCTCAGGTCATGATCTCATGGTTCGTGGGTGTGAGCCCTGCATTGGGCTCTGTGGATTCTCTCTCCCCCTGTCTCTCTACCCCTCCCCTGCTTGCGCTGCATCCCAAAATTAAATAAAACCTTTTAAAAATTAAAAATCCTAAAACTTTAAAAAGAGATGATTGGGACCATTCTTCAAGTCACATCAGTGGATAAACATCTCATCAGTGGTCAAATGTGAGTGGGACCCAGTTCCCCAAGCATTTCCCTCAGGGAAGCAGTCATGTACCAAAGACTATTACAAAGACATGGCCTCTCACAAGTCTATCCGGGAGCAGTTGAATCCAATTAATAGAATCCAGAAGGAAATGTACCCCCCCTTCCCCAAATTCTGGTCTGGGAGAAGCATTTCCAGTGTCCCACTTAGGACATAATTACAGAGAAAATGGTATTAGGAACAGAAACTTCTACCCAATAGGACTGTCCAGAAAAGAAGATATTCAGGAAGTTCATAAAGAAACATAACACCCAAAGATTAAGATGTTTAGAAGAAAACTTCAAGAGGCTTGTTCTAAAGGATGGTTCATTGAATCACTGAGAAATGATAAAACGAAGCAAATCTGGACATCAGGAGGAATTAAACCCATGTATAAATAAGGGCAAGCCCCTGGGCAAAAGTTTCTTAGGATTATTCTTCAGGAGTTTACCAACGAGGCTCTGTACCACAGTATCCTGACACGACTTCAGACATGTTACTATCCATCTCCAGATCCCTTCAGAGCAAAATATCAAAAGAATGATCATTTTCATGGGTAAAGCTACAAAATTTAAAAAAAAAAAACCTCAATAAAGAACAAGTTCTTCAGCAAATGTCACCATAAATAGTATTATACAAATCTGGTCAAATCTGCCATCTGAAGATTAAAAGTTTCAAGTATAAGATTAGTCAGGATAAAAATCTTCCCAGTAAAACTTTAGAAGAAGAGCAAGTAATGAATGCTTTGAGCCGGGACAATTCCCCCCAGCATACACTGTCAGAATATCTATGGAGAGGATCCAACTCAGTGAGATTCCCTGGCAAAGGAAAAAGATCTTTAGAGAAAAATAGCCAGGATAAAATGTTTTAGGAATAGTGGAGTAGTTTGGAGCAAGGCTGAGCTGTCACTGAGCTCACAGTGCCGTCGGCCTGTGGCCCCACAGAAAGAAGTGCTCAGCAAATCACCTCTCCTAAGAAAATTCCATGAGGGGTGCTTGGGTGGTTCAGTCGGTTGGGCGTCCAACTCTTGATTTCGACTCAGGTCAGATCATGATTCATAAGTTTGAGCCTTGCATCAGGCTCTGCACCATCAGTGGGATTCTCTCTCTCTCCCCCCCCCCCGCCTCTGCCCCTCCCTGTCTCTCTCAAAGTAAATAAACTTTAAGAAAAAGGAAGTTCCATGATCTCAATTAATCTCTTTTCAGAAAAATCAGATACCCACGTGTTCCCACAGATTTTATCTTGAAGTGCAAACTCTGTAGGCAGACAGTGTTATCCAAGTTTAAGCTATAGAGGGAGGTCTTCCTTCAGTACTCTATGATCCCTTTCTAAATAGCCATATGTTAGTGGTCTTACTTATTCCACTGATTAGTTCAGATTCCTCCCTAGACTATTTTTGTCATCCCCTAGTAATATGTCCTGTAGGCGCCCACACGATGCCAAGTAGTATCTCTCCTGCTCAGTGAATTTGCTCCCTCTGCTCTCCAAAGAATGGTTTGAAGGAGCTTGCCGCCAACCAGTCACTGCTCCCTCCCACCTCCATGGCCACTTCCAAGGGCTGAAACTTCACCAGAATCCGGAGGCAGAGCTCTGAGCCTTTGGGGCATTCTGGTAGAAGGAGAGAAAAGAACTCCTTGCCATTTTATATGCCTCCTACAGCCCTTCTGCTCCTACAAAGGAAGTGAGGCATGAGAAAGAGCTTGTTAATTTATCAAGATGTATAAAGATGTAGGTACAAAGTTGTACAGCCAAATATGTTTATAATAATGAAAACACCTAAAGCAATTAGAATGCCCACCAAGACGGGGAATGAGGTAGTATGGCTAAATGGTCATATGGTGTGTGTGAGAGAGAGAGAGAGAGAGACAGAGACAGAGACAGAGACAGAGGGGGCATGGGAGAAAGATGAGGGGTTTGAAAAGATGCTATAAAGCGGATCAGGTTTTTTACCTTATTCCAAAACTTATAAAATAAGACTCAGAATCTACATAACTACAAACAAAGCTGCTCTCTTTTTAGTATTTCTTCCTCCTGTCTGAGATGCGCCCTTCTAGTACCCAAGTGAAGAGAAAAGGAGGAAAAGACAAATCATAGACTCGAAGTTGCCAGGCACAAGCTTGACTGCCCACCTCCACCACCAGGGGGCGGTCTTAGAGGATGGGGGCGGGGCCGAGGTGCAGGGGTGGGGCTCCAGTTGTAGGGAACTTTTCTAAGCCCTCCTAGCCCACCTTTCCCCTCGAAGGGTTTTGTTTTACATAACTGGCAGAATGTGGTATTGTGTCCCAGATTCCACTATGCTTAGCATCGAACTTTTTCTTTCTTTTAAATTTTTAGCGTTTATTTTTGAGAGAGAGAGACAGAGCACGAATTGGGAGAGTGGGGCAGAGAGAGAGAGAGAGGCATAGAATCCGAAGCAGTCTCCAGGCTCTGAGCTTCAGCACAGAGCCTGACATGGGGCTTCAACTCTCAGATCATGACCTGAGCCGAAGTCCGAAGCTTAACCGACTGAGCCACCCAGGCGCCCCTCAAACTTTCTTAAAACAAAGATGGAACATTTCCTGAATAACTTCACAGAACAAAAGAGAACACATGCAAATGTAGACTGACAATTTTAAGAGCAGCTTATAAAAAGGGGGCTTTGATTTGGTGTTTCACGTCTTGTGTATTTCAGATAGGTAGCTAGAAATAACGAGCCGCATTGCTGGAATTCATCACAATAACATTCTGCTCTGACTCTAATGCAGCCATTAAAAGCAATAATGCAGGAAGATGTGTGATGACGTAGCAAATGTATTATCTCAGCGAATATGGTTATGTGTCTGTACACAGAGAACTATATAGAAAGACGCTCCTTTGAATGATGGGATCGCTGCTGACTTTTTATGTTGTGAGTACTTTTCTGTATCACCTAAACTTCTTTATGAATGTTTTACAAAATTAAAAAAAATAAAGCAATGTTTTCACTGAGAAAATAAAATTAATTTTTTTAAAATTAAAATTATCCAGAGCACCTGGGTGGCTCAGTGGGTTCAGCCGCCGACTTCAGCTCAGGTCATGATCTCTCAGTTCACGAGTTCAGGCCCCGTGTCGGGCCGTGTGCTGACAGCTAGCTCAGAGCCTGAAGCCTGCTTCAGATTCTGCGTCTCCTCCTCTCTCTGCCCCTACCCTGTTCGTGCTCTGTCTCTCTCTGTCTTACAAATAAATGTAAAAAATTTAAAAAAATAAATAAAATTAAAATTATTCATATGAATCTAAGCAGCTCAATTTCTTTACTTTTAGAGGTCTGAAATACACATTTTTTACTTTTTAGGGTTTTTATTTTATTTTTGAGAGAGAGAGAGATTTTGTCTGTGTGTGTGTGTGTGTGTGTGTGTGTGTGTGAGCGGGCAGGGGGAGGGATGGAGAGAGGGAGAGACACAGAATCCCAAATAGGCTCCAGGCTCTGAAATGTCAGCATACAGCCTGATGCAGGGCTCGAACTCACAAACCACAAGATCATGAACTGAGCCAACGTTGAACACTCAACCGACTGAGCCACCCAGGTGTCCCTGAATTATACATTTATAACCTTAGCCTTCTCTGTAACTGTTTGACGGGATGCTCCATTCCCCAGTCTTTGTGTATCCACAAGATTCTTCTCCACCAACCTCCAAAATGGGACAGTAGTTTTTCTGGCTAATTCTCTACCAGTCCTTCCTCCAGGAGGAAGACTGACCTCTTTGCTTATTGAGATTGTCTGTGCCTGCCTGCTGTGGGGTCACATTTCTCTCCTGGGCAGACTAAATCCATTCAATGTCACACCATCTGGCATCCTCCCGCATGGTCTAGTTCAATGTCACACTGTTTGATGTCCTCCGCCACGGTCTTGTGAACCTGTCGGTACTTGTCAGAGGCTCAGCAGGTCCTCCTCTCTGTTTCAGCTTCTCAACCTGCAACTTTGGGGAAAGTCAGTCCCTGTGGAGGGAGATGGGAGACATTACCCCATTCGTCAGTTTAGCTGGTTACCTATTTCTGCGAACATCATCAGGAGTAAACTGAAATACAGGGAGGACCCACTGAAACCATTCTCTTGTCATAATGTTGCCCTTCAGCTTTGAATCATAACGGCCTTCGCCATGGCCATTATCCATTGCTCACAGCTACTATTATGGTCACTATTATAACCGCCATTAGCTGAAGCTTCTAACTCTTTCCTACCAGTCCCAGTCCTTCAAGGATCTCATTGTCAAGAAGTCAGTCTCTGCTTTTTCCTCCTGCGAACATCCACCTCTGGCTTCCACTGGCGCCAGCGACACGGAAATGAGTTAATTAACACATAGCACACAGAGTGGTGTGCCTGGCACATGGGGACTCCTCCATAATATCTGCTGCTGTTGCTTTCACTGCTACACTAAACTCAGGTCATTTTTTTTTTTTTAATATTTTTATTTATTTCTAGGNTCATTTTTTTAATTGTTTATTTCCCTTTTATTTTCTATTGATATTTGGTAACGTCTTTTTTTTTTCTTTCATAGTTTATCGTCAAGTTGGTTTCCATATATAAATTCAGATCATTTTAAACCTGTAGTTGCAGGGCGCCTGGGTGGTTCAGTCGGTTGAGCTTCTGACTTTGGCTCAGGTCATGATCTCATGGTTCTGTGAGTTTGAACTCCCCACACCCCACTCAGGCTCACTGCTGTCGGCACAGAGCCCGCTTCAGGTCCACTGTTTCCCTCTCCCTGCCCCTCCCCTGCTCGTGTGCGCTTTCTCTCAAAAATTAATAAACATCAAAAAAATAAAATCTAATAAGTAAACAAACAAACAAACAAACAAACTCGCAGTTGTGTTGCTGCTCTGAGTCCCCACCCGGTCACCATTCTCCCCTCTGTGCTGACAAAAGCCCCAGCCTGTGTTCCCCCCCACAGCCATGTGGTGTCACTAGCACTTCACAAACTTGCTCCTGAAAAGGACTTTTCAGTGGGGAATTCTTTTTTTTTTTTTTAATATTTTTATTTATTTCTAGGAGAGAGAGACAGCGTGAGCAGGGGAGGGTCAGAGAGAGAGGGAGATACAGACTCTGAAACAGGCTCCAGGCTCTGAGCTGGCAGTCAGCACAGAGCCCAACGCGGGGCTCGAACCCACGAACCGGGAGATCATGACCTAAGCGAAAGTCGGACGCTTAACCGACTAAGCCACCCAGGCGCCCCTTCAGTGGGGGTTCTGATCCCACCCATGTGTCTGTTTATACAAAGAACCAGGCCTAGATGAATAGATCTCTGATAGATTGCAGGTCGGTTTCCTTTTTGCATTTGTTTCCACGGAGGTTTACTTACCATTTAATTTTGTGTAAAATGCCCCTGATTTAGCGTCTGTATTTCTCATTAAGAAATTATAAGTAAGGGCGCCTGGGTGTCTCAGTCTGTTATGCATCTAACTTCAGAGCAGGTCATGAGGTCACGGTTGGTGAGTTCAAGCCCTGTGTCGGGCTCCGTGCTGACAGCTCAGAGCCTGGAGCCTATTTCGGATTCTGTGTTTCTTCTTTCTTTGCCCTTCCCCTGCTCACTCTCTGTCTCTCTCTCTCTCAAAAATAAACATTTTTAAAAAAATGTTTTAAAAGAGGATAGTAATGCTTTCTTTTGTTTTTCCTAAAGTTTCTTTTGAGAAAGAGGGAGTAAGCACATGCAAGCGGGGGGAGGGACAGAGGGAGAGAGAGTCCCAAGCAGTCTCTGAGCTATCAGCGCTGGGACCGCTCTGGGAACCATGAGACCAAGACCTGAGCCCAAATCAAGAAGTGGACTCTTAAGTGATTGTGAGCCACCCACGCGCCCCAGTAAAGCTTTCTTTACAGAAGCCGAGGTGAGGATGCCTGTGACAATGTATGTAAACGCAGCACTTGGCCAGACAGGTCACGAGTGTATGGCGGCTGGAAGTTATTGTCTTCACTGCGATAACGGAGAGCACAAAACCATTCAGGCAGGACCAAGCGTGCGTCCGTACCATGCTTGTCTGTGCTCACATGGAGAAATTGGTGCAGCATAATCCTTGTCCCCAAGGAACTTCTAATCCAATCAAAGAGCAAATCATACAGCAAATAATAATTGCTCAAAGCTGACTGGAATCAGATCTGAAGAGACGAACCACAAGTCTCAAGAGAATCTAAAGCAAGAGAAACTGCCGTGGAGGTAGGTAAGCCTAGACTTCTGGATGTAAACACAGATAGGGGGTGGAGGGGCGGAGGTCAGGCCCACATACCCAAGGTGGTGCAGAGGGAAGCCAAGCCCACCACCCAGGGTTCCATTTATTGAGTAAATCTGAACTCAGCCTGCAGCCCGCTAGAGGGGTCCATGCAATACCCCCCGGAAAGGCTCTTTCTTCTCTAAGTCTTGCGGTGACTGACAAGCTGGGTCACAAAGGTACCTCCCTGTGAAGAGAGGAACCGTGGCATTTGCTCAGAGACCTTTCCAAAGTGCCTGGGGAAAGACAAAGTGCTTATCTCAGGTACTGGAGTCTCCTTCATTCTATCACTTCTGTGGACGCATTTAGCAAGACCCTGAAACACAGGGCAATGCAGTTTCCTTATGGCTAATTATACCCCAGAGCTACACAGGCCAACCATCAGTACAGGTACTTTCCTGCTGGGAAGGTCAGGGAAGGACTCAAGAAGGGGGTGACATTGACCTGGGCCTTGGTGGGATCTGGGGAAGACGTTCTAGAAAGGAAGAAGAAGAGCAAAGGAAGACAGAGGCAGGGGGTGGAATGCGCAGACCGCGTCTGGATCTGGTAAATGAGCCTGGTCTGCTGGAGCAGAGAACACCTTTGCCACTGGCAAGCGCTCCGGTTCCAGATGCTTCCAGGGCTGCTGACATTGGGCAGGGGTCTGGGCTAAGGTTTGGAATGCCTTATCTCATCCCAATTTTACACACGAGATACTATCATCTCTGTTCTTTAAGAGGGTTTCAGTGAGATAAGTGACTAAGGTTTCAGGGAGAAAGGCCGTTAAAACTGGAATGCGACCCTGACCCCAATTTCTAGCAAAAGTCGTTATGCAATGTTAGCTGTCAGTGAGATATGACTGGAAAAGTACATTAGGGTCAGGTCAGAGATGGCCTTGAATACCTAGCAGAGTATCGTGTTCAGTGACCCTAAGTCTACGTTGTGAGACCACTTTGGAGGTCTAGAAGGTTCTGGTGGAGTCTCCTTAAGCCTGAGTAGGAAGGTGCATACAGACTCAAGCCAATGAACAACCCAGAAAATCCCTGATTTGAGATAGAGTGGTGTCTTCTGGGGCTGTGACTCCAGATTTAGGGCACAGGGAAAGGCTTCCCAGGTACTGGGTGTGCTCCCTCTGCCTTTCTTCGGCAACACTCTTGGCCTCTGTCATCTTCAGGACCCAAAGGGGCACTTTACTGGTTTCCATAGTTACGTATACTTATGCCCAGTAAAAATGGGCCACCGGGAGGCTGATGGTGGTACGAGAAAACACAGGGTGGTACTGATGAGAATTTAGGGCCTCACAGGCCCTTTCCTCATTCCCCTGGGAGCACCCCAGGGCCTTGGTTTCCTCCTTTCCCTGATGGAGGAGGAAGGAAATTCAACAGAGCTGCTGGAAAAGCAGGATGCTAGAGCACAGAAAGGAGTGAGCTGTGAGTCAGGTCACCTTGAATGAATGTATGAGGAGCTTGGACAAAGGTGTGTGCCATCTGTAAAACAGTAGGAAAGACCAGGTGATCCTGAAGAGCCTTCCGAGATTGATTTGCTGTTGTTGCCGTTCCATGTTTTTATTGTGGTTAAAAAAGAAAAAAGAAAAAAGAAAAAAAACATTGTAAAACATACTACCATCTTAACCATCCTGAAGTGTATAGTTCAGCACATTAAGTCTACTCACCCCATTGCACACCTGAGCTCCAGAACTTTTTCATCTTGCAGAAACGAACCTCTGTACCCATTAAACAACTCCCCATGTCTACCTCTTCCCTGCCCCACTGGTCACCACCGTTTTACTTTCGGTTTCTAGGAGTTTGACTGCTTTGCATACCTCAGATAAGTGGGATCATACAATATTTGTCTCTCTGTGACTGTTTTATTTCACTTAGTATGGTCCCCAAGCTTCATCCATGTCGTAGCACGTGACCGGATTTCCTTCCACTTTAAGACCAAATAACATTCCCGTGTATGTATGTATACCACATGTTGTTTACCCAGTCACTCGTCGGTGGACATTTGGATTGCTTCCACCTCTACGCTATTGTGAATAACGGTCCTATAAATGTGGGCATGCAAATATCTTTTTTGAGAGCCTGCTTGACTCTCAGGCTTAAGAGGCAATGAGTTTGGTTGCAAGTTTTATGACTGCTTTATGTAAAAAAAAACAAAACAAAAAACATGGGAGCCACTTGAAGAGCGACCAAATGGAAATTGACACTTCAGATATGGTGGGGCCATGTTTATTTTAGGACATTCGGAGACTCAAAACTAATATTTTGACAGTCGATAAAATCCCAAAGCTTCACAGGATGGGGCGAGAACAGTCCTAAATGTGGGCCTTGTAGAGAGCGTCCTCGCATTCTGTAGCATAATTGTGAACTTCAGTCACAACATTACCCAGGAAACGCTTGCAGCAGATAGTGCGTATCTGTTCATATAAATCATTTGCTGGATGAGCCATGCATTGACTTGTTGGAAAATATGGAAGATTTTATGCCAGGAAAAACATCCTTCAAATTTAGTCATGTATACTGTCCCCCCAGGGAAAAACATTTTGCATCCACGCATTTTCCTTTGAAAGAAAAGTTTGCTTCTCTCTCCCGAGCAGCCTGGTTGAAAGGTCTGGCCAAGGATCAGGCTTACAGGAATGCGCCTAAATATTGGAACCTGGCCCTCAGGCTCAATGACTCAGTGGGGTGGTGGGTGTTTTTAGATGATGAATTTTCTAGCAAAGGTGTGCCTCCCGGTTGTGGTGCAGAAGTAACTTCCGTCACTAATCACAGAATCCTCTTTAGAGAAAACTGTAGTGAACCCCAGCTGATCCACTGAACCTTTCCTCGCAGAGTTCATGTCCATAATCAGACTTCCTGTCTCGGGGTGGTATGGGGAGAGCCAAGCCATTCTTCTCAATGACCATCCCGAGCCCCATTCTGGAAGTGTGGCTATGAAGCGTGTATGCTAGTCTGGTGGGGGAGGTGGGGGGGGNCAGAAAAGGGGAACTAACTCAGGCAGACTGGGAGGAGAAGGATCGTGCAGATGATATTGGAGCTGGGCATTGAAAGATGAAGAGAAGTATTACAGCAAAAAACCATCAGGAAGGGCAGTCTAGGCTGGGGGAACAGCATGTGTGCACAGATCTCCTAACGTTTGGAAACATGTAAGGATGGCAGTATGGCACATGAGGTTGAGACGTGTGAAGTCCTCTTAGTGCAGTGTGGGCGCTCTAGGACAGGGTCACGGTACCCGCAGAGACGCCCGTCAGGAGCCTTGTGCAGAGCCTCCCATTCCTGGCCTCCCCGGGTGCCCAAGCGTCTGACCAGAGAGAAGCCATGGTTTTCTGTGGCCCTGAGTGCCTAGGACCGAGGACAGGGAATAGGTATTGCCCCATGGGTGGCACGGGCACCTCTCTGATGGCAGCCTGCAGAGAGGGGGCACTGAGTTACCAGTGCCGGGCAAAAGCTTTGAGCTGATGTTTCCTTGCATGAGGCTGAGGCGAGTTTGGAGGATGCCCACCGCCTTGCTC
This sequence comes from Crocuta crocuta, assembly GCF_008692635.1. Taxonomy (NCBI): domain Eukaryota; kingdom Metazoa; phylum Chordata; class Mammalia; order Carnivora; family Hyaenidae; genus Crocuta; species Crocuta crocuta. The sequence goes on from NW_027533256.1 coordinate 2,764,589, forward strand.
CTTCAGGCAGTAGCCATGCCGTTCCTGCCATTGACCGGAAGCTGCACCCGGGGAGGCAGAAACAGCACCCAAATAGGTCCCCGGGTGTCCTGACGGTATACCAACAAGAGATGCTCTTGATACTCTGAGAGATCAGCAAAAGTCCACACAGCCAGGTAACTGGAGGCAGGGAGGAGACTTTCATTTTCCCCCCGAAGGACTGGCTAGGGGCAGCATAGATATCATCCAAAGCGGGTTACCTGTGGTTTGGGACACAATGCTTTAGTTCATCCCAAACACAGTTCTTCTGTCTGAGACACATGCTATACTGATGAAAGAGACAAATTTCGGACTGTGTTACACAAACCTAGACTCTCTCTGGGATGCTCATCCGTCTAAACAGTTCTTTTTAATATTTTATGTTTTTATTTTTGAGAAAGAGACAGAGCATGAGCAGGGGAGGGGCAGAGAGAGAGAGAGGAGACAGAACCTGAAGCAGGCTCCAGGCTCTGAGCTGTCGGCACAGAGCCTGATGCGGGGCTCGAACTCATGGACCGTGAGATCATGACCTGAGTTGAAGTCAGACGCTTAACCGACTGAGCCCCCCAGGTGCCCCTAAACATTTTTTATAATGAAACCGAGAGTGTCTTGGGAAACCCCCCCTAGTGAATGGAGCCACCTGTCTCCCTAGACAGGTCTCTCTTCATCCAGGAGCTCTGAGTGCTTCCCCATCCACAGTGAAAATGGAGATGATTTTTAAAATAAGAACTAATAATTCAATGAGAGGTAGGCAGGGCTGGGAAGAACTAGACAGATCTCCTAGAACAGGTGTGCCCAAGATGTGGGTGTGAGTGGGCGTGAGGAAGCTTTTATTTTTTAACATCATAGCTATTTTCTCTTTAATACACTGCTTGATAATGCCAACACACTGTTGCCAACAAGAAGCCTCCACATAGAAAAGGAAACCGCTCTCTCATGTTTTATCCCTTCCCAACATGTAACCTTTATTACCAATCTGCAATATTTCCTTCTAGAGCTTGTTATATGCACATACAATATCAGAGTGTTGACATATACCCAGATATGGACACAGAGAGACAGAATCAGAACGGGGAGAGAGACCCACCTCTGATGTCAGCTATCCCTTTCTGTCCACCCTAGACTGGGAATCTGAGGAGGTCGGATCTTGGGAACAGAGAGTGAGGAGTAAAGTTTTCCGTTTCCAGCCAACTGAGGGAATGCGCCCTCCCCTATTGGAGCATCCCCTGGGGAAGAAGATACAAGCCAATCTGAAAGCCTGGAGAAGTCCAGTGCATAGGATGTTGAAATTCCAGACTAACAGAAGAGATGGGATTAGAGACACCCAACACGATGGAGGCTCTAAGTTCTCTCAGTCTCTGGATTCCTACAGGATCTTTGTAGAGACTGGACCCTATGCACTAAAGCACTGAGAGTGGCTTTAAGGGTCTAATGGAGGAAACTTCACCAGGCAATTGGCAGTACCAAATACTGGTGAGGATGTGGGGCAGATGAGACTCTTATATGTTACTGGCGGGAATGAAGATCATATAGACACTCTGGAACAGAGTTTGAGAGTGTCCTATAAAGTTAAATACACATTTATCATTTGACCACTCCTAGATATTGAGCCAAGAGATATTGTTTGGACAGCATACGTCCAAACAAAGGTTGTATACAAATGTTCATAACAGCTTTATTCACAACAGCCAAAAAACTTGAAACAACCCAAATATATCCATCAGCTGGGGAATAGATAAATACATGTTGGCATATCTGTGCAATGGAATATGTCTTAGTGACAAAAAAGAATGATGTACTGAGGCCCTCTGCCACGTGGCTGAATCTTGAAAACATTTTTCTGAATGAAAGAGCCCAGATGCAAAACACTACATAGTGCATGATTCCATCGATAGGAGATTCTACAAAAAGCAAAGCTGAAGTGATAGAAAGCAGATCTGTGGTTTCCTGGGGCCAGGGGCCCGGGGAAGGGGATTGGCTACTGAGGGACATGAGAGAGCTATAGGCAGAGATAGAAATGTTTTGTATGATGATCGTGGTGCTGCTGTACAGGACTGTATACGTTTCACAACTCTTTAAACTGAACACTTAAAACAGGATTTAGCTCTATTACAGCTTAATAAAAATCTGTATTTTACTAAAGCTGAAAATAAATTCTTAATTCAAGAAAAAAAAGTGATAAGAAAACTGATACCAGAATCGAGAAACAGGATAAAACTATATAAAGTGGAGTTTTCAGAAGATTACTAGGGAACAAGTTTACATAAGCACATTTTAAAATTTAGTTGATGGGGTGTCTGGGTGACTCAGTCGGTTGACTGTCTGACTCTTGATTTTGGCTCAGGTCATGATCTCATGGTTTTGTGAGTTCAAGTCCCACGTGGGCTCTGTGTGGATATTTCGTAGCCTGCTTGAGATTCTCCCTTTTTCTCTGCCCCTCCCCTGCTCTCTCTCTCTCTCTCAACATAAATAAATAAACTTTAAAAAAAACTTAGTTGAAATGAGCAATAGTTCAGAAAAATATAACTTAATAAGCAGAATCAATAGAAAAGTTCTTGACTGGCTTTACCATACCAGCATAACCCAGATGCCCCCAAACCTGTCAAGGACAGGGAGCTTGAGGGGGTCCAATCCTCAAACTACCTTGACTTCTGACACCAGCTGCAAGTTCAGAGCCCCAGAGACCACACTTGGGTTTGGTAATTCACTAGAGGAACTCCTAGAACTCACTGGAAGCTTTCATGTTCATGGTTACAGTTTTTAGCAGGGAAAGGAGACAGAGTAAAACCAGCCTAAGAAAGAGATTCAGAGGGCAGAGTTTAAGAAAGTACCAGACTCAGAGCTTCTAGATGTCCTCTGTGAAGGCATGAACCGTGTTACTTTTCCAGCAGTGAGGGTGACAATATACACAGAGTATTGGCAACCAAAGAAACTCACTCCAGCCTTGGTGCTCAGACTCTTCGTTGGGACTCAATCAAATTTGTCCATGTGACAAATCTCAGTCTCTGTATCCTCAATCCCATTGTTACTATCTGGTTCTACCAGTTTTTAAATTCAAGCAAAAAAAGGGAGGAGAAAATTCATACCATGATTGAGAAATGGGCTATAACTACAGGTAAAAGTTTTTAGATGAAACCACATTAATTTGAATTACAGTGACTTTGTGGTGTATTTTGAGATTTGGGAAGGCAAATTTTGCCTCATTGTTCCTTCTCTCATAACTGCCCTCAGACATTTATGTGTCCTTCTAAAATTTGGATTCTGTATTAGTGAAGTTGCATTCAGTTAAAAGTGTACATTGTTTATGCTTCATGAGTTGAGTTTAATTGCTGTGTAAAAATCTTCTAGAAGATTACATTATGATTTGGCACTGAGATGAAAAAGTTATTGTGAATGCAGAAATTCATATAAACAGCAGTGGAACATAAATTCGATATTAGTAAAGGAAATGTGTCATCAGAGAAACGACTTCATTTCCTAGTTTCTTGCAAAGCAACAATGAAGATGTTTATAAAACTAAGAAAGAAAGCTAGCCCTACCCCCACCTCCACCCTTGCAAATACAACTCTCTTCTGTTTTGCTACTAAGATACGTGCAAATGGATTGTAATGCAATGGAAAATTTACCAAATCTTTTAAAGTAGATAAATTCCAAAGCAATGAGAGGTGGTGTCATCAATTCATGTGTTTTGAAAGACTATCATTAAGATGTCAAACATCTATTAATCAGAACTTCTTGCTGGCTTTGAGCAGAAGACAATAGTGGAGCATTCTTTTAGAAATGTCGCATCACCAGTGTTCCTAACAGCCAAAGGATAATATTGTGTGACAAACGCGAACATCAGTGACTCTGAGTCCAAAGATGATAGAGAAGAGTAAGACTTTGTATCTAAAGCTATCTTAGGAACATCTACACACCTTCATTTCACTTCTACTTTCCCTTTTTAAGTATGCCCACAATCATTTACAGAGAGAAACTAACCCAGCCTTAGACCGATCAGACCGCAGAAGTAGCCTGGCCAAGTGATTGGCCAACCAGAGTGAGGCTTTGGGCTTTCTTCACTCCTGGGTCTAACTGCCCTTTCCCCGTACTGGATCTTCAACACCATCGTATGAGCATAAGAGGAACTTCCAGCCTTAACACGAGGCCAACACATGGATAACAAAGCAGAGAAGCAAAAGAACCTGGATGGATTGTTGGTGATATTATGGAACCCAGGATCACCTCAAAGCAGTTTCAGTTGGATTTTCCGTTTCTTTCTTTTTTTTAAAATTTTTAATGTTTATATATTTTTGAGAGAGACAGAGCATGAAAAGGGGAGGGGCAGAGAGAGAGGGAGTCAGAATCTGAAGCAGGCTCCAGGCTCCAAACTGTCAGCACGGAGCCGGACGTGGGGCTCAGACTCACGAACTGTGAGATCATGACCTGAACTGAAGTTAGACGCCTAACCGACTGAGCCACCCAGGCGCCCCTGGGTTTTCTGTTTCTTGCAAACCAAAGTTGCCTAGCCAAATGAAGGCTCATTAAATGCCAAAGGATAGACCGAACGATGATATGTGGGGCAGTCTTACTTCCCCAACCTGGGGACCCCATCATCCAGCCCCCAGTCGGTCATCAATTCAGCTGGTACCCACTGGTTATGTCTCTTGAGGACTCCATGTAGAAGATCCTAAAGGCTTTGCTGTGAGGCACACTTGGGAAGTAGGGCACCTTTAGATACTTTTTAGAAATGAGGAAGAGTGGGATTCAGGGATATTGGCAAGTAAAGATATTTGTAGCAGATAGGTGCACATTTATGTGGTTCATACATTTCCAGATCTTGATCAGGCTTTCATGTAATCACAGATTGGGTATTTGGGCCTGATGAAGTTGATGAAGTCAAGCACCCATTTTTACTTTATTTTCACTTTAATGCTACCTGCTTCCCAAACTGTTCTCACTGAGCCCAGACACACTGAAGGACCAACTGGCTTTAAAAATTGTGCTCTACCGCTGGCATGGATTGCCGCTGAGTAAGCAGAGGAAGCTAGCTGAATCTGAAAGTAGTTGTGATGCCGTACGAATCCCAAGTCTTTATCCGTGTCTGCCTCCTGCTAGCAATGTTTTCTATGGCCTATGAGGTCAGGAAGGAGAATACACTTTCCTAGCCCCTGTCAATGGAATAACATACCTAAGTTATAGAAGTTAGCATAAAGCTCCTAGTCAGCCTTAATTTCTACCCCCTTCAATTCAAAATCTAGGTTATTTAAAGGGCGCCTGGGTGGCTCAGTCAGTTAAGCTTCCAACTTCGGGTCAGGCCATGATCTCACAGCTTGTGGGTTTGAGCCCCGCATTGGGCTCTGTGCTGACAACTAGCTCAGAGCCTGGAGCCTGCTTCCAATTCTATGTCTCCCTCTCTGACCCTCCCATGCTCGCGCTGCCTCTCTCTCTCTCTCGCAGAAATAAATAAAACATTAAAAACAAAACAAAAAACCCTCCAAATTTAGGTTATTTTATGGTCTTTACAAAGCTAGAATTACTTTTCTCTTTAAAACTTGGCAGATTGGTGTTTTTGTTTTTATTCCTTGAGCTTGATAAGTTTTCTTTCCTGTGCCTACTTGCCCATAACTTATTCTTCTGGTCTGATGACTGCTTTTTAATGAGTTCAGCCTGTGCTTTCTTGGACAAATTGGGAGTGTGAGGAGTGTGTTAATTAGCTATGAGATCTAGCCCGACTTTTGAAGTTCAGAGCTTTGGAATGTTACAGATGTGTAAATACACTCATGGCTTTTTGCATTTGGTGATTGTTTCTCAGCTGAGACCTCAGGGAGCCTCCCACCTCAGTATTCTGTGACCCCTGACCCCTGAATGGTTCTGTCGTTAATGGCCAGTCTCTGGGGACCCATACCCAAAGGAAATGGCTTCCTGTTTTGTTCTAAGTGGCCCTTCTTCCTTGCAGCCTTCCTCACTGTTGACCAAATATCCAATTTCAGGGTGGAGAAAATGAGCCTTCTTCCTCTCCCCTCCCCATGGGGTAAGGAGGAATGAGGCAGGAGCTGAGAAAGTTCCTCTGGAGGGGGGGGGAAGGTAAACTGTTTTCTTACGACTATACCCATATTGTAACAAATTATACCAAGTATTTCTTCAAATAAAATACCTACCTACTCCTGAGGGAGCCTGCATGATCACCCAAACTGATCCTTCTCACCCCCAATCTAGAAACATCCTCTTTTTCAAAACACTTCCCAAGTACGTCTTGGTGCTGGTCCTGGACCAGACTCTGCGTCCTATGGACGAGTAAAAGAACTCACAGTCTGGTTAAGGAGACACCTCTTGAATAGACTCTATAGGTCCATAAGTTTACAAAGAACCTGGGGACTGAGTAGGAGGCCAGGGAGGTAAATCAGTAAAGCTTTTGATCTTTGTACCCACGTAGGTGGTTCCCAGGTGATGGGGGGGGGCAGTTACTGTAGGCAGATGGCCCCTTCGAACAGGTGGGTGTGTCAGCCCTGCTTTGCTGCTCCACTGCGCTGTGACTGATCACCCCATTGTCCTGGTGTATTTTAAGTGTTGTACTGTGAGTCAGTTCCTCCTGTCTCTGAAAAGGTGTTCTCCCAACCACATACTTTCCTAAAACAGTGTGAGCACAATATATGAGGAGTAAAAGAATGAGTGAATGAATGGATGAGTAAGTGTGGGTCCAACTAGACCATGTTACTCAGACTCAGTGAGGAGCCAGTGCTCCAGGCCCCCACTACCACTCCCTATCCTCTGCCCGATGGCCAGGATTGTGAAGGTGAAAGAGAATATGTGACGGGGTCAGAGGCTAGCAATTCTGAATTCGTCCCTAAAGTTTGAAGGGACACTCATCGTAAATCGTAAAAATTCCTCAGCCCTATACCAAAAGGGAAACAAAAAGTTCATTAAAGAAACTGCTCAAAAACTCGCTGAGCTGAAAGGTGTCTTTGGTCCTCGGCTACCGGACAGGTGCTTTCAGATCCAGCTAAGGCAGTCCGGAGCCTCCTTTCGCTCCAGGCAATGCCCCTAACGAGTCAGGCGGTGTAGGGTCACCACTCACGAAGAACTGAACTATAAGCCAGAGCGGTGAGAACCGGGGACCGACCGTGCGCCAAACGGCCGCACAGGGTCAAAGGCAAGCTCCGCCAGGGGTGCAGCGCCGGAGAGATGGGACCCCTACAGACCGGGCTCCTCCCACAGGGGCGGGGCTCAGCGGGGGGAGGCGGAGTCCGTGCTCCTCCCGGAGGAGCGGGGTTGGTCACGTGGGAGAGGTGCGGCGGCGCAGGCGCGGAAGAGCGCAGGCGCCGGGGCCACCCCTCGGACGCCNGCTTGGTCCGCTCGCCTCCAGGCGTCAGGCCTGGGAGCAGGCGGGCGGGGGAAAGTGGTGCGAGCTGCCTGCGCGCACGTGACATCCGCGGGCGCGTGTCCCCCCACGGCGCAGGTCAGGAAACTGAGGCAGGGCCGCGGGAAGCGAGGCTCGGTCGGATGCGCGAGGGTGGGTCAGACCCCGGGTGTGTTAGGCCCGCCCCTCGGGCGGCCCCAGAGTCCGCGAGAAGCTTCCTCCAAGCCGGCTGAGCGCCGCGGCAGGTGCCGGGGCCGAAGCGGGTCCCCCCACCCCCCGCCCTTGCGACGGACGGCGTTCACTCCCGGCCCAACTTGCAGCGGTCAGCGGGAAAACCCCGTGTTTGAAGGTCCAAAGACCCAGGGCCCGGACTGGCTCTGATCTGTCAGATTCCCCGACCCAGGGCCCGGACTGGCTCTGATCTGTCAGATTCCCCGACCCAGGGCCCGGACTGGCTCTGATCTGTCAGATTCCCCGACCCAGGGCCCGGACTGGCTCTGATCTGTCAGATTCCCCCCACTCTTTTCCCCTCTCCCGGCTTTGACTGAGACTGATAACACCGACCTGCCTGAATTATTGGGATAGAAAGCTGAAAAAAGGACCCTGCCCAGGCGCTCCTGCCCCGCCCGAGCGGACCTGGGGGCTGTCTGGGGGCGGGCGGAACAGACGCAGGTGAGCGGACCCCGGCTCTGCCCTTGCTTAGGCAATGTGCTTTCTCAGGGTCGTGTGTTTTATGGGGCCACGGTTTCGTCGGAATCTCAGAGGCACCTGCTCTGTCCTTCCCCTAAAGGTCACACACCCCTGACCGAATTGGAAAGAGTCCAAAGTGTACATTTAAGATCCTGTGCTGAAGTCCAGGAATGGAAGGACGAACAAGGCACCGATCTGACAGTCTCGAGATTGTTGCAGGGGTGGAGAAGTGAAAGAAATGGAGATAAGATGGCTAAGGCCCAGCCTGGCAAGGGTTCTGGGGAGGGACCACACCCAGGGAGTCCAGAAGCTGGACTGGAGTTCAAACCCAGCGAACTCTGGGCCTTTTTTCCCTTATAGACCATGATGTTTCTGAAGCTCAATTACCTAGACTTAAGATCAGTTTTGTTTATTTTAATGTATTTTCCTATGAGCTTGGCGGGTGATTAAAAAAAAAAAAAAGAATCCTTTAGGATTTATTTTGAAAAGTATTGTCCAGAAAGCAGCTTGGATGCTAGCTTAGATGCTCCTGCTCCAGCCCAGTCCCGGAGCCCAAGAAAGGGGATTCAGAATGCAAATCCTGACTCTTTGGAACATACCCAGTCATCAGAAACCCTCCATTTCATGTACAAACAACATTTTAGGGGAGATCATTGACTAATCTAGAAATGAGTAAGAATTATACATCATATTTACGTCACTCTTTGTAAGGGAGCTTACTTACAAAGCACCATCCGTACATTTAATCTTTTGATTCCTACAGTGCCGTAGGAGGTTAACTCAGGAGTCATTCCCTTTTTATTGTTGCAAAAACAATGCCTTGTTCGGGTTCTACAACCTGTAGGAATTTAATTTAGATTTTAGTTCCTCTTGGTGTAGCTCTTCCCATGACCCCCGCCTGTGGAAGGGTATGCCATTTCTTTGAGGTCTTCTGTACTCTTCCCTAGGGGTACAGAAGACATTTCTGATGGTTGTCTTATCAGCCTGTGTCACTTAATTGGTTCTCAGAAAATTTGGCTAGGACTAGAATCCTGGGCCCTGAAACTGCAAGCTGAATTCTTGTCTCATTGTGAAATGTTCAGCTGAGACACTCCAAGTCTCCTCTGCTGAGGCTTGTGTAGCAATAACTGTCCAGAGGCCGAGGGACCCAGCCTCATCTCTGATCTCGGTGGCCTGTGGCACAGAGAGGTAACACGTGGACAGCGCCCTTTGCCTTCTCTGGTGCAGAAGGCAGTGTTGGCCAGGCTGCAGGAACGGCACAGCCCTGCAGAGCAGGAGCCTGAGACAGACCGGGCTTCCCTCCAGACCTAGAACCCAGTACAGAGGCAAGCCTGTACTGACCCAGCTGGGGCGGCACACCTGCAGAAGTTGTTCAGTGTTTTGTGTTCTTCGAATGACCTGCCCTCAGACCCATGTGAATCTGAGCCCTGCAAAGAAGAGAAAGATAATGCCTTAAATTCTGCAATACTTTATTGTACAAACAGATGCATATATATGTATTCTTCCTGGCAACCCCTCCAAGTTCCCTTGTTTTTAGGAAAGAGCTATTGAGGGACAAGGTGACCTCTCAAAGAATGAAAACGCAGGATTTTTGTCCGAAAGCCCAGGGTCTTTTGTGGTATTGCCCTTGCCTTCCCATCCACACCCACGTAACTTGATAGAGCTGGTGTTCTGAGCCCAGTTAGGAGGCTGTGCAAGCAAGGGACAGATTGGCCACATATTTTGGGGGGGGGGGGGCTCTGATTAGAGGATTTGTCTTTGTCTCAGAGTTTCCCAATAATTGATTTTTTCCTCTTGTTCAGCTTTCGGCATCTGTTCAGAACTTCCCAACTCTGACACCTGAAAGGACATCTGGGCCAGAGCTGGACAGACAGTCACCCCAAGGAGCCCAGCAGGGAGTTGGAGACTAAGGCAAGTAGGTGAGAGCTCACTGCAGGGCCCTTGATGACAAGGGGTGTGAGAGCGCATTCCCTACTGCTCATGGGGCCCGGGGCGCCGATGCCACCAGGCTGCTAAACTGGTATTTTCAAGCCTGTCCCTGTGTCATCCAGAATTGACAGGACCTTGTTAGTGTGGGGAGGAGAGGTGCACGGTGGCTGCTCAGCTGAGAATGAGCGATGTGACCCTTATAAAAACATGTGGCTTTGGATTATAAGCAGTTTGCAAAGCACTGGGACTCACAAAGATAGGTGAACTCTCTGGCCGGAGATTTCCCGGGCCCTGTTCAGTTGCAGTTTTACCTTCAGCCTTCTTCAGGCCAGCGAGCAGACTTCTGGAACCTTACTGCTCCCCTGCCTCCCTGAACCCTGACCCACTCTCCCCATGCTCCATGGTCGCAGCTTCTGCAGGGGTGTCCCATGCAGGATAAATAATCCTGGATTGGGAGTTGGAAGACCCAGACCCAGCCCAGCCACTGACTAGCCCTCCCCCATGTGACCTTGGACTAGTTAGTCCTTTCTCTGGGCCGAGTTTCCTCATTTGCTCAGTGAAGGAGAGGCTGAACCAGAGTTCTGAGGGAAGGAGAGGGGACAGGAGAGCAAAGAAGGAAGATGAAGCATCCTCTCCAGCCTCCTGCACTGAGGGCTGGAGGCAGAGAGGCCCGTGCACATTCTTTAGTTTCCTTTTTCTCCCTTCGCAGCCCTTTCTTCCTCCTGGCCTGTCTCAGGCCAGCTCATTCTGGGGAGGGAGGATTGCCTGGGTGGGGCTGGGCTGGGCAGGTGTACCCTCTAGTATAGAATAGGATGCCGTCTCTACTTGTTTCAGGCACGAATTATCCCACCCGATGCCGATACTTTGTTTTATAAAGACTTTATCAGTTCCTGCCCAGAGGCAGCTCCTTGAACGGGCAGGAATTAGGCCCGGGGAAGTGAGGAGTGAGAGTGTGCACGCCCAGCAGGAGAGCGGTAGCAACAGAGGCCCCCCGTGGCTTTTTGGACATCAGAACCCTGGAGTTGCAGCCGTGCTGTTCTTTAGAGTCTTCGGATGTCAGAACCGGGGCAACCTCATAGATTTGCTAGCTCCTCCCTCTATCTGTACACAGCGTCTTCGTAGCTGAGGTCACATCGCCTTGCCGTTGAGCGGTGGAGCTACGACCCAACCTAAGATCACCCAAACCCCAGGCTTGAGTGTTTTATTTAGGGTCAAGCCAGCCCCGTGCAAAATTACTTTCTGGTACAGAGCTGACATTGGGTGGCTCCAAATCAGTTCCAACATGGAGTGTAAAGAATGACATTCAGATCATTTCATTAGACATTGAATACCTACTGATTACCAGGATTTGTGTTAAATGCCAGGGATGCAAGAGTGAATGAGGCAACAGCCCTGCCCTCGGCTGGCTCCACCATATTGTGTAAACAGACATGCCAGTGGCTAAAATACACTAAGTCCGTGTGTGCCTTGTGCCATGTGCAAAGGTCTGTGTGTTTCCACATGTGTGTGCGCTATATAGGCAGAAGTGGGGGGGATAGTTGATTGTTGGGGCATCCAGGAAGACGCTTTGGGACAGAGTGTTATTTGTGCTGGGCCTTTACATAGTGGGCACGGAGGGGAGGGGCATTCTGAGCAAAGGAAGCAACACGAGCAGCAGTTTGGAGGCCTAACAAGACACCTTATGGTCCTCGCACGGGGAGTGGTCAGCATGGTGGACGGCAGCTAAGCTGTGTAGGGCCCCGACAGCTGCGCTGAGGAGTTCTGAGAGCCCAGAAGCAAGGCAAGAAGCAGGTCAAGGTGTTTTACAGTCACTCTGGCTGCAGCGTGGAGAGCAAGCTGTAGGGCACCTGGCTCGAGCCAAGCCTGTTCTGTGCTGTGGTTACCGAGGGAGGGCAGCACAGGGTCACCGGGGCCTGAGCCCAGAGAGGCCGAGGGGAGGATGAGCGTCAACCACGTTGCACAGGACGGATTCGAGGCGGGCGACAAGGGAGAAGGAGTGACTCTCAGCTTCTGGCTTGAGCAGTCGGCCAGGTGCCTGTCATTCACTGAGCTAGGAAACTCAGAAGCAAAACAGACTGGAGGGGAGGTCAGCTTTGGACACGGTGCGACCGACATGACCTACGGAACCCTCAGGTACAAACTTTTAAGTCTGGGACAGCAATAGGAACCTGGAAGTCAATTCCAAGGGGTGAGGGTGCAGCGCTGGGAGTAGGTGAGGTCACCCGGGATCAGGTGGGGGTGAGAGGAGCGGAGGAGGGAAGGCCAAGGGGCGTAGGGGACACATAGTGTGTGAGGGGCCACAGGGGAACCAGCTGACTTCCTGGGTGTAGGGCAAAGAACGGGGCAAGGGACAGGCCGCGTGAGGAGCCGTGAAGAAGGCGACATCTCCCTTGGATTTCAGTTAGTGGGGACACGTGGGCGGCGTTGAGGGCTTCACCTCCTGAGCCTGCCCCGGATAGCAGGGAGGGTCTGTTGGCGCTTGATAAATGTTACAGTCTGCATGACTGCAAATGACTCAAACTTTGTTCAGCTCTTCGAAGGGCCGGGGGCCTTGGCAGCTCTCCATTTTGATGTTTTCTGGAGATTGAGTATTAACAGCTGAAGGAGCCCCAGGGTTTCTGGGTGGCCCGGTCCTGCCTGTCGTGTGAGAGAGCGAGCCTGGGGCCGGAGGCGGGACTCCAGAGCCCCGCCTCCAGCCCTCCCCTGCAGCCTGGTTCCCGCCTGCTCCTGCTGGGTCAGCCTCTTTGTCGGCAGAAGCCCCGGAGCGTGCATCTGCTGATGGTGAGTGTGCCCTGCTCCCAGGTTTACACTACCCACTACCGAGGGTGGGGAGAAGGGGCTGTGGGCAGGGAGTGGCTTGTGGAGTCCGGGGCTGCAGGGAAGAAACACTCTGGAGTCTGAGATGGGTGCGCAGGGGGTAGAGTTCTGATAGGGACCCAAGAACGTGCAGACTCCAGAGTGATCTGCTTTAGATAGACCCGCATGATGGCACTGGAGTGCTTTACGGAGCCTTAGCGTCCACCTCGGCCCACCGCCCCCCTCATTTTGGAGTGAGGAAAATGGGGCTGGAGCAGGGACCGCCCCCCCACTTTGGCCTCGGGAGCCCTGCTGGGTCTTGTCCCCCCACCACCATGTGCCTTCCCTCACCGGAGCTGCTGCTCTGAGCTCCCCCAGCTGTTGTCTGGGGTCTTATCACACTTCTCCTTCTTCTTTGGGAGACGGCGGAGGGACAGATAAGTCCCCGCAGCGGGAACTGAGTCCTGAAGCCTGGTCAGGTGGGGGCCGGGTCAGGTGGGGGCCGGCTTCTGTAAACAACCTTGCTGTTACCTCCTAGGAAAACTGACCTTTTCCTTGATGGGGATAGGAAGGGGGGGATAGAGAAGGGACATCTGTCACATGGGAAATTTCCTGTAATGATTTGGCTGTATTTGAGGACTGAAAAAAAAAGTCAGTCTTTTCTGATGCTCCTTAAGACAAAAGGGATCAATGCCCTTGACCCCCCAGAAACCCGCAGATGAACGTGTGGGGAGGCAACGTAGGCAGCCCTAGGGACCTCGTGGTCTAGGTCCAGGTTGCAGTGCTGCTGCCTGCCGGCTCTGTGACACTGCAGAATGGCCTGAGCTGCTCTGAATTCAGGGTTGTCAGCCCATGAAACAGGGTAATATCTGCATCATACGACTGTTGAGTGAATGGAATTAGGCCGTGAGTGTCAAGTGACACTAAATAAATGCTGGCTTACCGGCTTTCCTATCTCTCCCACTGGCCTTAGAGGCCCATGTGAAAACGCTTTGTTCTGTTTCAAGAGTAAGGTCCCCTGCCTCCTCCTCTCTTTCTGTCGTGGGAATTGCCAGGATTCAGGATTCCCAGCCGGTCTCGCTCAGCAGCGAGTTGCAGGGCTACCTGCTCCAAGACGTGCCAGGAGGGGGATTGCTTTGTAACTTGGGGGGCTTGGCTCAGGGGCTGGACCTGCACGTTCTCTGGGTGTTTCCAAGAGCCAGTTTTCACTGCATCCCCTCCCCCCCACAGCAGAAGAGCCTGCTGCCAGAGGCCCACTGCAGTCGTGTGTTCATGCAGAGTAACTCCCCTCTGGAGTTACCGCTGCTCTCACGTCTTCGTGCCTGAGAGGGGAGCCCACGCTCCTCAGAGGGGTGAATCTCTGCTCAGACTTCCTGGATCCCAGGCTTCAGGTGGGGGTGGGGTAGTAAACAATACTCCTGGGGGCTTTGAATCCCACCTCTTGTATTCCAGTCCTTGGGCTAGAGGTAGGGGGGTGGGGGGGGGTGCCTTTGGACACGGGAGCTTCCCTTCTCCGAGTGCCTTGGGCACTGACATCCGCTCCTAGGCTGCCTGGTGTCTCCCAGACTCATTCAGCCCAGATGGGGCCTAGGCCTTCCATCCTGCCCACGGAGTCCTATGCTAGCTCCAAAGCCACCTCCTTCTGGGTGCTTCTGTGGCTTCCCACATCGGATGGAACTGACCCTCATCCCCATCGCTTTCCGTTCACGCCTTGCCCAAGCTGCCTCACCTTGCCGCTTGAGTTTCTGTTATCTGTGTGTGAGGCCCGTATGTCCTCCAGGACCTTGTATCATTTAGCGGCACGTCCTCCCACACTGCCATTTATCAAACACGTCAGTGCTGAATAAATGTTTGGAAACAAATGCTGAGTCCCATCACAGTCACAAGCAAGTGGGCTCACTGGCCGTTGGTGGGAAGATGGGGCCCATTGGCCTCTAAGAGCAGCAAGGGTGTGTTGGGAGGACATGGAGCTGAGTGTGAGGCTCCCTGGACTTCCTGCAGTGCACTGAAGTGTTTCAGGAGTTGAAGCGAGTCCTTTGTTTTTTGTTTTTTGTTTTTAATTTTTTTTAATGTTTTACTTATTTCTGAGACAGAGAGACAGCATGAGCAGGGGAGGGTCAGAGAGAGGGGGAGATACAGAGTCTGAATCAGGCTCTAGGCTCTGAGCTGGCTGTCAGCACAGAGCCCGACATGGGGCTCAAACCCACGAACCGCACGATTATTTCCTGAGCCGAAGTCAGACGCTTAACCGACTGAGCCACCCAGGCACCCCGAAGTGAGTCCTTTGTAAGGGCAGATGTACGCCGGTCTTTGTGAACCTTTCTTAAGCACTATCAGATCTGTGATCAGAGCCCACGCCATATGCTCCTGAGTCATCCACGTATGTCAGAAATCCAGGGATGTTTGGGATACATGTAAAGGTGCAGGAATTGCTCCAGACTCTGGGGAGGCTTCTGTTCGTAGCTGGCAGGCGAGAGATGTGGTTGTTGCGTGAATTCCCCCGATTGTTCTGCGAATTATAATCGTGTAATGTGTAACTTTGCCTTGTAAAAGAATTGGAAGCCGACCTGCCCTAAGGTTCTTTCCTGCTTGGCCCAGGGACTTGGGTTTTCCATTAAGTCGCTCTCATCATCATTCAGTTCTGCTGAATTCATTCGAGCGCACAGTTATGGAGAGTCTGCTGTGTACCAAGCAGGCTCTGTGCTGGGCTTGGCATTTCAGACACAAGCGGAGGGACAGAGTCAAAGGTACACAGGTGCATATCTTGTGTGGAGCACATCGGAAGCGTCACAGGTGTGAGGTGTAGGGGAATCTGCATCCCTTGGGGGTGGCAGCCAGGGTAGGCGTAGCATCCAGGAAGCCTTCTTGAAGAGGTGTCCAAGCCCTGAGGAGCAGAACGGATGAGGCAGGACATTCCAGGCCAAGGCGTAGATGTGTGCTCAGCATGAGCCCTGCTGCCCCCCTAGTGAGCTGAGAGAGGTGAGCTGAGAGACTGGAGGGCGCAGCTCTCCCAGCCCTCGTCACTGTCCTTTCTGTGGCTGACCGCTAGCCAAGCGCAAAATCATGAATTCTTTGCCCTGGACAATGCTTCTCAAACTTTTGTGTGCATGTGAACTGCCTGCCCGGTTTGCTTAAGATGCATCTGATGACTCCTTAGTTCTGAGCTAAGGGGTGAGATCTGCACTGCAATGTGACCCCAGTACTGCCAGCCAGGAGGCCGCGAAGTGGTAAGAAACTCTACTCTCCGGGCCCCAGACCCTCGCCCGGGAGAGGTGCCTGGGTAGTGCCCCTCCCCCAGCCCACACACCGGCCTCCTCTTCTTTTTCCCCTCCCAAATTCCTCTTTCGGAAATGCTGTTTTCATTTGGTCATTCCTCCTCGTCACCCCCCTGCCTGGAAGTTCCCTTTTATTTCTTAACTCAAATCTGAACTTTTCACACTGGCCTAATGCAAGCCTGGCCCACCCTGTCTTCCCAAGTCATCACCACCAAATTAACCCCAGCCCCCCACCTCCATGGCAGTGGACCCCTCACAGCCCGCCCTGGGAGGTGGCACGTGGATTTCCGGGACTGTGCTTAATGCACGCGCTGTAGGGGAGACGGAAGTCTTTGGTTAGGTGGGCCCCTCCGCACACACACACCTGGTCTATACCCGGTGATCGCAGCACACAGAGTCACGCTGGCGCTTTGGGAGGAAGGCCTCAGTATCAGCCCCGAGGATGGCAGGAGGACCGTGGAAACAGGTGTTTGAAGTAGTTGTCAGGAGAAGGGAGGCCAGATGGGGTACCCGCTGCTGCTGTCCCGGGGGCCTCGGGAGCTCCCGCACAGAAGCTCGGGGCTTCCTGACCAGAGGAGGCCCCCAGGACTGAGCTGGGGACAAGGCTGGATGCTACGGGGCCCACGTGGAGGTCCATTTCGACCCGTGGCCCACGCAGACGCCCAGCAATGGGCCTACGTGCCGCTGCCCTCTCGGTCCCCTCCCCTGGTGCAGCAGACGTCGGCATGGCTCTGCTCACAGGGCGGAGAATGTCAGGCCGGACACGCGTGTTCAGCAGTGACCATCGCCGTTAAACCGTGTCGTTGAATCGCTGGTTGATACTCCAGGTGCTGACTGTTGTCGACTCTGGCTGTGTGTTGTTGCTTCTTTTTTGCTTTCTGTTTTATTTTCACAATGAGCCTCTTTTATCTGTCTAACGAAGGAAATCTAAAGCGATTCTCAGTTGAGAGAAACATACTGAGGTTGTCTGCCTAGCAGGAGTGAGGCCCTGCCGGGCACGGGCTGGCGGCTGGAGGGATGGTGCGGCCTCTGTTTCTGAGGGACTCACAAGCTAAAGAGGAAGAAGGAGAAGATAACAGAACAGTGTGGTTGCTGTTCTGAGTATCCTTTGATCAAGGAAGAGAGAGCTGCCCCTCCCCAGGGAGACAGGAGCCCAGATTCCCAAACTCAGTGGGAAAAGCAGGCAGCGACAGACATGGAGGGGAAGGAGGAAGGAGGCCGCCTCCAGGGCACCCCGCACGGACACACTGCACAGTCAGGAGGCTGCAGCCTGGGGCAGGGGGGAAGGAACAGCCAGAGAGGCATCCTCGAGGGCTGTGGTGTCTCTGTTCTCGTGCCTGTCCCACCCGCCAGCTCCCTGCGGCGGGAACCTCCACGGGACCCATATCCCCAGGCTCTTCTGCCAGCAGGTGCTTAGCAGCCCTTGCCGGTTGGCTCTGCCCCCGCCACTCCCCTCCCCCTGCCTCGTAGGAGGCGGGGGTCTTGCCCGGAGACCAGGTTCCAGCTCTCTCGACGGGAGAGCAGTAACATCTCCTTCCTCTCAATCTCCAGAAATGTCTTTCCTCCAGGATCCGAGCTTCTTCACCATGGGGATGTGGTCCATCGGCGCAGGGGCCCTGGGGGCAGCCGCCTTGGCGCTGCTCCTGGCCAACATGGACGTGTTTCTGCCCAAGTCCCGGAGCGCGACGCTGGAGTATCTGGAGGACATAGACCTGAAAACTCTGGAGAAGGGTGAGCCCCGACCCCACTGGCCTCAGTACTTTTCCAGGGTGCCGGGATGCAGACTTCCTCATTTTTTCCCTCCTGAAGGGGCCCTCTCTCTCTCTCCATCTCTCTCTCTCTCTCTTTTTTATTTAACTGAAAAGGCACTATAACAACATTAGGAAAAATTTAAAGCATTTTAAAACATACTGATGATCCCACTGCCCTAACGCAGTAATCATTTGTTTTTTGCACATTTCCTTCCGTGTGTTCACAGTATGCAGCTGTGATCTTGTTGGACCTGGGATATTTTACCTTTTTGCTTTTTCTTATCAGGAGCGTTTTTCACTTTCTCTTGTTGTCCCTTGGA
This sequence comes from Crocuta crocuta, assembly GCF_008692635.1. Classification (NCBI taxonomy): domain Eukaryota; kingdom Metazoa; phylum Chordata; class Mammalia; order Carnivora; family Hyaenidae; genus Crocuta; species Crocuta crocuta. The sequence goes on from NW_027533256.1 coordinate 2,782,707, forward strand.
CCGCCACCACAAAACAGGAGCTCCATGGGCCAAANCTCTCTCTCTTTTATTTAACTGAAAAGGCACTATAACAACACTAGGAAAAATTTAAAGCATTTTAAAACATACTGATGATCCCACTGCCCTAACGCAGTAATCATTTGTTTTTTGCACATTTCCTTCCGTGTGTTCACAGTATGCAGCTGTGATCTTGTTGGACCTGGGATATTTTACCTTTTTGCTTTTTCTTATCAGGAGCGTTTTTCACTTTCTCTTGTTGTCCCTTGGACCGCCACCACAAAACAGGAGCTCCATGGGCCAAATACATTTGAGAAACGCTGCGTACGCAGCTGCGTGTTCCCGATGCCGAGCACGGGAGTTGCTTGTGGAAATGCAGCATGTGGACTCTTACTGGTGCAGGCACCGTCTGCCCTCACCCGCGGGCAGCACATCCATGGTGGGCTGGGAAGCACAGGGTCGTGCCTTTACAAGGGACCCGCCCATCCCCCTCTCCTTGGGGAGCCCACTTGGAGTCCCTGGTGGACAGCTGAGAGCCACACACTTGCACGTGGTTCCTCTGGCACCACCCCGTGCGCTCGTGGCGTGGGATGTGTGGCCCGGTGCGACTTCAGTGGTGCCGATGGTGTGGGCGCCGTTGACCTGAGTTTGGGGAGATTTGGGTCTACCTGAGCGGGTGGTCTCATGGTTGGCCCCTCAGAGGGAGGTGAGGCTATCATCACCTGCTTAGTAAGTGAGGAAGCTGGTGGTGAGGAGGCGGGAGCTGTGAGTGTACGCTTACCACATAGGTCACCTTGGAGGAGGGCTGAGAAGTCCTTCGGACAGACACTTGTTTGCTGCCTTCAGCTCAAGGTTTTCCAGGGTCAGGTGACGACAGACCCCGCCCCACTCCTTCTTCTCACCTAACATCTCACAGGATTCCTCTGAGACATGCTGAAACGGGGGCTGTGTCTGCAGACACCATGGTGGGCACTTTCCTACCCATCTTTCGATGCCCCTTGTAGCCTCTGTGGAGCTGCTGGGCGCCCACACTTACGAATGAGGAGCCTGAGGTTTCGGGAGTGCCCAGGCCACTTTCCAGATGCGGGCTGTGTCTGACAGCGGCCTGGCCAGAGTGGCAGAGCGGTACTTCCCTGAGGTGTTTCCTGGTCCATCATCTTCTGCCCTGTCCTGTGAATGATACTACAGTTAATATATTTAGGCCAAACATTTTTTTCATTAAAAAAAAAAAAATTTCTGTCGACGAAAGCCCTTTTAAGAGTTAGGTTTTTGTTTTCTGGGGTTTTTTTTTGTTTTGTTTTGTTTTAATCAAAGTATAAGATCTCTTTCAGCTTTTGGCCACGTATCTGCCCTAAAGGATCATGACAGTGTCCGCTGATACCAGCAAAGGAATTTGCCAGTTTTCCAGAAATGCTCCAGTTTGGAATGTTCAAGTTTGCAAATCGATTTTTATGGGGGAGGGCCCATTGGGGGGGTTCAGTAGGACCCTTACACCGTATTAATTTTCCTCCGAAGGGGGAGTCTTTCCTGCGTTTCCGGTTTGCGATTCCCAAGTCCTCTGCGGGGCTGGTACCATTTATGAGCTGGCCTCGCGGTTGGGGCCGAGCCAGGAGGGGATGATGCTGAGGTGCTTTTCTTCTCCCCAGACCCGAGGACTTTCAAAGCAAAGGAGCTCTGGGAAAAGAACGGAGCGGTGATCATGGCTGTCCGCAGGCCAGGCTGCTTCCTCTGTCGGGAGGTGAGTACACGGAGGCTCTGTGCCGAGGGAAGGATCCTAGCAAGGGGGGCCGGCACGTTTCCAGCCAGGACCAACGGCCTGGAGGCCCCCTCTGACCTTCGATCAGCACCGTTATTTGCTCTAGGTATTTCTTTGGACTTGTTCCCTGTCTGTGTTCATTTAACAGCTCACCATATCATGGAGTTGGCAAATACACTGGACTCTGGCTCTCTCAGGCCTTTGCGCTCTTAGGGACTGTGTCCAGGGCCGTCTTCTTATTTAATCAGGGATGGGGACCAGGTCCAGCTGTGTGTTCCCAATGCCAAGCACAGGACTTGCTTGTGGAAATGCGGCGTGTGGACTCTTACTAGTGCAGGCACGGTAGGCCCTCACCTGCGGGCGGCAGGTCCATGGTGGGCTGGGAAGCACAGGGTCGCATCTTTAGAAGGGACCCGCCCATCCCCCTCTCCTTGGGGAGCCCTAGTGGAGTCCCTGGTGGACAGCCGAGAGCCACACACTTGCACGTGGTTTCTCTGGCGCCAACCGTGCACTCGCGGCGTGGGATGTGTGGCCCAGTACGATTTGAGTGGTGCCGATGGTGTGGGTGCCATTGGCCTGAGTTTGGGGAGATTTGGGTCTCCCTGAGCGGGTGGTCTCCTGGTTGGCCCTTCAGAGGGAGGCCATCGTCACCTGCTCAGTAAGTGAGGAAGCTTGTCACCGGGAGGCAGGGCCCGGCCTTGTCACTTCACAGGTAGGTAAACCAAGGGCCAGAGTGCTTTGGTGACCTGTCCTGGGCACACAGTCTATGATAGAAGGCCCAGGTTCTGAGGCCCGCCCTGCCTGGGGGAGAACTGGGAGTGAGACCACGTGGTGGCTGTGGCCCGGTCCATGTCACCATCCTCCTCTGTCCCGTTGTTCTTCCTATGCCTGAGGCTTTCCTTTCAGCCTTGTGATCTCTCTCCTGCCCATGTGGCTGGACAGGCAGAGAATCCACTCACATTCAAGGCACTTCGGTGTCTCCCCCACCTACCCCTGGAAAATACAGCCTGTGTCCCAGAGGAAGAAAATGAGGTGCAGAGGTGGTGACAAAATCACACTGCCGTGGGGGGAGGCGTGTCCATTTCCTATTGCTGCTGTCCCAGACTATCACAAACTTAGTGGCTTTAAAGAACACACATCTGTTAGCTCGCCGTTCTAGAGGTCAGAATTCTGAAATTGGTCTCCTTGGGGCAAAATGAAGGCGTCAGCAGGGCTGCATTCCTTCTGGAGGCTCTAGGGTGGGAAGTAGCTCCCTTTCCTGTTGCAGTTTCTCGTGGCCATCTGCATTCCTCGGCTCACGGCCCCCTCCTCCACTGTACAGCCAGCGACGGCTCAACCAGGCTTTCTCGCACTGCGTCACCACCACGCTGACTTCTGCTTTCCTCTCCCACGTTTAAGGACCCCTGTGGTTGGGGCCACCCAGAAAACACATGGTTAGCAACCATCTGCCGGCCTAATTCCCCCTGACCGTGTGACAAAACAGACTCACAGCTTCCTGAGATTAGGATGTGGACATCCTGACAGGCTGTTATTCCACCTACCATGGGAAGTGAAGCCTAAAGTCAGGGCTGTTGGTTCAACGTCTGTCATGCCTTCATATACCAACCTGGAGGCCCGTCGTGACTTGATTTCCCAAGGCAAGTGAAACCCAAAAGATGCCAAGAGCCAGTGCCCTCGCTCATTAGCACCTGCTTGCCCATGCCCCGGGCTCCACCTGGCAGAGCACTTGGTGGAAAACGTGAGCTGGGTGGCGGCCTGTGTTCTTTCGAGTGGCTCAGAGCGGAGGCATGTGACTGAGTTTCCACATCATGGCTCCGTGCAGCGGCATCCCAGAGTAAAGAGCCTGGGAAGGGGGAGTAAACCCTGGCATGTCACACACGTGGTCTCTGACCACAGCGGGCCTGCGGCCCTCCCCGCTGTAGGGCAGGGTTTGCAAAAAATACTCAGTGAAGCTCTTGATCAGTGCATCGCGGGGGATTCTGCTTCTCCGGGACGCGTGCGAAGCTTCTCTGTGAGGCGCGTGGTTTCCTTTCTTCATCCAGCATATAGTTCGTGAGAGTCAGGACGTCCATGCTTCCCACTTCAGCTGTGTCCGCCTTCCCCTTCAGATCTTTCCACCTGGTTTCTAGTACCTTCCACATCTTCAGCCCATGTGCTGGCCATGGACGGATAAAAGAAACAGAAGGACGTAGTTTCTAACACGGAGACACACTGGGGAACTTAAGTGACAGTGCCCAACTTGGTGGTACACAACTGACTCAGTTCTGCAAAAGTCCCCAGGTGGGAAAGCCTGGGTACGCACAGAGAGCTGGGGCTCTAGTCCGGACTCCACCAGCCCAGGACAGCTTTCAGCACAGGGGCTGCTTTCCGGAGGGGGACTGGAACAGGAGAAAAAGGAAGGGTGTTGCAGGCTGGGGAGCCCCCTGAGTGCAGGTGTGGAGACAGCTGTTCCCACGGCCAGAGGGGCGTTTGTCTCAGGCCCCAGCGCCTGCGCTAGTTCGGTCTAGTGCAGGGGAGGGACTGGGAGATGAGGTGGTGGAGAAGCTTCGTCTCGGCTCCAAGCGGCAGGCCCAGGCCGTGTCTGGAGCAATCTCCTAGTTATCAGCTGCTCCCCAGGCCATGGTCAGGATGCTGGTAACGGGAGGCTTGCCCCTCCTTCCCACCGTGGAGGAGAAAACCAGAAGCCTGGGCTGAGGAGGCGCCCTGACACCCTCCAGCCGAGGCCTCGTGCGCAGCCGGGACAGGCTTAGGCGGGGCCACACAGGCCTCAGTTGTTTGGGGCGTTGTTGCGCTTGTTCTTTGCATTCAGTGCCAGCCACACTCTGGGCCTGTAGGGAAGTGGGTGTTGGTTGTGGCTGCAGAGCCACCAGAGTTTGTGCCCCTGAACCTCGCTGTCTTCTGCAGGAGGCCGCGGACCTGTCCTCCCTGAAGCCCAAGCTGGACGAGCTGGGAGTCCCCTTGTACGCAGTGGTGAAGGAGCAGATCGGCACTGAAGTGAAGGACTTCCAGCCTTACTTCAAAGGAGAAGTCTTCCTGGACGAAAAGGTCCATGTGCTGGGGGCCTGTTGTGGCTGGTGGGGCTTGTGCTCAGGGGTGGGGAGCTCAGTGGCCCACGGGAGGTCTGGCCTGGGGCCAGAGGCCAGAGGCTCGCCTCCCTTCAGGCTGCCCTGACTTCGGAGAGGCTCACCCAGCCCTCAGGGCAGAGCATGCTGGGATACTTGACAGGTGTCTTCTCAGGTGTTCCTTGAGCCCTTTCGGAATTGTGACCTGGGTGTGGAAGCCTAGGAAATTGCTGGGTTCTCGCACCGTACAGGGGTGGGAGGTCAGCACGAGCCCCTGTCTCTTAATTCACCGCAGCCGGTGAATTTCTTTCCCCTCTACTGTCACCTGTGCAGGAGGTCGGCCTATTAGCAGCCTGACGGGCATGAGAGCACCCCACGCTCTAGCAAGGGGTCAGAGTCCGAGCGGAGAGCTGCACGTTCCCAAGCTAGGCCCTCCCCGTGGCCGGAAGCTGGCGCTACCAGGGCGGTCTCTCCCCGGGCAGCTGAGCCTGCTCCTGGGCCCGAGCCACATGTGTGTTAGGTTCTGGAAAAGGACACGAAGCAGCATTGTTGCGTCTTTGAGAACAAATGCCCTGTCGGGCCCCTCTTCTCCTGAGGGAAGGCAGGCACACAGGCTGCTCACAGGGGCTCTGTCTTTCTTGCTCCCGCAGAAAAAGTTCTACGGTCCCCAAAAGCGGAAGATGATGTTCATGGGATTTGTCCGTCTGGGTGTCTGGTACAACTTCTTCCGGGCCTGGAATGGAGGCTTCTCTGGAAACTTGGAAGGCGAAGGCTTCATCCTCGGGGGAGTTTATGTGGTGGGACCGGGAAAGCAGGTACGTTCCTCGTGTTCACGTGTGGTCTGTGGGCACCAGACACTGAGAGGGGTGGTGACTTTCCCTACTTGGAGTCTTGCAGCCGTCCTTCCAGAAAGCCAGGAAGTGCAGGGAGGGGAGGGGAGGGGTGTTAGCATTTGTCGCCCATCTGTTCTCCAGCCGCCTCCCCCTTGAGTCCCCTCACTCAGTAACGCCCTGAGATGGGCCAGGCGGGTACCTTGGACTGAGAGGGGCGGGTGAGTGCACAGCTCATCAGCACTGCGCACCCGGCTTTTCTGATGTCAAGTTCTGTCGTCTGCGCTTGAAAGAAAGCGGAGGTTTTACTCCGTCAAGAATGTATTCCCTGGCAGTTTTCCCAGGTCACCGGGGATGGACAGTAGAGAAAAGTAAGAGGAGAGAAGGAATAGAAACAGGCCGAATCAGGGGGAGTAGCAGCGTGTGGGAGGAGACAGCACTTGCCCCTGGGGGCTTCTCTGCAGACGGCTGCTCTGGGCCCCGGCGCTGAGGATCCAGAGGCAGCACAGGGACCCTGTGGGCCTGGGAGCCAGGTGGCTGGGTGCTCCACATCAGACCCCGGGCAGCCTCGAACTCTGGAGACCCCCCCGGTGCAGTGCCGGCAGGTGCCAGCCAGACGCAGAGCAGGGGTGGGAAGTAGGCGCAGCGTCACGGCCCCGACTGGTACCCTGACCTCAAGTCCTGTCTCTGCCAACTTTGGGCATGACATTAAAACTCGGCCTCATCTGTAACAAGACGGCATTGTCTGCACCAGTGACTCTCACTACTAACATTAATAATTGTGCACTTTTCAGGGTGCCTGGGTGGCTCAGTCAGTTTAGCCTCCAACTCTTGGTTTCTGCTCAGGTCATACAATCTCACGGTTTCTGAGTTCGAGCCCCGTGTCAGGCTCTCCCCTGACGGTGCAGAGCCTGCTTGGGATTCTCTCTCTCCCTCTCCCTCTTTTCTCTTTCTCTCAAATAAATAAATAAATAAATAAATAAAATAGTAAAGAATAATTTCGGGGCACCTGGGTGGCTCAGTCAGTTAAGCTTCTGACTTTGGCTCAGGTCATGATCTCACAATTCATGAGTTCGAGCCCTGCATCAGGCTCTGGGCCTGGAGCCTGCTTTGGATTCTGTATCTCCCCCTTTCTGCCCCTCTCCCAGCTGCGCTCTGACTCTCTGTCTCTCTCTCAAAAATAAACACTAAGAAATTTTTTTTAAATGACCCCTTGCTTTTCTCAATTTGGGAGGAATCAAAGCTAATGGGAATAGAAGTCCTTCCATTTCAAGCTTTACTTCTAGTCTCTTTCTTTTAAATCGTGGTGACTGCTAGTGCTTTTCTGGATTAGAATCTGGTACGGGTTGGTGCCTGATTTAACATGAACCTATTTGCTTACTTTCTGGTAAAGATACCAAAATATCGTAGCGATCATGGCTGCCAGCAAGTGCCTGCTGAGTTCTAGGTCCTTGCAACCAGTCCGGGATGTTAGGTATTTTTATTCCCATCTACTTGTGAGGAAATGAAATATGACGGATATGAAAGAGCTCAGCCCATACACAGCTGCTTAGTGGCACAGCGGACCTGGAACTCAGGAACTCGAATATGTCCTGCCCCAGAGACCCCACTGTTCATCTGCCCAGAGCCTCTCTTCGAGGTGGTTCCAAAGACCCCATCCAGAGGCCCTTGCCCTTAGGCCGCTTCCCGAGAGGATCAGTCGCTCAGCTTCCTCAGGCTCTGGCGCTCCGGGATTCCTTCCTCCTCCTCACCTCTGCCTTCCCTCGGCCTCCAGGGCAGGGCCGAGCTCACCTGGATGCCTTCTCTTGCCTGGCAATGACTCATCTGGTGCTCACAGGCTCCCTGAGCCTGGCTGGCCTGTTCCTTGTGTTGCTAGGCATGTTGTTTGCCCATGTTGGGGTGCTCCCTGAGGCCCTGCCTTCTTCCTTCCTGGTGGAAGGTGGCCCCGGCTGGCTGAGTTCAGGACTTGCCTCCATATTTTTTTCTTTTTCTTTTTTTTTTTTTTGTTCAAGTCGGCTTCACGCCCAGCACGGAGCCCCATGTGGGGGTTGAACTCACCACCCCGCGATCAAGACCTGAGCTGAGATCAAGACCTGAGCTGAGATCAAGAGTCAGACACTTAACTGACTGAGCCACCCAGGCGCCCCACCTCCGTGTGTCTTAAGGGCAGAGTTTCTGCCATCCCACCGAGCCGGCTGCCCCTCGGGGGAGATTTCCTTTGTTAATAATAATCTTTAAAGCTCACTTACATTAAAGAAGTAATGTGTCTTCAACATAGAACATGTGAAACCCCAACAGAAGGTGAAGAGAGCCATTCTGTCAGCACAGCCACCATGCACAACCCGTTAGAGCAGCACAGAGCTGGGTTGAGAAGACTTTAGTTTTATTTATTTTAGAAAATGCTGTCTTGCTAAACTAGATACTCCTTTTTTCAAAAATTTTTTCAATATTTTTAAATTTATTTCTGAGAGAGAGACAGCGTGAGCAGGGGAGGGTCAGAGAGAGGGAGATACAGAATCCGAAGCAGGCCCCAGGCTCCGAGCTGTCAGCACAGAGCCCGATTTGGGGCTCGAACCCACGAACCATGAGATCATGACCTGAGCCGAAGCTGGACGCCCAACCGACTGAGCCACCCAGGCGCCCCTAGATACTCCTTTTTTCATTTACTGGTGTATCGTGAACGTATTCTATGTTGTCATCTGTTCTTCCCCCGGACCTGTAACGTCTGCCTCCTGTCTTATTAAACATGTAAATATAGTTTCCTGATCTGTTTCTCTGTAGTCGCCACAGTGTGGTGGGATTTGTTGTTGTTGTTGTTGTTTTAAAGTCTGTATACCTCTTGGTAGAGAGAACATATTTGTTTGTTTGTTTATTTAGTTTTTTGGGTCGAGTTCCCTGATGACATAGGTCAGAGAACTTGTTAACAAGGATTCCTGGATACTGACCTCAAACACAGTATTTTGTGTATTTTACCACTTTGGGGTAGCTTGGCGGATTTCTGTCTTAGAGAGCATTTTGCTTCACGGTATCTGGAGTGGCCTCTGGTGTCAGGAAAACTGAGGAGAGGCTCTGTCTTCCCTTCTCAGATGCTCATTCAACCTCGGCCGAAGCCTGACCTCCGAGCTCCGCTTCCACCCCTTGAGGCTTTTCTCTGGAAGCTCATCCTGCAGAAAGTCTCTTTGTCCGGCATGTTCTTTGACTTCCCCCTCTCTGTAGACCCGCAGCTGCCTTCCATGCTTTATCATCTGTGGAGCCTTTCCCGGTCACCCCATTCTATTGAACCCCTTCTGCCTTCCTCCTTCACTCCTGACCGTACTGCTTGACAGCCCAGCTGTCGTGAGGTAGCCTCCCCTGGTCCGTCCTCACCCCCACGACGGAGCCCTTCAGGAGCAGTGCCAGGCCCGATTGGGATCTCGTCCCCGCTGCCCGAGCTGCCGCTTGGTGTCTGTGTCACGAACGGGTGACTCATATAGTGAGAACTGATGTTTCCTCTTGTTTCGTCTCAGGGCCTTCTTCTTGAGCACCGAGAGAAAGAATTTGGAGACAAAGTAAACCTAGTCTCTGTTCTGGAAGCCGCTAGGAAGATCCATCCACAGACTTCGGCCTCAGACACAAAGTGATTGTATGAAGCTGCCCGGCTCAGGGATAACTAGGGCCACTCACCTGTATCACGGGATGTGTCGTGTCTCTGCTCATGTCCCCAGAGAGCTAGACAGCCACCCATGCCGTGTTCTCAGTAGAGATCATTAATGTGTTTTAATATTGTGCTCCGTTTAGGCCCACTAAGGCAAAAACAGCCCCTGGACAAGATTGATAAAAATCTAAGAAACCAGTGAGGGTCACTTCAGCTGAATCCTGGAAAATATGAAGCTTCCTGTTGCCTGCTGCCCCTCCTGGAGTGCGAGCTCTGTTATTTACAATGGTTTTTATTCTCGTGTCTTCGAAAATCTAAGAAGAGTTGATGATTGACTTAAAGATTCAGGATATAAAGGTTTCAGGCTTGTGTGTTTTCCGTTAATGACCTGTTCTACACCGTTAAAGTAATACTCTTGTAAAGGAGTTGAAGTGCTCGGGGTGGCTTGATAAAAGTAAATTATAAAGTGAAATCTATGTTTTTCCTTGCCTCCTGTTCTAACCTCAGAGGTTTGTTTTTCTAGAAGAAATGATCATTTCTGGCTCTAATAAAATTATGTATCAGAAATTGCCTGTAATCCAAGTCTTTCTGATAAAACTAACAATAAAAATATTTACGGTCGTGATGGCTGAATTTAAATCATTGATGCCAAAGACATGGAACATGAAGAATCAATATTCTCCATGGGTGGGGGGTTAGGGGTGGGGAGAGCTCCTTTAGTTCTGATGCCCTAAGAGGTTTGCAGACCACCAGAGAAATTCATTCTGTCACTCATGTGGGTGATTTTGCTGTCTTCCTAGGGGAATGACTTTGGTATTTAAAATTGGTGGCTGCTTTCCTACTGATAGTCTTTCTGCCTAATTTGGTGAATGAAGAGGAGAAGGGACAGAGCAGATGAACTATAATTTAATTCATTAATTTGTTATGTAACTACGAGGTCAGTAAAAGCCCAGAGCGGGGGGTGGGGGGGGGCCTCTGCTCAGGGGCACCAAGTCCGCCCTGGAGTAGGAAGGTGGGGATGGGAATCCAGGGAAGGAGGGATGAGGGAGCAGACCAGCCAGGAGGAGGGGAGTCCGTGTTTACCTGGGAAAGCAAGGACAGAGACTGAGTCGGAGATAACGGCCGGGAAGTAGGAGGGCCTCAGCAGGGAGCACGGTGTGCAGCGGGTTCAGAACTGAGACCATGCCTGGGTCTGACTTCACGGCAAGCACACGGCCTGCGAAGGGCCAGGCTCCCGCGGGCTTCGAGAGAACACTCTTCAGTACTTGACCAAGGTCGGCATAGTGACTCAGTCCCCAGAAGCCGTGCTCCCTGGGACTCCACCACAGACTCTCAAATTCCCGGGTGTCTAGAAAACACGGGATTCTGAAACCGGTCTTTTGCAACTAGAGAGTGGAACCCGCAAGGACGTGGCGGGGATGGCCGCACGAGAACAAACTTCCTCCTTCGCCCACTGTTTCACTGCCGGGTCCTCATGTGCAGTGGGGATCGTGTCTGCTGTCTACCCTTCAGGGCTGCTTCTTAGGAGTCATTGAGGGGGTGATGGGTGTAAAACGATGCTCCTCCAACTTGCATGTACATGGAGATCACCTAAGCCTCTTGTTAAAATGAAGGCTGTTAAAGAAAAGCCGGATGCCAGTTAAAGCCAGGAAGGACAAGTTTCTTCAATGAGCACTGCGGTAGGGGAGAGGCCCCCATGTAGGATGAGCTCCACTGGGCTCTGTGCAGAGGTGGAGCAGAGACTGGAATTTTACTTTATTATTTTTATTTTATTTATTTTTTTTAATTTTTTTAATGTTTTATTTATTTCTAAGAGAGAGAGAAACAGCGTGAGCAGGGGAGGGTCAGAGAGAGAGGGAGTCACAGACTCTGAAACAGGCTCCAGGCTCTGAGCTGGCAGTCAGCACAGAGCCCGACGCAGGGCTCGAACCCACAAACCGTGAGATCATGACCTGAGCGAAAGTCGGACGCCCAACCGACTAAGCCACCCAGGCGCCCCTACTTTATTATTTTTAAAACAAATGTTTAAATGTTTATATTTTTGAGAGAGACAAGTGCAAGCAGGGGAGGGGCAGAGAGAGAGGGAGACACAGAATCCGAAGCAGGCTCCAGGCTCTGAGCTGTCAGCGCAGGGCCTGACGTGGGGCTTGAACTCACCAGCTGTGAGATCATGACCTGAGCCTAAGTCGGATGCTTAACCAACTGAGCCACCCAGGTGCCCTGAGACTGGAATTTTAAAGGGAGATGTAGTTCGGGGCGGGGGTGGTTAGGCATGGAGACAAATGATGGCTTGAGCAGAGTCAGAGAAGTGGAAAGCTACTGAAAGTGGGTGGTGGAGATTGGTCGATGTGACTAGGCTATCTGTGTCTGTTAACTGGCTGGCTTATCATCAGGTTAAACTTCTCCCTCCCACAGAGACTGGGAGACGGAGCCTTATCTGCACTGATGGGTATATTTCAAAGAGATGACACTCAAGTCCTTGACCAGACACTCCTGGGTGTCAGGAGATGCACAGACATCTCAAAGCAAGAGAGAAAGGATTGACCATCGTAAACTAAGTAAATGTTTTCAGAAAAGGGAGGTCAGAGGGCTATGGTCAGGTGTTTGGCTGAAACCAAAGATAAATTCTTTTGGCAGCCTTCAACATTTCCAGGCAGGGACTGAAGGGAAGGCTGGGTTATCCCTGGGAAACAGTCTTCAGCTGCTAGAAACTCCATTAGTGTGTGTTCAAGTCTCCTGGTGTGGGGAGCAGAGGGTGGACAAAATCGTTTGTGCTCAAAGTTTTGCATTTCTCAAGACTGGGCTGAGGCTGAAGTTTATACATTTCTTTCTTCTTTTTTTAAAGTTTATTTCAAGAGACAACAAGAGCGAGAGCGAGAGAACACAAGTGAGGGAGGGTCAGAGAGGAGAGACAGAATCCAGCGCGGGGTCAGCAACATCAGTGCAGAGCCCGATGCGTGGCTTGAACTCACTGACCGTGAGATCATGACCGGAGCCGAGATCAAGAGTTGGACGCCTAACCGACTGTGCCACCCAGGTGCCCCTGGAGTTTCTGCATTTCTAACAAGCTCCTGATGGCTTTGGTGTTCTCTTAGTCCGTGGCTCACACTCTGAGAAGCAAGAATCTAAAAAGCCCTGCAAATCAAAGATAGTAATATCTGAGGGCTTTGGGCTTTGAAGCTTCGACAGCCTTTGACAACCATTCATTAGCAGGTTCCCTTTGCATTATTTGGAAAGGAACTGACAATCCGTAATAATGCGAACTGCCAAGAGACTCCAAGAAAGAGACTCCAAGACAGAGTCTAGAAAGCTTGGTTGAGAAACCACCTGTGTATCTCAATGTGGATACACAGTAGGGCCACTTGGGGAGGGTTAAAAAAAATCTGATGCCTGTTCACACCCCCAGGTCCATTACATCAGAATCTCTGTGGGCTAGGACCCAGGCAACAATATTTCGTAAAGGTACAGGATGATTCTGTGGTAGGGTCCCCTCCCTAAGGAAAGAAAAAGAAATCTCAAGGTAACCTGGCTATGGGAGTAAGTGACAACATCCCTCACGACCTTGTAAAATGAGACCACTTAATCAGACTGCATGTTTGTGTGTTACCATATATGGGAGACATAGAAGTAGAAAATATATTAAAAAACTACACCACGTAGCATTCAGAGCTTGGTTCTTTGGGGCTCGGTTCTTTGAGTACGAACCCAACTGAGCAGAGCTGGCATGAATCAAGTCGCTTCCTGGAGAGAAAAGCCTTGGTGTCATGACTCTCCGCGCAAGAATCCTGCTGCAGTTCCAAACTGTAGTCAAGGCTGAGAACCATCCCCAAAGAGCTCAGTGTCAAGTTCGGAAGACCAGCACTCACACCTTTATGAGAACTTCCCAGAACCGTGCTGCTCTTGATAATCTCTGGTGAGTTTGGAAAACAGACTTCAGGTGGCAAGGGTCAGGGACTGTTTGGACATGGATGTGGGGGGTTCCCCCAACACAAGGTGGAAATTTGGATAAAGACGTCATTTCAGGGAGGATCAAGTCCCTGAACCAAGATGTAACCAGAGGAAAGGTGAATAGTAGGTACGGGGAAACAGGCAGAAGCCTGATCCGTTTTTGCTCACCTGATTCAACGTCTTCTTGCCCAATACACTGATTTCTCAAAAGCACCGCGCTTTTCACATGGATGACTACTTGAAAATTAAATAAAACGATTTCACTGGGGGGTTGAGTGGCACGTGGAAAGCAGTGTCTGTTTTCCCAGAGCCAGGCATATCTGGGGTGATGGACAGCTGGGGGGCTGGTAGGGAAGGTGAGCTGTAGGGAAAAGCTGTATGTAGGGGATCGTGTATGTAGTGGGTAGATTGAATCTGAGGGTCCAGACTGAACACCACTCCTCAGCCCTGGCTACCTTCCCTCCATTTTCAGTTGCTCGTGTCCCATGTGGCAAGTGGGCAAGTATATATCTGTGAGCTTATATTCGGGGGGAGGGGAAGGATAAGTTATCTTGTTCTGTGTGGTTTTTTTTTAATGTTTTATTTATTTTTGTGAGAGAGATAGAGACAGCATGAGCAGGGGAGGGTCAGAGAGAGAGAGAGGGAGACACAGAATCCGAAGACAGTCTCCAGACTCTGAGCTGTCAGCACAGAGCCTGACATGGGGCTCGAATCCACAATCTGTGAGATCATGACCTGAGCTGAAGTCGGACGCTTAACCGACTGAGCCACCCAGGTGCCCCCCTTTTTAAAATTTTTTTTAATTTGTTTTTTTTTTAAATGTTTATTTTTGAGAGAGAGAGAGAGAGAGAGAGAGAGAGACAAAGTGGAAGTAGGGGAGGGGCAGAGGAGGGGCAGAGAGAGAGAGGGAGACACAGAATCCAAAGCAGCCTCCAGGCTCTGAGCTATCAGCACAGAACCCAACAGGGGGCTCAAACTCATGAACTATAAGATAATGACCTGAGCTGAAGTCGATATTTAACTGACTGAGCCACCCAGACACCCCTGTCTTGTTATGGTTTGACCCCTCAAATCCTTTTTTAGGTTTAAATGAGAAGGGTTTCTAGAGAGGTTAGTTTGTATTTAAAGCAATTACCATAAAGGATGATTGTGGGCGCTCCCTGGATTTGCAGGGGCGATGGTGGGCGGAATCCTTGCAAGGTCATGCTTTTTCTTGGTATACCTGTGTTATGTAATGATGGTCCAGGCCAACCCAACAACCTAGCTGAAAGTAGGAGTCAGTGCTTCCCATAATTCAGTAAGAGCACAAGGAGTGAGGGGGTGTGTGCGGACCGGAGACAGCTGGCCAGAAGGGCCTCTTTCAAAAAATGACATTTGGTCAGACACCTGGGAGAAGTAAAAAGTAGGTCTTGTTGACCTTTAAAAATAGGTTTTTGTCAGACAAAAATGGATTTATTCGTGAATAGTAGAGACTTGCAACTCATGACACACAAGCTGTGGCAAAGCCACAGTCAAGCCCAAAAAACAAAGGAAAGGCATGTTATTTTATGGAGAAGAAGGAGGAAGTTAGGAGGGGTTATGCTGGAGGAAGGTCCATTGGAGAAAAGCAAGGGTTCAAGGCAACCATGTTTCTCATTGGCTGAGCTGCAAGGAGTAGTCAATTTCTTACAGGAGATGCAACATACATCTTGTCTTGTTGGGGACTGAAATTGATGATTCTTTCCTCTTGTGGATTCTTTTGGGTGTCTCTAATTGACCATTTTCCCTGTAATTGATGTTGAGTGGTGTGCCCCCCCCTTCCAGCCTGCTGACTCTACTTTAGTGAGGTTTCCTTTTATTAATTTCCACGGTCTTATGAATATTGGAGGAAGAACATTCCAGGCAGAGGAAACAGCAACTGCATACAAAGGCCCAGCAGTGGGGATGGGATTGTTATGTTCAAGGGACAAAGAAAGCAGGTGGGGCTAGATCAATATGAGTGAGTGGGGAGAGATAGGAGACGAAATCAAAAGGTGGAGAGATGACAGACATGCATGCCATGTCCTTCTGGCAGGTCACAATGAGAATTTTTGAATTCTACCAAGAGAAATGGAAATCCACTGGCGAACTTCGAAAAGTGGGGTAACATGATCTGACTTATATTGTCCTGACCGCTTTGAGACAATAGATGGGAGAGGACCCAAGGTTCTACCAGATCAGGGAGATTACGATGCTATTGCAAAAATCCAGGCAAGATAATGGTGGGTGGAACCATCTGGTAGCAGTAGAGGGGTGAGTAGAGGGGTGAGAAATTGCCACACATCAGATATATTTGAAGGCAGAGGATTTCATGAGCAACTGGACGTGGGATGAAAGAGAAAGTCAAAGATGACTCCAAGATGTGGGGCCTGAACACTAACTGCTGATGAATTTTGCAGTAGAGGGGACAGAAGATAATGGGGTAGAGGAAAGGCTTTAATGCGCTACAACAGATATAGTGAATGAACTCGAGGTATAAGTATCAACTCGGGATGCATCAAAACAACGCTAGGGTGAAAAACAAGCTTCCAAATGGTACACTCAATAGGATGCAATTTTCAGAAATTTTTAAGACATGTACAACAGTGTTGTTTCGAGCTCCATACATACGTAGTAAAGTGTGAAAACACACATGGAATGATAAACAGTGTGCAGCCAGGGTTGAGCACCATCTGGTTGCTTTACCCTTTAAAAAATCCTATTGCTCAGGACCAGTCCTAGGCCAGTTAAACCAGAATCTCTGGGGATGGACCCGGGGCCTCATTATTTATTTTTTTAAGCTCCCTGGGGACCCTGCTATGGAGGTAAGGTGGAAAACCACTCCCTTAAACCGAGCAACAATTGTGAAATCTGAGAAGCCCAAGGAATTTCTTTTTTTATGCCTAAGCCTTGGACAGAGTATCTGTTTTATTTTATTATTATTTTTTTAAAGTTTAGGGGCTCCTGGGTGGCTCAGTTGGGTTGAGCGTCTGACTTCAGCTCAGGTCATGATCTCACAGTTTGTGAGTTCGAGCCCTGTGTCAGGCTCTGTGCTGACAGCTCGGAGCCTGGAGCCTGCTTCCGTTTCTGTGTCTCCCTCTCTCTCTGCCTCTTTCCCACTCACACTCTGTCTCTGTCTCTCTCTCTCTCTCTCAACAATAAACACTAAAAATTAAAGAAAAAATAACCAAAGATTTTATGAGCAACATTTCTGCTTATGGAAGTACTTGCTCAGGGCTGGTCGGGCCATAATTAGAATGGGGATGGGAGGGACCCAAGTCCCTGGAAATGCCTCTCTGGGTGTGTCTGTGTCGGGCAGCTGTTCGCAGAGCTTTGCTCCCAGCACAGGATGCTTCGACCTGTACTCTTCTTCTAGCAAGATGTGCTGCCTCTTTTTTTTTTTTTTTTAANGAGCCACCCAAGCGCCCCCTTTTGTTTTTTAAAATTATTTTTTAATTAAAAAAAATTTTTTTAGTGCCGCTTCTGCTTCTTACTCTAAATGCTCCTTAGCACAGATCAAATCAGTTAAAATCTTGATCCTACCCTTCGTTTTATAGGAGGTACATAGAGTTCTGGGGAGATGATGTTACAAGACTCAACACCGGGGAGGGGCAGCTTTTTGATAGAAAAGAGCTCTAAGGAAGCCTCCAGAGCTGGACCACCACTTTGCCATGAAACCTTGGGCTGGTCTCTTCCTTCTGTAGGCCTATTTCTCCATCTGTACGATATAGGGACTATTCTAGACTTGGTAGCCACAGGCCTGACAGTTCTGTCATCAGGACCAAAGCTACTGCCCAGATCTCTGTACTGTTATTTCATCCTCCATTGGATCAATGAATTGGACATTCCAGGAAAGCAGAGGAATGTTGGGCATGTTCACTCTGGTTTCCTCAGCAGCCAGGACAGTGCCTGGCACTCAAAAATAACAGATCTCGGGCCACCTGGGTGGCTCAGTCGGTTGAGCGTCCGACTTTGGCTCCAGTCATGAACTCGCAGTTTGTGAGTTCAAGCCCCACACGGGCCCCATCCAAATGTTCGGATTCTGGGTCTCCCTCTCTCTCTGTTCCACCCTCATTCACACTCTGTCTCTCTCTTTCTCAAAAATACATAAAGATTAAAAATAAATTTAAAAATATAATAGACCTTGTATGGCGTGACAACAGTATGCAAAGTTGAAAGACCAACAAACTACTGGGGAAAAACCATTTAACCAGAGCCTAACCCAATGCAGTTTTATCAGAGCCGAACTGACCCAGGAGAAGTCCCCCTTATCTGTGGTTTTGCTTTCTGCAGTTTCAATTGCCAACGGTCAACCACAAGCCATGAGCAGACGATCCTCCTTCTGAAATGTCATCAGATGGTCGATAGAACACCTCACGCTACGTTGCATACCCTCCATCCCTGACCTCACTTCATCCCATCATAGGCATTGTCTCATCGCACATCATCACGACCAGAAGGGTGAGTACAGTGCAGGAAGATATTTTGAAAGAAAGAGATCATATGCATGTAACTTTTATTACAGAATAGTGCTATAAGCATCCTATTTTATCGTTAGTCATTGTTGTTAATCTCTTAGACTTTATCATAAGTGTGTCCGTGTTGGAAAAACCACAGTATATATAGAGTTCAGTATTTTCCATGGTTTCAGGTATCCACCAGGAGGCTTGGAGCACATCTCCAGGAGGCTTGGAGCACATCTCCTGCGAATAAGGAGGGACTACCACACCTAACTCCAGCAGGCTCTAAGTTTCCATGCGAGAGAATGGAAACACCTCACTGCGACCCTCTGTAGCCATTCTGTGCCATCTACGAGGGTCTGGGGGAGGGTTGGGATGTGCTAAGAAGCACTTGTGAAGTTCATGGTCCAGAGGCACAAGCTCGATAAAAGAATCACACTTAGCTATAGGACTATAGGACACTGTCCCCTGTTAACACACACACACTACTGAATTTTACCACCATGTTTCTAAAGGGCTATTACAGCAACTCCTTTTATCCAGTACGTCATGTCCAGCCATCAATAAAAAAAGACAAGCTGCACTAAATGGCAGAAGTCCAAGTTTGAAGAGACAAAATGAGCGTCAGGACCAGACTCTGATATGCTAGGGATGTTGGAGTGATCAGAGTGGGAATTTAAAATGACGATGATTAATATGGTAAGGACCCTAATGGACAAAGTAGACAGTCTGCAAGAACAGACAGACAATGGAAGCAGAGAAATAGAAATTCTAGGAAGGTATAGAAAAGAAAAACTGGAGATAGAAAACACTGTAATGGAAATGAAGAATGTCTCTGAAGAGCCCACTGGGAGACTGGACACAGCTGGGGACAGACTCTGAGCTTGAAGATTTCTCAAGAGAAACTTTCCACACCGAAAAGCAAAGGAAAGAGACTGAAAATAATGGAGCAAAATATCCAAGAACCGGGTGACAACAAAAAATGAGGCATAACATAGGCATAATGAGAATACAAAGAGAAGAGAGAAATAAGATAAATATCTGAAACTATAATGGCTGAGAATTTCCCCTAAATTAATGTCAGGCACCAAACCACAGAACCAGGAAACCCAGGAAACACCAAGCAGGATAAATGGAAAACAAAAACAAACAAAAACCACACACAAGAACAACAACAACAACAACAAAAACCCTACACGTAGGTATATCACATTAAAATTGCAGAAAAGGAAAAGTAAAGAAAAATATCTTGATATATCACAGGAAAAATATCTTACCTATCAAAGACCAAAGATAAGAATTACACGTGACTTCTCCTCAGAAACTAGGCAAAGAAGAGGAGAGTGGAGCATAATTTTTTCAAGGGTTGTGGGGAGGAAACTACCACCAGCATAAAATTCTGTGTCCTGTGAAATTATTCTTCACAAATGAAAGGAGAAATTAACATGTTCTAAAACAAACAGAAATTGAGGGACTTTTTTTGCAAGCATATCTGCTCTAGAGAGAAGGAAAATGATATAGATCAGAAACTCAGGTTTATATAAAGAAAGGTAGTACCTCAAAGGAATCAGTGAAGTTAAAATAAAAATATTTTTCTCATTCATAATTGACCTAATAGATGGGCTTGTTCAAAAAAAATAGTAACATGACGTGCAATTATATATGCTTATGTAAAAGTAAAATGAATGACCCCAATGATGCAGTAGATGGGACAGAGGGATGAGGATTATTTTGTTATTATAAGGTACTCTTACTGCTCATGAAGTAGTATAGAGTCATTTGAAACTGGACTTGTATTAGTTGCAAATGTATACTTGAAGCTCTAGACAATCACTTTTTAGGTTTACTTTTTAAAAAAAGTAAAAAAAGGAAGGATAACTCCTCTATGAAGAAAGAGAAAATGGAATCATAAAATGCTCAGTTAAAATCACAAAAGACAAAAACAAGAGGAAGATAAAAACAGGAACAATAACAAAAAAGGCAACAAATATGATAGATACTAATCCGACCGTATCAATAGCCACTTGAAATACAATGGTCAAAATACACCAAGAAAAGATATTGTCATAAGGGCACCTGGGTGGCTCAGTTGGTTGGGCATCCAACTTTGACTCAGGTCATGATCTCACAGTTTGTGAGTTCGAGCCCTGTGTCTGGCTCTGTGCTGACAGCTCAGACCCTGGAGCCTGCTTTGGCTTCTGTGTCTCCCTCTCTCTCTGACCCTCCTCTGCTCACATCGTCTCTCTCTCTCTCAGAAATTAAAAAAAAAAATTAAAAAATGAAAATGAAAAGAAAAGATACTGTCACAGTGGATTAAAAGACAGGACCAAACCATATGTTATCTACAAGAGACCCACTTTAAATATAAAGACACATACACATTAAAAGTAAATAGATGGAGAAAGCTATACCATGCTAACATGAATCCAAAGAAAACAAAAATAGCTGTATTACTTTCAGACAGAGCTGACCTCAGAGCAAGGAAAGTTATCAGAGATAGAGAGAGGGATTACATATGATACAGGCATTCTTTTCCAAGAAGACAAAGCAACGCTAACGTGTATGTGTCTAATGAGGGAGCATCAAAATACACAAGGCAAACACTGGTAGAACCACAGAAAGAATAGATGAATTCACTGTTATAGTTGGAGACTTCAATGCCTATGTATCAGACAAGAACCAGCAGGCAGGAAAACAGTAAAGACATAATTGAACTCAACAATAATCATCAATCAACCAGATACAATGGACATCTATAGACTACTTCATCCAGCAGCAGCAGATACACATTCTCCCCCAGCTCACATGGAGCATTTACCAAGATAGACAGCTTGGGGCATAAAACACAACTTCACAGAGTTAAAGGAATAGAAATTATACAATGTCTGCCCTCAGACCATGGTGGAATTAAACTAGAAATCAACGGCACAGAGCTGGAAATCCCACAATGCTTGGAGAGTCAACAATGTACTTCTAATTAACATATGGGTCAAGGAAGAAATCTCAAGAGTATTATGAAAATATTTTTAGTTAAGTGAAAGCGAAAATAAAACTTAGCGAAATTAGGGGGATGCAGTGAAAGCAGTGATTAGAGGAAATGTACAGCATTGAATGCATATATTAGAAAAGAAGAAAGATCTAAAATCAATAATCTAACCTTCTATTTTAGGAACCTAGAAAAAGAAGAGCAATTAAATCCAAAGTAAGCAGAAGACGAGAAATAAAAACTAGAGTGCAAATCAAGAAATTGAAAATAGAAAAACGAATAGAGAAAATTAACTAAACCAACAAGTTGATTCTTTGAAATGATCACTAAAATCGGTAAGCTTCTAGCCAGGCTAACTAAGAAGAAAAGACAGAGGACACAAATTACTAACATCAGAAATGAAGGAGTGGACCTCAATATAGTCTCCTTAGACATCAAGACGATAATAAGGGAATACTGTGAACAGCTCTGTACCCACAACTCTGATAACCTACATGAAATGAACAATTTCCATAAGAGACACACAAGAAAAAATAGACAATTTGAATAGGCCTATGTCTATTACAGAAACTGACTTGATATTTAATAGCCTTCTAAAACACACAAGGTTCAGATGGGTTCACTGGTGAACTTTTACCAAACATTTTTTTTTTAATTTTTTTTTTTTTAATTTATTTCTAGGAGAGAGAGAGAGAGAGACAGCATGAGCAGGGGAGGGTCAGAGAGAGAGGGAGTCACAGACCGAAACAGGCTCCAGGCTCTGAGCTGGCAGTCAGCACAGAGCCCGACGCGGGGCTCGAACCCACGAACCGCGAGATCATGACCTAAGCGAAAGTCGGACGCTTAACCGACTAAGCCACCCAGGCGCCCCGAACTTTTACCAAACATTTAAAGGAGAAATATACCAATTCTCTCAAGTCTCTTTCAGAAGATAGAAGCAGAGTGAAAACTTCCTAACTCGTTCTAGGAGGCCAGCATTATCCTAATACCAAAACCAGATGACAAGAAAAGTATAGATGAATATCTCTCATGAACATAAATGCCAAAATGCTTTAAAAAGTCACAAACTCAATCCAATTATGTATACAAAGAAGTATACACCACAAACAAGTGGGCTTTATCCTGGGTATATAACGTGGTTCAACATTCAAAAATCTGGGGCACCTGGGTGGCTCAGTCAGCTAAGTGGTGGACTTCAGCTCAGGTCATGATCTCGCGGTTCGTGAGTTCGAGCCCCGTGCTGGGCTCTGTACTGACAGCCCGAAGCCTGAAGCCTGCTTTGGATTCTGTGTCTCCCTCTCTCTCTGCCCTCCTCTGCTCATGCTCTGTCTTTCAAAAATAAATAAATGTTAAA
Organism: Crocuta crocuta; assembly: GCF_008692635.1. Taxonomy (NCBI): domain Eukaryota; kingdom Metazoa; phylum Chordata; class Mammalia; order Carnivora; family Hyaenidae; genus Crocuta; species Crocuta crocuta. The sequence continues at coordinate 2,804,731 of NW_027533256.1, forward strand.
AAAATATTATAAAAAAACCTTTCAAAAATCAGTTCATGTAATCCATCACAGCAGGTTAAAGAAAAAAAGTTACATAATCATATCAATAGATAGAGAAAAAGCACTTGACAAAATCCAAAATCGCTCATGATAAAAACCTTCAATAAACAGGCATAGAGGGGAACTTCCTCAATTTGACCAAAAAAAAAAAAAAATCCATTAAAAAACTCCCAAATAGATGAGCATGTCATATGCTCTCCATTCTGTTACACTTGTCTGTATGCCTGCTTTTCAGGCCAGTACTATCCTATTTTGATCACTGTATCTTTGTAATATAGCTTGAAATCAGGCAGTGTGATGCCTCCAGCTTTGTTCTTTTTCCTGAGGATTGCTTTGGCTATTCAGGGTCTTTTGTGGTTTCGTACAAATTTTAGGATAGTTTTATCTATATCTGTGAAAAATGCCATTGGAGTTTTGATAGGGATTTCAGTGAACCTGTAGATCGCTTTGGGTAACGTGGATATTTTCACCATATTTATTCTTCCGATAGAAGGACATGGGGTATCTTTCCATTTATTTGTGTCTTCTTTAGTCTCTTTCATCAACGTCTTATAGTTTTCAGTGTACAGGCCTTTTGCTTCCTTGGTTAAATTTATCCCTAAATATTTTATTGTGTTTTGATGCTACTGTAAATAGGATTGCTTTCTTTTTTCTATTAGCATCCTTTTATGTCTGAAAAGTTTATAATAATGGCTCTTCTTTTATTCCTGATTCTAATAATCTGAGTATTTTTTCCCCCTTTTCTGCGTGGTATTGTATCCTGTGATGTTACTGAATTAATTTATTAGTCCTAGCAGTTTTTGGTGGAGTCTTTATGTTTTTTTTAATATCATATCATCTGTAAAGATCATTTTCCTTCTTCCTTTCTGATTTGGATGCCTTTTATTTCTTTTTCTTACCTAATTGCTATGCCTAGGGCTTCCAGTACTATGTCGAATAGAAATGGGGGGGAGGGGGGGATCCTTGTCTTGTTTCTGATCTTAGAGGAAAGGCCTTTAACTTTACACCATTGGGTATGATGTTGGCTATGAGGTTGTCATATGTGGTCTTCGTTACATTGAGGAATGGTCCTTCTATACCTAATTTGTTGAGCGTTTTTACCATGAAGGAATGTTGAATTTTGCCAAATGCTAAATATACTTCTTTCCAATTAGATATAATCTGGAAGGGGGCGCCTGGCTGGCTCAGTCAGAGGAAAATGCAAATCTTGATCTTGGAGTTATGAGTTCAAGTCTCATGTTGGGTAGAGAGATTACTTAAATACATAAAACTTAAAAATATATATATATTATATTATAATATTATATTATTATAAATATGAACATATATATATGACCTGAGGGAGGTGCACATCACTTTTGCTTACATCCCATTGGCTAGGACTCAGGGCTGCCCTTAACTACAAGGGTGGCTGGGAAATGTAGTCTTTATTACGGATGGCTTTATAGCCTGTTAAACGCTGGCGAGTCTATCCCTAAGAAAAGAAAACAGTATGGATTTGAGGGTTCATCTAGCAGTGTCTGCCATAACATACTGACGGGAAAAGACTTGAAAAACTGGTAACAGTATTTCTCTAGGAACAGGTTACCGGTGGCTGGGGAAAATGTCCCCTTTAAACTCATTTGTTCCGTGTGAATGCACGGACTAGTTAAACGTCTTAAACAACATACTGAAAATAGCACTACCCTATGTGCTTAGTAAACCTCAACAGCTGCTTCACTGATCGGAAGTTCTCGCGCTCTCCCCCCACCCCCTCAGAGAGGGTTATGGATGTGGTGCTAAACTCGGGCCACATCAAACTGTACGGCATTCATACGGCAGACACGTGGGAGATCTCCTCTTTTGGAGCCAGTAGACCCAGTTGGCGTCAAGCCTTCCTTACACGCTTTCTGCCTGTGCTAGGCTTGCTTGGGGGAGAGAAGGCCGATTCTGCGGCCAAGCCCTTCCCCAGAGTTGCTCATACACAGGAGGAGGAGGAGATGGGCACCCTTTGAACCGGAGGGGGTGGGGGGCTGCGCCCAGAGACACAGCCAGCTTCGAGGGTAGGCGGTGCTGTTTGCCCTTTGAAGCAAGGAGCTGTTGAACCTTCTGCCGGGCACAGGTCTCAGCCACCCTTATCTGGCTCTCATCTCCTCCTCAGCCTTCAAGACTCAAGACAACATTGGAGCCAACCTCAGGCTTGCGTGGGGTGAGGGCTGCAGGGGTCACCAGCGGTGAACCCCTCAACCAAGTGCGTGGGGCCAACCCCTCCCACCGGCTCCAGCTGGGCCAGGTGGCACAGCACAGGAAAAACACCCTCCCATCCCCTGGTGCACAGATAGTGCGGATCTTGCCCCCTTGACTGGCTCCCAGCACCCCATGGGGCTCCCCACAGCTGTTCTTTAAAGCCCAAGGGGCTCTGTGCACAGAGAAACACGTCTAACTCTACACCTGTCTAATGTGCAATGTAGGAAAGTTGCAACAGTTAGCACTTCTCTAAATATTCACATATAGGCACACCTCTGAGATACTGTGGGTTTGGTTCCATACAACTGCAGTAAAGCGAATATCGCAACAAAGCAAGTCAAATCAATTCTTTGGTTTCCCGGTGCATATAAAAGTTATGTTTACACTATATCTATTACTTAAATCTATTAAGTGTGTATTAACATTACGTCTAAAAAAAACCAACGTATGTAGCTCAATCAAAAAATACTTTATGGCGTGCCTGGGTGGCTCCGTCAGTTAAGCATCTGACTCTTCCTTTCAGCTCAGGTCATGATCTCACGGCTTCGTGGGTTCGAGCCTCGCATTGGGCTCTGTGCTGGCAATGTGGATCTAGCTTGGGATTCTCTCTCTCTCCTCTCTCTCTGTCCCTCCTCAACTTGCACTGTCTCTCTCTCAAAGTAAATAAATAAACATAAAAAAAAGGAATGCATGGAATTGAAAAGATCCTCACTTTATTGAGAATTAAAAGAATTCCTTAAAAACATACTGTATTATCATTTGAGCTTTCAGCTAGTTGTAACCTTTTTGCTGATGGAGGGCCGTGCCTCTGTGTGGATGGCCAAGACCGATTAAGGTGGTGGCTGCCGAAGGCTGGGGTGGTGGTGATTTCTTTTTTTTCTTTCAATCTTTTTGTAAATTTTTAAAATATTTATTTATATTTAAGAGAGAGAGAGAGAGAGAGAGACTGTAGGGGAGGGGAAGAAAGAGAGGGAGACACAGAATCTGAAGCAGGCTCCAGGCTTTGAGCTGTCAGCACAAAGCCCAACGGAGGGCTCGAACTCACAAACTGTGAGCCGAAGTCAGCTTCTTAATCGACTGAGCCACCCAGGTAGCTTTCTGAAAATAAGACAACAATGCAATGTGTTGCATCCATGGACCGTTCCTTTCATTTGAACACTTGGGGGTCACTGTAGGGTTATTAATTGGCCTAATTTCAGTATTGTTGTGTCTCAGGAAGCAGGGAGACCCGAGGAGAGGCAGAGAGATGGGGGAACGGCCAGTCGGTGGAACAGTCAGAAGACATACAACATGGATCAATGGAGTTCGTCGTCTTACATGGGTGTGCTTTGTGGCGCCCCACACGATTACAATAGCGACGTCGAAGATCACTGATCACAGATCCACATAACAAATATAATAATAATGAAAAAGTCTGAAATACGGAGAGAATTACAAACATAACACAGAGACATGAGGGCACAAAGGCTTTTGGAAAAAAAGACACCGATAGACTTTCTTAGTGCAAGGCTGCCGCAGACCTTCAGTTTGTAAAAAGTGCAATGTCCACAGAGCGTCACAGAGCAAAGCACAAAATGAGGCATGCCTGCATTATTTCTACAATGAATACGTTGAATTTTTATCAGTTCAACAAAACAGATTTCCCCGAACACTTAAACGTTATGCATAATCAATTACACTTCCTAATTCTAACGATTCAGAGTCTCATAAATGTTTCAACTGCCTTTAAAAATCAACGAGTAAGAGTGTAGTAATCACAAAAACCGGATCTGCATACTCACCCTGAGACTGGTTACAAAATGCTAATGCACGGATCTAAGTTCGTTTTATTTATTATATGGGGTCAGCAGCCCTTGCAGCAGACCGAATAGACAGGTGTCCGTGTGCCACCCCTCACTGCCCTCTCCTGGGGATCTCAGAGAGCTGGCATGCTACCCTCCCACGGGAGGCTCCTCGCCACATCTCTGTGCCACAGACCATCCATCCTGGACACAGTGACTGGACCTGGGGTGGGTCCCAGACTCGAAGTCTGGCCAGGCATATCTATAAGACCGGCACAGACGTCCTGCCCAAGAAAGGATGTGGGTGGCGGCAGTTGACCCAAGCAATCAGCAATTCGCCAGGGCACCTGAATGTGGGGCCAAAAGCCATAGGCTCACAGAGGAGGCAGAGGGCAGAAGCCGGGCAGGAGCCCTGGGCAAGTTGGGGACCAGCTGGCCAGGAGCAGCTGCAGCGGTAGAAACAAGGCGGGGAACGAGTGGCAAAATAGGAATGATGCTCTGGGTGTCGGTGACGTGGACACACCCCCACACATATCCTAAAGGACCTGGCTAAGGGACCCGCCTGAGTGTTTTTCTACCTCCCGAGTGGTTTTCACACAGGTGAAGGGAGGTCATCTGAGCAGAGGTAACGGCATGTGTGAAGGCCAAGGGCACAGGACACAGAAGTGGATTCAGAGATCTGTGTGCAGAAAGTGAGGGGAAGTGGGATGCGTTGGCGGGAGAAAACGAATTGTGAGGCCATTCCAAGGGACGCCTTGACTGACCCCATGGGGAGGCAGGGGCTGGAGTCACTCATCAGTTGTCCAGAAATGAGCAAAGGGGACTTTGGAGAGCCTTGGGTCCTAGATCCCTACGTGAGGCGGCTTCCTTCTGCCAGGGGCGGAATCAGATTCCAACACCTGATCCTGAAGGGTGGTCCGTGCGGCCACCATTATACTAGAGGTGGCAGGCCGGTCACTGAGTGTGAGGGCGGCCTGTGGTCTGGGATGTGGTTACAGTGACCAGACGTGGCCAGCCTCTGTAGGACATTCAGTGAAAAGAACTTCTCATGGTTTAGGGGAGAGGGCTGATGGGATCCGATTTTCATTCTAGACTGAGGCGGGGGCTCAGGAGAGAGAACAAGACTGGCAAGAAACATGAAGTGTGGCCAGTGCACAGAAGACATGTAAAGACACGGGCGTGGCTGGGGCCTCACAGCCTGTGGAGGTGAGGACGCGGGTGCGGGGCGGGGAAAGGGCTTAGCACAGAGTCTGGGAAGAACAGCAACACTTACAGGGAGGGGAGATGAGGACACTCCAAGGAGTTGGGTGTGCACTACGTGGTCTTTTGGGGGGGGGGGTAAATAGGAGAGCCAGGAGAAGGAAAGCTCCAAGGAGGAAGGCGACATCACGGACTGTAAAGCCCTCCTCTCCTGCCCCAACACATACACACCCAGCAGTGGCTTGACAAACAGTTCAGCCAACTGCCCCTAGATGGCAGTGTGTGCACATAGCAGGAGCTGCCCAGCAAGACTCCCCAGGGACAGTCTCCCAAGGGACCAGCAGAAGCTCCCCCCACCCCCACCCCCCAGAGCTGTGAGAGGGACCAGGAGAGGCACCCATGATGCCTGCTGCATCCACCTATGCTCTGCTTTGCCGCAGGTGTGTGTGTGGGTGCCTCTCCGTCCTATGCACGGAGGGGAGGTTCGGGCAGGGCCTTAGTACAGCCCCCCAAATCCCCGTGTTCATGACTCTGCATGTGGGGACTGGAGCTGGAGCAGCCAGTGTATGACCACAAGCTGGCTCTGCGGACGACAGCTTCCTCGGGAAGGTGAGCCAGAGAGGACCTACCAAGCGGACCTGGGACCCGAACGACACTGTGGAACTCTGACCCACCTCGCCCTGCTTACCTTTGGACTTTTCGTTATGCCAGAGTTTTCCAACAAGTATAGAAACAAACATCGACAGAACTGACCTGGTTAAAGCAATGTAGTGGGGTTGCTGTTATGGGAGCCAAACACATGCTCTCATCAAGACAGTGCCCAGGGCCGCCTGGGTGGCTCCGTCAGTTGAGTGTCCCGCTCTTGGTTTTCAGCTCAGGTCATGATCTCATGACCCATGTCAGAAGATCAGCCATGGTTTGTGAGTTCGGGCCCTGCATGGGGCTCTGCACTGACAGCGCGAAGCCTGCTTGGGATTTTCTCTCTCCCTGTCTCTCTGCCCCTCTCCTGCTTGTGTGCTCTTTCTCTCTCAAAATAAATAAATGTTTAAAAAAAAAACAACCTGTTGGGGCGCCTGGATGGCTCAGTTGGTTAAGCACCGACTTCGGCTCAGGTCATGATCTCACAGTTTGTGGGTTCAAGCTCTGCGTCAGGCTCTGTGCTGACAGCTCAGGGCCTGGAGCCTGCTTCGGATTCTGTGTCTCCCTCACTCTCTCTCTCTGCCCCTCCCTCACTCATGCTCTGTCTCTCTCTCTCAAAAATAAATAAACATTAAAAAAATTTTTAACTGTTAAAAAAAACAAAAACAGTGCCCAAATGTATAGCTTCTGCTTAAATGTCTCTCTTAAACCCCAACTGGCAAACTGCACCTCTTGCCTCTGTCCTGGGACACTTCAAGGGAAGAGGTCCAAGCTGCCACCTGTCACCACACACATGCAGGGTCACTCGAATTCCTTCTCAGTGAAGAGCATGCCTATCTATGAAGCCAGGAGACGATGTCTATTTCTCATCTCCCCATCTAATTAGGTCACCCCTCAATCCTACCTCCTGCGTGTACTTTCAACCTGGTCATCTCTTCCCATTAGCACATCGTCAACTTTCTGAGCCATTGCAATAGTGTCCTTCCTGACTGTTCTTTGCTTCAATCTTTGCTCTCTCCAATGCACTCTTCCAACAACTACCTTCGTAGGGACCTTCCTTTTTTTTTTTTAAACATTTTTTTTATAATTTTTTTTAATGTTTTATTTATTTCTAGGAGAGAGAGAGAGAGAGACAGCGTGAGCAGGGGAGGGTCAGAGAGAGAGGGAGTCACAGACTCTGAAACAGGCTCCAGGCAGTCAGCACAGAGCCCGACGCGGGGCTCGAACCCACGAACCGCGAGATCATGACCTAAGCGAAAGTCGGACGCTTAACCGACTAAGCCACCCAGGCGCCCCTCGTAGGGACCTTCCTAAAGCCCAGACATGACCATGTTACTATTCTGCGTAAAACCTGGGGGGACTGCTTATGACCTAAGGAACACCGGCCGTACAGATCTCTGCCAGGCATTGTGAGGTCCGTCTCACACACACCATCTTTTCTTTGGCACACAGATGTTGCTTCACAGACCACAGGGATGTGCATTTGACCTAGACCTGGTCCAAGTATGGAATCTTCCCTCTTTCACTAAACTGATGGGTCCAGGAGTGGGCATATGACCAGAACTGGACTGGTTAGAGACTAGTTTCTTGGGATTCGTTCATACCAACCTAGAGTTAGAGTCACGTTGGAGAGGTGTAAACTGAGCACTAGGGAAAACAGGCTGGGTTGGAGGGCTCATGGCCTGGACAACCCACAGGATCAGCCCCCAGTTTCCAGAGTCACTCTAGTTTCAAGTTCTGGTTTTGGTTCTGTGAGTGAACCCCACCTCCTTAGGCCTGAACTAGTTCTTGTGGGATTTTCTTCCATCAAAAGCAGGCTAACGTGAAGATTCTCAGTAGTCTGGCCTTAAGACCTCCTTCTCAGTTAACAGAGCTCCTCACGGCCTACCGATGTTTTACAAACGTTATTTCACTTGATTCTTACTATAAACTCGGGAGGTGAGTTTTCCTATTCTCCTGACTTTACAAAAAAGAAATCCAAGGTTTGGAAATGCATTTTGCTCAACATCAAGAGGCTGAGAATAGGGAGAACTCGAGCACCAAGTCCCTCTTTTTTTTTTAACTTTAAAAAATTTTTAAATATTTAGTTTAGAGAGAGAGAGAGAGAGAAAGCAGGGGAGGGGCAGAGAGAGAGGGGCACACAGACTCTGAAGCAGGCTCCAGGCTCTGAGCTGTCAGCACAGAGCCCGACGTGGGGCTCAAACTCATGAGCCGGGAGATCATGACCTGAGTTGAAGTTGGACCCTTAACCAACTGAGCCACCCAGGCGCCCCACCAAGTCCCTCTTCTATTGGAGCTCCTTCCTCCCTATTCCCCACCCTCTGGCCTGTACACAGAGAGGTGTGGCAGTGAGGAGCCCAGGAGGAGTAAACGCAGCACTGGGACAGAAACTGGACCAAGGCAGAGGGGCAAGGAAGACATCAGAGGACAATAAAGACCACCATTTTCCGCCACTGAAAATTTTATTTACAGCCAACTACGGCTCCAGGAAAAGGGGAAGAAACTCTCAGCCTCTTTCCCTTCCCACCCCCATACTGGTTTTTGTTCCCATAATCCATACCTCAGGCTTGCAGTCTGCACTATAATTCAACTAGATACTTGGTAATTACAGCTGTAGGACCTGGCCTGGAAACTAAGTCACTGGTTACAGTAGAGCCAGTCCTTTTATGAGTTGGGGCTGTCCATCTCTTCTTTTTATTTTTTTTTTAAGACTTTAAAAAAATGTTATTTTTGAGAGATAGAATGCAAGTGGGGGAGGGGCAGAGAGAGGGGGACAGAGGACCCAAAGTGGGCTCTGCGCTGACAGCAGAGAGTCCAACGTGGGGCTCGAACTCACAAACTGTGAGACCAAGACCTGAGCTGAAGTGGGACGTTTAGGGGTGCCTGGGTGGCTCAGTCAGTTAAGCGACCGACTTTGGCTCAGATCATGATCTCACGGTTCATGAGTTCGAGCCCCGTGTCAGGCTTTGTGCTGACAGCCAGCTCAGAGCCTGGAGGCTGTTTCAAATTCTGTATCTCCCTCTCTCTCTCTCTCTTTCTCTCTCAGCAATAAATAAAACATAAAAAAAAAAAATTGAAGTGGGATGTTCAACTGAATGAACCACCCAGGTGCCCCTTCTATTTATTTTTTAAAAAAGGACAATAAAATGCGCCTGCTCTGCTTGGAGTATCCCTGATGCTCGGAAGCCACCCATATTGCTATAAAAATGGGTCAGTAAAGCTTAGTGGGTCTCCCATGGCAGCTGGGACTGGCATAAGTAACTGTTAAGCAAGGCCCAGTGGGGGGTGGTAGACGCCGTGGTGGCTCTGTGGACATGTCCTTCACCCTCTTCATACCCTGCTCTGACGTGGCCGACCAGTCCACAAGAGAGGGGTCTCCCAGAGGCTGCTCAGGCTGGCAGGACCCCCCCCTTCCGTGGTACATAATGGTAGCTTTACCTTCCCCTTCCTCCTTGGTCTAAGCTCACGCCTCCTTCACATCCAGAATTCAGCAGACATCATCAGATGTGAATGACTATCTTTCCAAGGCCAGCTTTACTGGAAACATCTCTGCCTCCAAGCCCCATGCAATGATGGTGGAGGCAACCCTCTATCAGGGCTGTCCTGTCCGTTAGTGCCTACATCCCATCTCCTTTTCTTCAGAATCCTCCCTCCTGCCTTCTGTCCTGGATCACTCCTATGCCTCTGTCAATGTGCTCTCGTAACTTCTGCATTTCCACAAAACCTTCTGTATTCTAACAAAAGTTAAAACCAGACATGGCTGGACGCATCTGAAAACAGGATTAAACAGGACCAAAATTTCTTCCTTTGTTAGACAAGGTCAAGAGGTGGGTATTCCAGGAAAGGTATGGTGGAACCTTTAGGTGGAACCTCCCTAAACATGAGGAACACAGATTCATTCTAACTTATTGCACTAACATCCTCAACACGTGCTTTCCACACCAAAGTCTAATTCGGTTGCTTGAGCTCCACAGGTATATTTAGATCTTGCAGTGAGCAGGAAAGAACAAGGGCTGAGGACGGAGCACCACTTCCTTTGAAAGCTGGTTCTCAAGTGGGGCACATGGACGCCTCCACTCACTGCCGGTTGGCTGGAACTAGGTCATGTGACCACACTTAGCTGCAAGGGAGTCTGAGAAACTTGCTTTTATTCTGGGGAGCCACACGGCCAGGGGGAGAATGGCTGTTAGGGTCACCTAGCAATCTCTGCCGAAACCTCCTGAGAGTCCACGTCCATTTGGAGACCCCTCCCAGTTCTCTTGTGCCCTATTAGACAAGCTGCCCCAACATGATAGTGGTTTGGGTCCCATGCAACCATTCCATGAACACTCTATCACATTCACCAATAACCTTCGTGTTGCCTGAGTCAATGGAGCCTTCTCTGTCCTCATCTCATCTGAGTTCTAAGCGGCGTCTCACACAGCTGACCTCTCTGTTCTAGAAACTCTTTCCTTTCTTTGTCTGTGGGCTACAGCAATCTCCTGGTTCTCCTCTGGCCTCCTCATCCTCTCTTTCGGTCTTCTTTCCTGCTCTGGCTCCTCGGACCCTTCTGGGTTCCTCTTGAACCCTCTCTTCTTCTGCCAACTATCAGGTCACTCTAGGTGACTTCCTCAGATCCTACAGCCTTTCTTGTCTTTAAGATGATGCCTCCCAAACCCCACCTCCAGCCCAGGCCTGCCTTCTGAGCTCCTCATGACTTGACAATTGAATTGATCTCTGACCGGCATCTCCAACCCAACATGGCTAAAACAGAATTCTTGATGATTCTCCCTGAGCTGTAGTCCCCTTCCTTTAGGCTACCTCCAATCAGTGAGGCACTGTCCACTGGCTTACTCCAGCCAGAAACTTAAAAGTCATCTTAGGTTTTTCCCTTTCCTCCTCCCTCCCCCCCCACCCCCGCCCATCNAATAGCTTCTCTCAACCACTCATCTTAGTGTGGCCACAATTTGGTCCAAACCACCATTATCTTTGGCCTGGGCTGCCACAACAGTCTAATTGTCTCTGCTCTTTTATTTCTGCCTGCCACCCACCCAATGTATTCTTCATGCAGCAGGAAATCAGAACATGTTAGCCTTCTGCGTAAAACCCTTCCATGGTTTAATAAAAAGCCTCCATCTGTAGACACAGCCTCACATGCCCTCCCCACCTCCCCACTTCCTCCTAGTCCTCCTTCCCAGGCTTGCTATTCTGGCCATACAGTTTTCTTTCAGCTCCTTCACTGGTCCAGAACTTACTTTTGTCCAGAGGTTCCCTTTTTCAGGGCCTCAGTACATACTGCTCTCAACCTGGAATGTGTCAGCATGGCTTTTCCCCAGGCCGTCCTCTCTTTCATTTGACTTCAACATCTCTTTCTCAAGGACACAAAGTTACTCCCATTCTCCATCCCAGCTCCTTGTTTTTTGTTTCAGCATTTATCTCGACTTGTAATTGTCACTTGTAATTGTCCTCCCTAAGAAAAGCAAGCTTTACAGAGCAAGGGGCCTCAGCTGTCTCTTTACTGCTGTATCCTCAGCATCAAGATAGGGCCTGCAGAGGCACTCACTATCTGCTTAAGGGTGAGGGAATGGACAGTTTCCCCAAGACATCCTTGGGCTGCCCGGGATGTCACAAGCAGGCTGTCTCCCCCTTAACAAAAACAACCAGGAAAGGACAGAACAGTCTCCGTTGCAAGATCTCCTCCTGCAATAGGACTCAACCTGTGGATTGTTTCTATTAAAATGTGGTTTATCTGGTTCCCTGGCCCAGTTTTGATAGATGTGACTTTCCATGTTGCTCATCTAGCCCTCTTTCACTTAGATGACTTTATGAATCAGTGGTGTGTCTGTGCCTCATTTCAGAGAGGTGGGAGGAGACCACTGAGGTCAGCCTTTGTAATCACAGCACCCAGCCAGCAGGGTGACCACCCCTCTGCCATCTACCCCTCACGGCTGCCTCCTTCCTCATCGCTGCTCTCAGCCATCTCCCCAGGACAGATCTTAGTAACAAATCTCAGCAGGCGGTCCAAAGAAAGCTTGGTATTTTTAGCACCAAGACTAGAAGGAGGTCTTTGCTGTCCAGTGTGCAAAGAAATGCAAAATGTTAACTTACTACCCTTCCCTTGAAGGCCTCCGCCCCCTGCAGCCTCCCAAGTCAGAGAGGAGCACCTCTTATTTTTTTTCTTTTAAGGAAGCTGTATGCACAACGTGGGGCTTGAAGTCACGACGACCCCCAAGATCAAGAGTCGCATGCTCTATGGACTGAGCCAGCCAGGCGCCCCGCCTATTTTCAACACGGCCATTTTTCTTAATCCTGCGCTCACCCCTACTCGGTCACCCCCGTACCCCTTGAGAGATGTTGCTTCCCCTCGGCCCCCGCCGTGCGGGTTTCTCCCGGGCCCAGGGCCAGCCCAGTAGGAGGCTAGGCAGGGGGCGCCGACGACGCAGCGCACCTTGGTGAGACGCTCGAGGTGGCCCCCAAACGGGACAATGGGACAGTCTGGCGACCAGGCCNGCCCGCCGCCGCCGCCGCCGCCGCCACCGCTGCCGCCGCCGCCGCCGCGCCCGGGTGAGTGGAGCGCGGAGCCCCTGCTGGAGCGTCGGGCCCTGCCCCGTTCATTGTCTGAGGCCGACCCCCCACACCCCCCCCGAGGGCCCTCTGGGGACTAGGACTGCTCCCCAGGTTCGGGCTCGGCCCCTCCGGCTTCCTCGCCGTTGCCCCGGAGGCGGCCCCACGGGCGGCGCTGGCTTTGTCTGCCCAGATCGCCCGCGAGGGGCTGGAGGCCTTGGCCCGGACCCCGTTAAGCCGAACTCCGGCGCCGGGCGGGGTGAGAGCCGCAGCGGGCGACCAGCCTGGCGCAAGGGCTTCAGTAGCCCTTGCCCTGTCCGCGTTCCCGGACGGGCGCGCGCCGGAGTCGCGCGGGGGTGGCAGAGTTCGGGGAGAGGGGGCTGGACCGCAGCCTTTGGGGCTCTGCCTCCTGTCCCCTGCAGCGAAGCCAGGGAGGGGCACTCCCTTCGGCTCGGCCAGGGACCCTCGGTACCTCAGAGCTCCGGCCAAGGGTAGAGGGTGGGTGCAGACCTGGGGGGGCCGTTCCCTCCCCCGCCCCGCGGTGGGTGTGCACCGAGTCGCTTACCCGGGCGGTCCGCCCCACTCCGGCCAGCACGGGTTTGGGGCGGCCCGGGTTTGAGTGGGTGGTGACCAGCTTCTTTGCGTTCGTCGTTTGAGGTGGTGCTTGGGAGCAGAGCCGAACTCCTGACCTAACTGAAGCTTCGGTGGAGTTGGCTGGTCTCGCGTCGCTCCTCCTGCTGGGGAGGGGTGGTGGTGCGGGTGGGTGGGAAGTGTGTATGTGTGTGTAGGGGTGATTATGCGGGTGGGTAGGAAGTGGGTGTGTGTGTGTGTGTGTGTGTGTGTGTGTAGCGATGGTGGTGCAGGTGGGTAGGAAGTGTGTGTGTGTTGGGGGGACCTCCGGCACACGTGTGAAGTTGGTCGACTAGAAGCGGTCTCTGCTGTGGGGAGTCATGGGGGGAAGCCGATCGCCCCAGTACTGGCGTGGTCTCTGGCTGCCAGGGCTGTGTGTACAAGCGCAGCGGCTGTCCCGGAGGGCCGGTGTCTGGGGGGCATCAAGTCATCCTGAGACATGCGTGCAGGGCGTTAACACTGGAGCCTGGGCTGGTGTGTCACTCCAGTGATCGGCACCCTGGAGGTCTTCCTTCCCGGATGGGGGTGGCTTGGGCTGATAGGAGTGGGTGTAGCTGCCAGCCAAATCCTCAAAAGTAGCCTTCCTCCTACCCTTTGACCTCAAAGAAGGGGAAGTTAGTGTTTGCTGAGTGCTTGGGCCACCCTTCCCTATTTGTGACGGGAAACCTGGGGTTTAGGTCATCAGAGCCCACCCAGCACTCCTGTAACCCTTCTCCATGCAGCTAGCCCTCTGGTTAGCAGAGGCACCCTTCCTTCCAGGGATTGTCCTGGGACCCTCAGAATGCAGCACATACTCTTCCTGTCTTGGCCCCATATACCCTTCTAGCTCCTCAGCTGTCCCCACACTGTCCCAGTCTGGATCCCTAGTGTCTGGGAGACAGGTCACCAGAGGGATTTCCCCCTCCTCTCCTACTGCATCACCTTTTATTTCCACCTTCAGCTGGAGAATTTCTTGATCTCTCCATCCCCCCATCTTTGACCTGCACTGCTTGGACCATCGAATGTGACTTTCGGGTCATTTAACAAAGCACTATTGAGAGTCTGTGGGATGCCAGAAGTGGCCAGGTGCCGTTTGTAGGCACTGTACCAGGCTCACAACTCCCTGAGCGGCTGTAGGCCCCGTGTGGTCTTACAGCCCAGCCTGGACAGAGGTAGTAGGTGCTCAGTGGTGTTTTATCGATCTGTGCTTGATCTCCGCTTGAGCAGCAGTATTATTATTCAGGCAACCAGGAGTGCAAACCCGCTGGTGCTTCTGGAGGTGACTGCCTGGAGGAAGAAAGAAAAGGCATGGAGAGGAAGGGGCTGCCGAGGGTGGGCTGCCCAGGGGAGTTCCCTCCTTTACCAGGTGGGCAGCTGTGCTGATCTCGGAGGACAGGCAAGGGTGCCCCCCTTCCCATGTTTGAGCACGGGAGGACAAAGCTCATGCCCTGTGTCGGAGGGGAGGGGACTCCTGCCCTGCAAATCACGGTGATAGTGGAAGCCACGGAGTTCTGGGCTTCCAGAAACATTTCCCCAGGCCTCACTTGGGTCACCATGCGCTCAGAGATTTTGACTTACTTTCTGTTTGGCCGTGCCTACAGGGTGCTGTTGTGCCAGGCCTGGGCAGCCTGTGGTAGATTTAAAACGTAGTGGAGGTTACGGACAAGTTTGTGGGTGATTCCGTGGAAGGTTTAAGAGCATAGTGACAGTGAGGGTACTGAGACCTACCCTTGGTGGACACGTGCACCAGGCGCTATCCTGAACGCTTTGCTTACTTGAACGCGTTTAACCCTGGACACGACGCAGTGTGAAAGATAATGCCATACGTCCCATATGACAGATGAGGAAACTGTTCTAGAGAGGTCACAGAGTACTTGCTTAAGGTCTCAATGTGAGCACGGTTTCTCATTTCTAGTTTAGACAGTGCCTTCACATGAAAGCTGGTTAGTCCACTGCACAAGCCTGGCCCGTGGTGGAACTATTAGGTCTTTTAATGCAGCTGCCCTTTTAGCCTCTGCTTCTGAAAGCACCTCATCTGCCTGGGCACGTAGCGGGCACCCCTGAACCCCTGTTGAGTACTGGTGAAGTAGCTCTGGTCTCCCAGCGACTGGGCAGACCCGCACTGCCGTGCAGAGAAGATCGGGCAGTGAGTCACGGCCTCTATCTGTCTAGATGGATCAGGGTTTGCTGTGGTAACAATCCCCAAATCTCAGAGGCTTAAAGCAGCAGACGGTTATGTATTGCTCACCCCGCATCCATCACAAATCTGCTTTCTGTTGTTCTCACTGTGGAACCCATGCTGATTAATTGGAACATTTCTGGTCACTTGGACGGGNCATGACCCATCTCACCCAGGCTCTCACAGCTTCCACCCAGAAGCGACGTTTCACTGGCTGAAGCAGCCGCGTGGTGCTACTTACACCTACAAGGTGGAATGGGGACGAGATCTGAGAATCTGGGGTGAATGGCACTAAATGCTTACCATTGTGCCCTCCCCTGCGATTTCTTCTCAAGGCCTGGCTCTGCGTGTCACCAGAGACTGTGATCATGAATTAAAGAAACACTGTTAAGGCTAAGGATGAATTGAAGCACCCCACTTGAAGGGCAGGGGTAGGGCGAACAAGAAAGCATGTTAGGGTGGGAGAGGTAGTCTGCAGAGGCAGCCTGATTGTCTGCCCCTGGGCAAGTTGCTTGGGTTCCTTGAGTCTTCATGGGTCCAAGGACTAGTGAGTTCCAAGCCAAGGATTCCTTCTAAGCGTATATTCAGCTCCTAGCCCAGTGCTAGGGGCTATGAACTGAGATGAGGATCCTTGTTTTCTGCTGCTGGGTCCTGGTGGCCTTTAAAGAGGGATATTCGTGTCCGTGCGAGGGAAAGTTGGCTCCTGGTCCCCATCAGTGCCCTGGCACTTCAGCCCTTGGACTTGCCCATGCTTTACCTTGTATGTGGCTAGTAGGGGCAGCCACCTTTTCTAGAAGCAGGAGCAGGTATTGGAAGCCCTCTAGATCTCCACCTTCATCTTCCATATCTAAGACTCTTGTAGGCCTACGGGTGTGGGGACAGGAAGTTCCTAAGAAGAGATGGGATCGCCTGGAGAACAAGCTTGTTTGGGTGTGGGGCTGGGGTGGTTCTCTGGGCTGTTGAAGGGGGCCCGACCCCTCTGTTCACTGCAACTTTCCACTCAAGTGAGCCACACCACACTGTGGAACTAGCTTTTGTGCTTTGTCACCTGCTTGGTCTCGGGTGACTTCCAGCAGGGCCAGGAAGCCCTGGTGGAGGGGTGAGACCTCAGCTTCTCCTGCACTGGGTTAACTTGTATCCTTAGTCCTACTTCCTCCTTGGCCAGGGCCTCTGCTTTCCCACCTGGAACAGAGGGAGAGGTCATGGGGGGTTCCCACAGCGGGCTGACTCCTGGCTGGCCCTCACCGTTCCCAGGGCACTGCGTAGACCCGTGCTCTGTGACTCTTCCGTCCAGGTAGAATGCCACCTGGTTTGTCTTCTCCGCAATAGCGGCGTACTCTCTGAATCTGTGTGGGGTTTCCCTACTTGTCTCCACGTCCGTTTTCTCGCTTACGGCATATTTTTTTGGTTCAGACAAGGGCAGGTGCCTTGTGGGAACAGCCCAGGCCTTGGTTGGTGAGAAGTGTTCANATTCCCAGGGCACTGCGTAGACCCGTGCTCTGTGACTTCCGTCCAGGTAGAATGCCACCTGGTTTGTCTTCTCCGCTATAGCGGCGTACTCTCTGAATCTGTGTGGGGTTTCCCTACTTGTCTCCACGTCCGTTTTCTCGCTTACGGCATATTTTTTTGGTTCAGACAAGGGCAGGTGCCTTGTGGGAACAGCCCAGGCCTTGGTTGGTGACAAGTGTTCAGTGCCTCTGCCAGTTAAGCATTAAGATGAATGTGTGTAGGGTGGACAGTGGGGTGGCCGGCTTTTGGGTTGTGTCTGCTTTGTAGCTGAGTGACCCGGACAAGTCTTTGATGTTTTTGTGTGTTTTTTTTTTTTTTTTCCCTTTTTTCCCCTCCTGGACTTGATTTTCTCATCTGGAAGGAGAGAAGGCTTTGCCCTTCTTGTCTCTCACGGGGTAACCGTAAAGCTCAAGTACACACTTCATGTCCGAGAAGTAGAGTGTTAGCCCTGACACTCTGGTTTGGGGCTCAGCAGAGTGCTCACCAGCAGCTGATGCCGGGAACCCCACTTCCTCTGCTCTCAGGCTTGGTGGGGTTGGGTGGGGCTGGGCCAGGCTCTGCTGTGCTGTGGTTTTTCTCATGGAGGCCTGGTAAGCTGAGCTTAAGTGGGCCTGGGCCGGCTGGGATTAAAGTCTTCTCTTCTTGAGGCCTGTTCAGCTTCCCTTGCTGAGCAGCCAGGGAGGAGGCTTAGAAGCCTGGGGTCCATCAGCTAGATCACTGGAGGGACCGCCTTCTCTCTCCTTGGGGTCTTTCAGTCTGTGCTGTGTGGCTGAGAGCCACCGCAGTTGGCTCTGAAGTGGCCCACGGGATCCTGGGTAAGAGGTGAGCGCCCCTATTGCTGCTTGAGACTGTGTTTCCCGGAATCTGAGAGAGCTGAGGCTGGCCTTTACCACAGGGCTGTGGTTTGGGGGATGAGGTGTACCAGGACACGGGCCGGGCAGGACTTGAGCCTAAGAAGTTTGGTGACCTCTCTGCATTTTCCCTGACCGTGTGTACCAGCCGTTGGTGTCTGTGCCCAGCTATTCTGCAGGGCCCAAAGAGCTTTTAAGAGAGAGGCTTTGAGGAATTCCTAGTGGTGACACCCAGGAGAGAGTCCGTAGCAGCAGCTGGAATTAACCTAGTGGCCTCTGAATCTCTTTCATCTACTTGCTGAGGTCTGAGTGGGGAGCGGGAAGCCTGAGAGCGCCAAGGGCCCCAGCATCTGCCAGGACGCACCGTCCCAAGGCAGGGTGTTATCTGAAAGTTGGGAGTAAGGAAAAGAGCCACCTCAGCCTCAGATTTGGGCCTCCCGGCCGCTGCCAACTGCTCCAGGGAGAGGCTCTGGCTGTCCACCGAGTGACCGTTGCCTTGAGGAAGACCTCCCTAATGTCTGGCCAGCCTGCAGATTGGCTGTCTTCCTTTAGCCCTTTACCCCTAGGCCCTGGAGCTTGGTGGGGGAGGCGCGCCCCCAGCCCCAGACCAAATGGCTCCCACATTTTGGGACCAGAAGACTTGGAGCTCCATGTTGTTAAGGAAATAATTATTCTGACACTTGTTAAGACAGTAAAGCAGACCTGATGTAGGGCTCCTGCAGTAGACGGAAGGAGTTCTGCCTTCGGGTTTGCTGATGGACCTCGGGATTCTGCTGAAGGCAGGCTAGGGAGGTCAGCAGTTACCCGAGGGACTGGTCAGATGCGGAGGGCAAGGGATTGTGGCCAAACGGACTCAGCAGGACTGTTGCTGAAACTGGACTCTGCGAGGATGCAGGTGGAAGCTCAAGGTCAGGCCTGGTTGAGCCTGACTCAGTCTGCTCCTGGAGAGACTGCGTGTCAGTGTTGGAGGCTGGCAGCAGCCTGGCGCAATCCTGCTCCCGCTTCCTGCCCTGGCCTGAGCCCGCCGCGCTCCACACTTGCTTCTAGGAGTGGTGGCTCTCCTTGTTTCCAGAAACCCGAGTCATCGTCTTGTCAGCATCTGCTGGCTCCTCAGGCTCAGCCTGTTGGACTGCCCCTGAGCACCCAGGAAATAACATAGACCTGGGGGGTTGGGCTCCCTGCAGCACCCCCCCCCACACACACTGGTTCCTGTTGCCGGACCTTTGGGGGCCAGCCTGCAGCCCCTTGGCTCCCTGACAACCCTCCCTGTTTGACCCTTGTTTCTTGGCCTCCGTACCTTGTATATCTCGTACCTTGTATTTCTCGCTCTCCCCATCCTGGGCAAACCAGTCTGACAACTTTATGCATCACATTTCTCTCGGCCTAGGGACCAGGCTGCCTCTTTTGTCTGAGCTGGGTCCAGGGAGGTGCTGGGTGGGGGGGTCTCCTCCCCCTGCCTGGACTGTGCACCTGGGGCCTTCCGGGTGAGAGCCCCCAGCCTTCTGTTCAAGTGAGGCCTTCCCATCCCTGCAGCCAGTGCCCCGTGTGTGGCGCTCCTTGCTTCCTCTCTGCCCCTCTTCTCTGCTCGGTCAGTCCTCACACTGATGACCTTGGGTTTGGTGGGTCTTCTACTCCTGGGACAGCTCCGATCACAGCAGCCGACTTTTTAGGAAGGAGGCTACCTGCCGTTTTGAGCAAGAAGAGTGTGTGAAGAAAACCTCATGGCTGCGGGTTGGGGGCCTTCCTCCCTCCTGAAGGCTCCAGGCCAGAAGCTGCCTGCCACAGTCGATGTCATATAAGTAATGACGTAAATACGGATACATTTTGAGGGAGCGTGTTGACAACAGAGGCCGTGGTGGTAGCACGGGGCTTTCATTCCCCAGGGAACAAGGAGGAGGGCGTGGTGTGTACCCAGGGTTGATGCGCTGAGGATCAGTGCTTCTTTGGGGCTGGGGGCCTTGCCCACTCATGCCGGAAGATGGTTGGAGAGGGGCTGGTCTTGGTCTGATGGAGGGTTCTAGCATCCTGGGTAAGAGCAGCCGAGGGGTTGCTCTGGGCTCATTGAGAGGGGCAGGGGCTTGTTTCCCGGCAGTAGAGGTCCAGCCTGATTCTGCTCATTGTGAAATCTCATTTGTGCTCTCTGGTTGGGGGGGGCTACCAGATGAACACTGAGCAGCCATTGGAGAGCGTCTTATGGGATAGGGGAGCCAAACATATATCCTTCCCCTTTGCCCAGCCTTCTTTCTCTGTGGCCTGGGTAGTCCGGGAACTTAAGGTCAACAGGAGAGCTTTGCTGTGGTGGCCGGGGGTGGTGGTGGCACTAAGTGGAGGGCCTAGTTCTGCCAGGTAGTATGAGCCCCATTCATGAGCCACTCCCTGCCTTCCAGATGGTCTCACCCAAATGGTCTGGCCAGTAGGCATTGTGTCATACCCTTCAGAAGCAGGAGAGGCTGGGGATGGTTATTATATTGTTCCTCAGGGGGAAAATCACTTGGAGGAAATACATCAGTGCTTCTGAGTGCAGAGTATTTATTGACATGCAGTTAAAGGAGGCTTTTAAACAACATGTATGTATCCCCCTAGTAAGGAATAAATGTACAAGCCCATCTCACGACTCCATTTTGCAGTTTCTGTTTCCTGAAAGATGTGTGTGTGTGTGTGTGTGTGTGTGTGTGTGTATGGGGTTTAGTAGCTAAAGGATTGGGGTTTTGAGCTTGGATTTTGGAGAAACTGTTTTTAGCCTGTTCTTGGAGCTGGGCCAGGCCAAGAAATCTGTTGAAATAGCTTTCTTTAACTGCTAAAATTGGGATGGGCTGGTACCACTAGGATCTTGAGCCTCTCCGATGGCTGGGGAGGGGCCCTGGAGAAGGGTCTGTGCTGGAGGCCTGGGATGCCCGAGGTTCAGCNGGTCTCTCTGCAGAGTGGACCTGCCTACAGGTGGCCCTCCTCATGAAATAACCTCTGGTTTCCTTCCTGCTTTGTCAGACTCTGTTCTTGGCCTTCCTGGGAAAGCTTGTATGTGTGTAGGGACCCGGGGAGGAGCAGTGAGCAGTGAGCAGGGATCTCTCCGAGGTGGGGCAGCTCTTGCTTGATTCCAGACACTGGCACCCCTCCCCCC
Organism: Crocuta crocuta; assembly: GCF_008692635.1. Lineage (NCBI taxonomy): Eukaryota > Metazoa > Chordata > Mammalia > Carnivora > Hyaenidae > Crocuta > Crocuta crocuta. The sequence continues at coordinate 2,825,425 of NW_027533256.1, forward strand.
ACTTTGCTCTCAGCCCCTTGTTCTAGGGAGATACCAGAAGCTACACAAGGACGGACGGAGAGCTACAGGTGCGATGTGTGTGCGTGTGTGTGTGTGTGTCCCCGTAGCCACAGACTTCAGGGATTTTCAACATCAATTTAAGTTTAACTTTTTAGTTCAAATGTATACAAGATAAAAAACGCATGAAGATGTACAGTGAAAATTAGCATTTCCATGCTTGACTGCTTCAGCTCTGCTCCCCTGAGGCCTCCATCACCCTAGGTTGGGTAATGTTGGGTAGGCGAGGGTAGGCGAGCAGCTCTGACCTCCTCCCTCGGTTATGCCCCTGTCGGTACGCGAATTCCTCTGTTCTGTACTTAGTGCATTTTTCTCTATCTCATAGCTTGGGATTGCGGCCCAATCTCCTAGCTTGGGATTGTTCCATTTCAGCACACAGCTCAGTCCATTCTTTTTATCAGCGACCCGTTCTTCCGCTGCGTGGCAAACCCTGAGTCAGTTTGTCAGCCTCCTCTGGATGGACGTTGAGGTTGCTCTCAGTACCAGTTTGGCTTCTAGAAGACAGGCTGTAGGAATGCTTTGCACACATGCTCATAGGTCTGTAATAGACCCCTGCAAGAGGAGTCTAGGCACTGGGTGCTTAACAAGAAAAGAAAAGCGTGTCATTTTGATTCCAGCGGGAGAGAAGGAAAGTTTCCGAGTTTTTCTTTCGGAGGCACCGTGTATTTACTTCTGCAGGCAGAGCCTGGGGCTGGAGGGGAGACTGGGGTGCTGGTGTCCCGGTTCCCCCTGCAGTCTGTTCTGGTTCAGCTCAGGTTATCCGGCCAACATGGAGCACCTGTTGTTTGCGGCCCTTGGCTGGGCCCCGTGGGCACCTAGAAGTGTGTTAGAAGAGTTCAAGGAGGCAGCCAGAGCCAGCTAAGGTCTGGGGAGGGAGGAGAGGCTTCGAATGCGTGGGTTTGAGCAGGCCCAGGAGGGTGTGGGACTNAGGCATCTGCTTTCTCCCTCAGTTTTAGGGGGGTTGCTGTGAGGCTCAGGCCTCCCGTGGTGGCCTCCTTGGACTTTCTGTGGCTCTGGGATCCCCGTGTCTCCTACCTGCTCTGCGGCCCCAGCTTTGTCCACGCTGTGATTTTAAAAGCCTGTGTGTAAGGCACCTGGTGTAAATAATAGATGGGCTTTCTCTTTGGAGCAGGCGCCTTCCTTCCAGAGCAGAAGCAGAGGGTGGGGGGTGAGGGCAGCTGAGTGTTCCCTCCTGGTTTGGGGAGAGGGAGGAATGTGAGAGACGGTACCCGTGCACGTGGGAGCCATTGCCTGGCATCCTCCTGGGAGCTCCGGGAGCTCTCTGGCTGTTTCCCCATCCCCATGGCCACCGTGTGCCTCTGAAGTGACCACAGTCGTTCCCTTTGTGGCTCTGGCTGCCCCTTGGCTGGGCAGGGCCAGAAGCGGGGAAGTTTTAGGGCTGGCTGGCAGACAGCCCCACTAAATAGAAAGGTGGCCGCTGTGACCCTGACCTGGTGGGTTGGATGCCTGTGCCCCGGCCCTGTCTGTCTCACCATTGCCACTACTTGCTACCCCTACGAGAAGTCCAGAGCTTTCCATGCCCACAGCTCTGTTGTATGGGGCTCGGGCCCAGGCAGCACAGAAGTTTCTATTGTGGCCGGGTGGCAGCTAGGGCTGACCTGTAGGGCTCAGGAGGTGGGGCCTGGGGCCTGACAGTGGAGCTATTCACTGGCTCTGCCCCGGTTTCCTGCTGCCTCCCATTGTGGATTTTTTGAGCCCGGGAGGAGGGGAGGGGGCGGCCGGAGCTGCTATTGTTGCTGGCAGCGGGAGCCTATTATGCTCACAGAAGTCTTTCGATAGACAGATCTTAGCCACTCTGGGACCCCTCTTGTGTTTTGTGATGCTGGCTGAGCTGCCCAGCCTGGACTCTGCCCCCTCCCAGCGCCCCCCCCCTCCAGCCCTGGAGGTCTGGACCGGCCCTGCTCTTCGTGGGTACCTCTGTCAGTATTCTCCCTTCTCCTCTCCCAAATTCTCCATGCTGTGCTTGGACACCCCCCTCCCTGGGAAGAGTTCTGAGCGTGGCAGTGCCTGGTCGCTGACCTGTCAGCCACCTGCCTGCCGCCTCGGGGAGTGGGTCCTGCCTGAGCTCTCCTGGCCCAGCTGTGCCCTTGGGTGGGGGGGGTCAGGTGCGCGCCCGGGATGCTGTCAGTCCCGAAGGCTCCACTCTCCCTTGTACCCCAGTGCTCAGCGCAGTGTCCCCTGTTCCTCCCTGGAGCACTCAGAGGCAGAAAAGCCTGCTTGCCGGCCGGCTGGCCTGAAGCCTCCACGCTGCCTGAGCCACGGCCATTTTCCTTTGTTCTGCCGTCTCCGGACTCTCGAATCTCAGGCAGGCGGCAGGCTGAGCAGGCAGCCGGCGGCAGGCGGTGGGTGCGCGGCACCAGCAGAAGCCCTTACGACATGAATCTTCCCACTGAGCCACAGGCGTTCAGTCCCCTGACGGCACAGTTCCTGCAGTACTCATCTCCCCAGGGGTGTTGAGATCTCCGGTTAGGGAAGGTCACCTCCTCTTACTGGAACAGAATCACGGTGACTTGTACAGTGGGGACTGAGAGAGGGCCCACCTGTTTGTGGCCACTGCGGGTGTGAGAAAGGGGAGGGAGAGAGAACACACAGCGCCCTGGGAAGGCTCGCCTCCTGGTCCACAGCTACTCCCCGGTACCAGGTACCAATCCGGTGCTCCATGAGGAAGTCTGTGGAGGAAGAGCTCTTGGCATTTAGTGGCAGGGGTGGTTGAGAGTTTCTGTGTATTTTGGTTCTCTGTATGGTTGCGGGATTTTTCTCCCGACAGAGGGGACGCATCCCTTGCCCGTGTCTCACCTCCTCCGGATTTTGGTTGGCACAATGCGCTTCCTTCTGCGGGTTCAGTCTCACCCATGTGTGGAGTTACAGGCAGAGCTGAGGGCTACTCCCTGGCGCCTTGTCCTGGAGTTGTGCCCGCCCCAAACCAGAGATCGCCTGCTTCCTAAACCACAGCCAGAATCTGTAATCGTCACCTGTCTTCGAAGTAGAGTTGTTTGGCGTGAGCGCTAGTAACTTTCTCTATTTTTCTTTTGTTTAGCATTTTATTTTACCTTTTCAATACCCTTCCATCTTTGAGATAAGCCTGATTGTAGGGGAGGAAAAATAATCCCCCCTCCCAGCCCTTGTTGATTCTCAGCTGAAACCTCCTGTAATTAAAGACAGATTAATGGGGGGGAACAAACAGAAGTTTAGTAACATGTCCACCACCTGCATGCATGAGAGAGATCCAGAAAAACTTGACGAACTTCCCCAAATGGCCCAAGCCACCACCTTTTTCAGCTTAAGACACAAGAAAGATGATTAGGGCGCTGTGTGTGTGTGTGTGTGTGTGTGTGTGTGTGTGTGTGTTTGGAAAGGGTGCGGGTAAGGTTGTTATGTAGATTTCAGTTTGTGTCTCCATTGATAAAAATATCTTGTGATTTAGTGTCTCCTTTATCTTCCTGGTGCTGAGAGGAACCACCCTTCCAAATGGAGATTTCTCTCTTAAATGTAAATTTCCCTTCAGTAAGTTCTACTCGGGTTTCAGAGCTTCTCCAGTGCCTGCTGTTTAAAAAAAAAAAAAACCAGATCAAAATAATCCTTATGCCAAAGAGGCAAGTTTTGGGGTGGCAGATTCTGCTTGGCTTCTCATTAGCCAAATCTCACACTATTAGGAGGGGAGTTCCAGCCCTGGGCTGGAACTTTGGCGTATCATTTCAGCGAAAGTTGTACAAGACTCCGCAAATGCATTGAAACACAGGCACTGCTTTTCCGGTAGGTGGACCCAGACAAGGTTGGGAAAGCTCACAACTGGGCTCTGGAAAAAGCATGTGGAGGTAAAAAGCTGCGGTTGAGTCCCCCCCCCACCCCCCCAAGTGCCACTGGCTCTTTCTGAGGTAACCTTGGCAATTCATTTCGATGGGCCCCTGTCTGTGGAGAACGGAAGGGTTGCACAGATGAACCTCAGAAACTTTTCAGCTGTGTCTCTTTGAATTCTTTGAATCTGATTCCAGAATGGCTGTTCACTACCTTGAGAGCCCCTCTTGCCAACTCAGAATCTTTTGGGAAAGAAGTGTTATCAGATGGGATTCATGGAGGCCATTTCTTCCTTAGGTTCTTGAGGGGGGTTACCTCCACTGATGTCCACCGTTTTTCACAAGGAAACCACTCACCCTGAGGCCTACCCTATACTATCAGCTCTCCGGGGCTGGGTGTGGTGGGGCGAGAGTAACTCTTTTGGAAGGGCCACATCCCTTCCATGAAAGAGGAGTTGCAAGGGGTGGGGGATGGGGAGGAGAAAAGTAAAGCTCTTCATTTTACCTTCCTTCAGAGTGAGGCCAGGCTGTTCAAAGTTAAAAACAAGGGAGCCTGGGTGGCTCAGTTGGTTGAGCTTCCGACTTCGGCTCAGGTCATGATCTCACGTTCGGGCTGTGTGCTGACAGCTCAGAGCCTGGAACCTGCTTCAGAGTCTGTGTCTCCCCACCCCCGCTCACATCACTCTCAAAAACAAATAAACATTAAAAAAATTAAAAATAAACGTGAAAACAAAACCCTTGAGATAGAGACACCTTCTGTACATAAATATCCCCTTTCCTCTTCTGGAGGGGGCGGCGAGATTCAAATTTTGTCTCTATTTGGTTGTAGATTCCAGAAGGCAACACCATCCTTTCTCTGGTGCCCCTTTAGGGTTGGTTTCTGGCCCTTTATCTGCCTTTCCCCACCCAGCCAACACCCCCAGGGCCTCTGGTACCGGCCGGCCCGGTGGCTTTCCTCCCATTGTCTGCCACGCCTGGATCAGCCTCTGTCACTGCTCTAGGCTCTGTGTTTGTGCCCTGCGTCACAGGAGGCCTTCAGTCTTGGAAGACACCCAAGAGGCTGCGAGTCCAGCTTCACCAAGTCATTTGGTTAGAGTGGCTGCCACAGCTGTGAAATGGGAATAAAAATAACCTGTGCGGATCCAGTGTGACGCACTAAAATACCGCACAAATCGCAGAATTAACGCACTGCTCTGGGAACGCGGATTATGTCCCCGGAAATATACTCACAGTCAAGGTGGGTGGGCTCTCCTCCCAGGACTTGCCCTAATGGCCGAGAGCTGTGGCTTTTCTGGTGGGCGTCTCACACCTTCTCTGTTCAAAGCACAGTCCCCAGGCCGGTGGGGGGGGGGGGGCGGCAGTGGCAGCACCTGGGAGCTTGTTAAGAGGCAGCCTTGACATTTGAACAAAATTCCCAGGTGATTTGCATACACTTTCAAGTTTGAGAAGCCCTGGCTCAGACACCTTTGTTCCGCCTGCCTGTTGCTCTAGCACCTTCCTTCGTCTCTTTTGTGGTTTTGCAGACCTCGCCCGCTTGCCCTCCTGAAAGTTGTCGGCTTGAAACAAGTCTGGCAGCTCCGACTCCCCCGCTGGTGCCCTCTGGGGTGTGCAGTTTCCAGAGGTATCCCCGGTGCCGGGAGTGGGGGGCGGGGGGTGTCTCAGAGGTAGGGCTGGGGCCCCGAGAAAGCCCCCTCCGCTCGCCTGGCAGCTGCGGGCACCTCCCCCAAGCCTGCTGGCGAGGTCATCTTTGGGGCACAGAGCCCAGGGGGTAATCGGAGCCCTCCTTTGTGAAAGGGTGGCAGGGAGCCTCTCTCAGCCATCTGGTGCCACTCGCCCCGCCCCGTCTGTTCCAGCTGGAAGGCAGGATCAGAATCACGTTGTAAACGTTGTTTCCTTGTCGAAACACAAAACCTCCCATAGAAAGATGTTTTGGTGTGCGGCGAAGTTAAAAGCAGTACTTCAGAAAGGGGACTGTACATTTATTTTTTGTAGCCGAGAAAAGTTCGACCTGGCCTTCCTGATGTCGCTAGGACCACCTGCCCACCTCCCGCGTTCTGGTGGGGTGGGTGGGGGTGACTGGTGCTGGGCTCGGGGACAGCGGCTCCCTGCACAGCTGCCCCCGCCCCCAGGCCTTCAGGGACTCCGAGTAGGGGAGTAGGGACTGAGCCGCCCGCTAATCTCCTGGCTGACCCCTCTCAGCCTTTTCTGCAGTGGCCTACCGTTGATTTGCATTAAAAAAAAAAATCTCCCATCCCCTCCATTCCTTTCGTCTTACTGTTTTCAATGCATGACGTTTTATTTCTTTTTTTTTTCCTAGCAGGCTTCACTTTTCTTAGCTTGTTTGGGAAGTTTGTTTTGTTTTCTTTGCTCTGTGAACCTTTCTCCCCCGGCTGTTTGCATTGCTGGGAGGAGGCCAGAAGCCAGGCTCTGCCCTGGCCTCGGAGAGTTCCCCGCCCGGAGCAGGATTATGGGGTGCTCCCCGTGCCGCTCTCCTTGGAGAGAAGCGGGTAGGTCGTCTTAAAACACCATACACTGTAGCGGACTGTGCAATTTTGTGTAGAGGGATTTAAAAAAATTTGTTTTAAATGTTTTATTTATTTCTGAGACAGGGTGAACAGGGGAGGGTCAGAGAGGGAGACAGAATCTGAAGCAGGCTCCAGGCTCTGAGCTGTCAGCACAGAGCCCGACGCAGGGCTCAGACCCACAAACCGCGAGATCATGACCTGAGCTGAAGTCGGATGCTTAACCGACTGAGCCACCCACGCGCCCCAAGGGTTTTTGTTTTTGTTTTTGTTTTTGTTTTTTTTTTTAGTGTTTTAGAAACACAGTCTTTATGTGTTTCAGGCATGGAAACTTGGAGGAAAAGGAGTCTGTGTGTGTACTTGAGTTCTGACATCGATTTTTGGTGGGGGAGAGCCAGGTGGGGGTGGGGCAGACTGCAGAGAGAACATTTCAGGTCTGCATTGGACACGCCGCCCAAATCTTCACAGCACTACAGGAGCTCCCAGAAGGGCGGCGGACAAGGTTTGTTATGGGAGCAGAAGTGACTTCTCCCCGCGAGTGGGGCCAGTCATCACTTGGGACCTCAGGTGTGCAGGGCCCCAACTGTCTCCCCTCGGCTGGGACAGCCACTCTGGCCGCAGGGCCTGGCCCAGAGCTGGGGACACACCTGGGGCGGTGTTGATAATCTCCTCAGAGAGTCTTGCTGGTGAGAGACATTTGATGGCCTCCGTGTTGCGTCACAGTGTGGGCTCCCCATCTCCGGGTAAGTTGGTGACCGTCTAGATGTGGGGCCCTCGTGTCGTTCGCGATTAAACCATCCGCTCTGTAGAGGCTTTCCTGACCAGCTTCCCACCTCATCCTTCCTTCCTGTGCCCTATCCTGCCTTCCAGCTCCTACCCGACTCACTGCGCCCTGAGTAGAAGGAAGTGTGGCCCAAGTCCCCTGAGTCAGGCACCCGCCTGAGCTCTTCACCCCCACAGCCTCATCTGGGGTGCCCTGCACACAGCAGGTGTCCAGACATGTAGAATCAAGTCCGAGGTGTTCTGTCTCCCACAATAAGAGCCTTGTCAACTGGGAAGGACTGTCCTAGCAAGTTTGTGCGCTGAGAGATTGTTTGCCACCTCGCGCTCAGTCTAGGGAGCCCTGGTCTCCGGCACTTACTTGAGAGTTTCGGGGCCCAGTGTGTTGGCCTTCTGGGTTCTTGGCCACGTTGAAGATGTCTCCGTGAACTGGGCCCCGTTTCTCCACATCTTGTGCACGACTGGCNAGCTTCACCTTCCGCGGCAGAGGGCAGAGCAGCCGAGAAGGCAAGAAGGTGCCAGGCCTCTTGCACCCAGCTTCCTGAGCAGGTGGGGGGCAGCAGCCATGGGTGACTAAGTCCTGCCTCACCTGGGTGGGCCTGCACCACCTCAGTGGTACTGGTGCAGTTGGATGAGTACCTGATGAATCATGTTCAAGATCTTGGGGCCCCAGGCTTGCTTTCTGTCCTAGTGCTTTGTTTCTTTTTTGTTGTTGTTTGTCTGTTTTTTGTGTGTTTGTTTAAGGAAAATGGCCACAAGCTCTACACTTTGACTCGAGGCCGATTATTTTGTGGCATCTCCCTTACTTTAAATTTCTTGGATTCTTCCCTATGATTAGACTCATGTTCTGCATTCTCATCAGGAATGCCACAGAAATGAGGTGTCCTCCTCAGTGCCTCCCCTCAGGCGGGATGGCTATTGGCTTGACTCATGACTGGTGATGAGAAAAGTGATGACTTAGTTAGCCAGGTTGTGTCTGCTGGGTTTCTCCACTGCCGAGTTACTGTTATGTTCTCTGTAATTAATAAGTGTCCTGGGGGAGATGGTTGGAGAGATGTAAACATGCTGTTTCTCATCAAGCTAATATCAACTGGTTTTAGAGCCTGGTACTGCCTTGAATGTTTGTATCCCTCAAATTCATGTGTTGAAATCTTAACGCCCAATTTGACAGGCCTCTGGGAGGTACTTAGGTCATGAGGGAGAGCCCTCACGAAGAGGATTAGCAGAGCTCTTAAAAGAGACACCACAGAGCTCTCTTGCTCTTCCACAGCCAAAGGTATCAGCTTTGAACCAGGAAGAGGGCCCTTACTCGACCGTACTGGTGCCTTGATCTTGGACCTGCCAGAACCGTGAGAAATAAATTTCCGTTCTTTATAAGCTGCCCAGCCCTGTTGTAGTAGCTGGAACAGACCAAAAACAGAACCCACCGATGATCCTTGACGGAAGTTTCTTGACAGATCTTTCTGTCTTGGCTGCCGAATGGTGATATCGTACTTCCGTCAATTCCTTCTACATTTATCATTTGGCATTCCGCTCAAAAAGAGCTTTCTCGCTGCACCTGCCTGACTCAGTCGGTCAAGCATGCAACTCTTGGAACTCTTGGGGTTGTGAGTTCGAGCCCCACATTGAATGGAGAGGTTACTTAAAAATACAACCTTCCCGCCCCCCCAAAAAAAGCGCTTTCTCTTTTTCTCCATTTATTTGTCCATGTATTTATATATATCAGAGTGGACTCAAGGATTCTTATTTATTCAATGAGTTAGAAATCCTTTACTGTTATCGTTTATTCTGATGCTCAGATTCTTCCAGATTTTGCCAGCGAGATTTCCTCCAAACTGACTGCTGTGAAGGACAGCTCTGAAAAATGTGAATTTCCAGCTCTGCCACAGTTCTATTGAACCAGTCTCCATGGGCAGTTTGGACAAAGCTCCTTGAGTGATTCTGATGTTCTTTGGAACTTGGGATCAGCCGGACGAGACCCATGATTTTTCAAGTGTGCTCCTCACGAAGCCCCCCTCTTTTCCTCCCAGACACCCCAGAGCAGCGGCCCGCTCTGCCTGTCTTCATGCTGGGTTTCTGGGTCAGGGTTTCTTTGAACAGAAGCTCCTGTAGCTTAAAAAGTAATAAAAATAGTAAGTTTGAAAATCACTGGATTAGGTGACCTCCATTCCAGGCCCAGCCCTCCTCCCGCTGAGCCCGCGCCTCCCGCTTCCCTCCTTTGACCCACTTCTGTCCCTCCCTCTGCTTCCTTCCCAGCGACAGCACTGATGTCGACAAAGGTCTCCTCTCACCAGATCAACAAGGAGGCCCCTTGGCGCTCCTTAGACTAAGCAGGGTTGGGTTGTGTGGGTTTTGGTGGTGGAAACTCATAATGGTGTTTGCTCAGTTCAGGGTTTCATACAGGAAACTAGATACTTAGAACCCTAGGCCCATGGGGGAGGCTGCTTGGGCTCAGAGCTAGTAGCTTAGGCTTTCCTGGACCACACGTGGAGGCCATCCCTTGGGTCTCTGGTCTCTGAACTCTGGGACCCTCCCTTTCCCACACCTGTGTGCCAGGGGCTCAGCGCTTGTGATACGGTGATAAGGGAGGGTGGCCCACCCTTACCCCTGTGTGACTTTGTAGTGTCTTCCCCTGAGGAAGTCAGACTTCTGGATGCCTCTGAGTGGCTGCTGCCACCGTGTCCGGCCCGCACTGTTTCTGGCAGACTCTGGCTGTGAGGAGTTGGGTCCTAAGGTGAATGGGCTAGAGTGGGACAGAGACACTTCTGACTCTGAGGGTGACTCAGAGACGTTGAGAGCCTGTGAGCCTTCCTCCCTTTAGTGGGTGGCTAGGCCTTGGGGCTGAGGCCCCCGCATCGTTCCCGTGGGCAATGAGGCAGCCTACTTTGGCCTGCCTTTGTGACCCCCTCTCTCACTGGAACCCGTTCGCCTTCCATATTCACCATTCCTGTCCTCGATGCATCGTCTTGGGCCTCCCTGTTTCTTTGGCCTGAGAATGTTCCTCAGCACCCAGTGGGCCCTTCTCGGTTGGTGGGAATGTCTGAGGCTTAAGGTGTGCTCCTTGGAGATGCGGCCAGGCCTCCAGCTCCCTTGGGAATATGGCTGCCCTTCCCTGGGATGGGCCTGTGACTGGGCCAGGTGCCAGTGCTGGGAGCCTTGAAAGCCCGGTGGAAAGGTTGACTGTTGGTGAATGGCTGACTGGAGAATGTGTGAGAGAAGAGACAGCAAGGGTGGGTGGGGGGCAGTGTGGGAGGGAAAGTTTCTAGCTCAGGTTATGGGTAAACGGTGCTGTCCGAGTACGGCATAGTTAAGCCGAGATCTCTGCTTAGGGTTTCCCGTGGCCTACATCTAGGTGTTGGCAGGGTTGTGTTCCTTTCTGCAAGCTCTCAGGAATAATGTACTTCCATGTGCATTCCAGTTACTGGCAGAATTCAGTTTCTGACTGTTGTAGGACTGAGGTCTTGCTTCCTTGCTGTCCACCGGGGCTACCCTTACCTCCTGCTCTGTGCGCGTGGCTCCTGGATCTCCGGTCCAGCATTGTGTTCTGTGTCCGTCTCATACTTGGAACCTTCCAGATGACTTCTGCCCTCAGCTGGTAGAGAGTCCTGCTTTTAAGGACCCACTTTGGTAATTTCACTATTTTAAGGTCAATTGATCAGTCAGTCTTAGTTACATCTGCCAAGTTTCTTTTGCCGTTGTAAGTTATGCTTCCTGGTTTTTCACTTTGCTCAGTAAAAAGATGGCAACTAACAATTTTTTGAAGTCTTCCTAGACATCTGGGTAAAATTGGTGGATTCATTTTACTTTATCACAGAGCTTCACAAAAGTTAAGATAAAGGGGATTTTTAAAAAGGAATCAGTATGAGGATAGGGGTGATGGGAAAGGAAACAACAAGAAAACATTTGTAATCCAGGACTAGATGGTTGAGTGTCCCGGTTCAAAATAGAGAAGTTGGGGGCCACTGGGGTGGCTCAGTTGGTTAAGCGCCCGACCCTTGATTTTGGCTCAGGTCATGATCTCACAGTTTGTGAATTTGAGCCCTGATCTGGGCTTTTGTGCTGATAGCGTTGGGCCTGCTTAGGATTCTCTCCTTCTCCCTCTCTATCTACCCTTCCCCAGCTCACACTGGCATATGCTCTTCTCTCAAAAATAAGTAACTATTAAAAAATTAAAAAGTAATTAGAGAAGTTGATGTCACCACAGTGTTATTTTTGGGGATGGCTCCATGTAAGAATTATTTGAAAGCAGCTGATGTGGTTAGATACCTGGATTGCTTTCCTTCCATGTTGCTTGGTGATGCCTTCTTCCTTGTAGCTGGACATTGGAGATTTATTCTCCAGAAGGAAACACCAGGGATCTGTGAGACTCCAGGCATTCCTGGAGGTGCATATGGAGACCGCATTCATTCCCCAGCCTTCTACTTCTTCCATTTGGCTTCCCGAACACTGATGACAACCAGCCCCCTGCCTTCCAGGTAGGAGCTTAAGAGACCTCACTGGGGAACCTGACTGGCCTACGAGGAAAGAATTAACAATGCCAGGAACAAGGATTTCCTGGCAAATGGGCCAGCCTGATCATCTTCACAAAAACTCACCTGCCCCAAGACTCCCCACTTCCAGTTAGTTTTTAGGCATTTACTCTTCCTTGTGAGGATTACTTAAATTATGAAGATTACCAAGGACTACTAACATCTGAAGAAGGTGCCTAATCTGAAAGGAAATCAACCAAATAGGAAAAAAAAAAACAATTTGGAAGAAACATGCTATTTAGAGGGAAGAACACTTGGAAAAAAATTAGGTATTTTCTCAGAGATCAGAGGAATTTTGTATCTATGAAGTAAGAACAGGATACTACAAAAAATATTTTGAAAACAGGATTATTGAAAGTTTAAAAAATAAGGGCAGGACAAAAATATCAGAACAATTAGAGGATAAAGTTGAAGGAGTCTTCCAAAAAACGAAAAAGATGAAGAGATGGATAATAGAGTGAAGGATCAGGCAGGGTTCCCATATCCACTAATAGGAATTACAGAGAGAGAGTAGAGAAAAAATTGTACGAGTGGGAAAATCATCAAGAGAAACAATTTCCTAGGGGGATATTGGTTTCCATATTGGAAGGACTCATCAGATGTTGATCCAAGTGGGTGAAGATGAACCCACACCAGTACCCTGAAATTTCAGTATATGCTGGGAGAAAGAGATGATCCTACAACTTTACCCAGGTAGAGAAACCTGTCAAACACACAGATGGGGAATCTGAGTGGCTTCACGGCTTCTCGGTACCCGGGAATGTAGAAGATGTAGAGTAACGCCTTTGTCATTCTCCATGAAATTGATTCCCAATTCTGTCCACAAACTTTTGTTCAAGACTGAAGGTAGGATAAACATGTTTTCAGACCTATAGGGTCTACAAAACTTAACTTTTGCACTGAAAGATTTCTCCACCAAGGGGAGCAAAGACTGGATCTCTTGTGGGCTGTGTCCCAAATTGACGTAAAGGGAATTCAGTGTACCAGTCCAGATCGAAGCAGTTCCAGAAGCTCCAGGAAAGTTTTCTTCTGGAAGAAGAAATACAGATATGACATCTGCTGTAAATGAACTTGCTGAGAGGAGACTTGGACACCTGGCATTGAATTTGGGGTTGAGTATGGGTAAATTTACAGGAAACCGAAAACTAAGAGAATTATTATTAACTCCAGAGAACAAAAAGTTGTGCAGGAAAAGTAATTATGATTTTTACAGCTCACCCTGATGGCAGAAGTGGTCATGATAATGTAAACTCTGAAAGTCACTCTGGCCATTGCTAGAGTTTAACTATAATTAGAGTGGAGATGCAGGAAAGGAGAAAGAGTGAGGGGCTTTGGGGCAGACAGGTGATTTCTATGGGAGTAAACAGAGTGGGGCCCCTGGGTGGCTCTGTTGGTTAAGTATCTGACTTCAACTCAGGTCATGATCTCATGGTTCGTGAGTTCGAGCCGGCATAGGTGCTCTGCTGACAGTGTGGAGTCTGCCTCGGATCCTCAGTTTCTCTCTCTCTCTCTCTCTCTCTCTGCCCCTCCCCCATGTGTGTGCGCGCGCAGTGCATATGTGCTCGCTCTCTCACACAAAAATAAACATTAAAAAAAAAAGTGACATCCTCACCTTCCAGGGTAGGAAGTAGGTAGATAATACCAAAAACTGAAAAGCCAAGGAATAGTAACACAAGCAAGTTATATACAGGAATTTCTAAGAGCTATTTGGAGTGTAGCGATGAAGATCAGCAGGGAAGTTGAAAGGGTCTCCTGGAAGGGGGAAGGGATTATGATCTGCTTTTTTCCAACACAGTGTTTACAGTAGTTGCTTCTTAGATTATATGCAGGCGTGATTTTGGAAAAAAAAAATGAAACTACAAATCTAGAATGCATGGGGCACAAAAGGGAAGGTATTTTTTCACGAAGCTCAGCTGTGCATGTGATTACCTGCGCACTGGTTTGATTTTGTTCATGTGTTTTTTACTGTGGGTCATGGTGGACATGTGAAAACCATTGTCTACTGGCTTCTCATTACCCATTCACTCTTCATGCTTCTGAATTGCTCAGATATTTTATGGTGGAGCACCTGCTACTTTCTTAAATTAAAAATAAAAAGGGAGAGGGAGAAGGGGTCTTATGGGCTGACATAATCCCAAAGTAGACAGGCCCTGTCTACAAGGTCATCATGGGGGGGGGGGCAATATCCTTGGAGGCTGGCACACCTTCCCCCCGCCCCCCGCAATGGCCAATTTACATTTATAATACAGAAGTCTAATGGTTAAGTGCAACAATGGAAACGTTTCTAGAAAATCACTTAGAAGTCTACCACTCCATGCAACCGTTTCCATACTTTTATATTCCATTTTGGCCTTCGACCACATGCTTACAAATTGTTCCGTAATTGCAAACCATGATGTTCAGATTTCATACTTAATGCATATTCTTTTTCTTTTGTTGGTTTATTTTCTGGAGGCAAATTCTTGGTCATGACTTTATTGGATTAAGGGTATGACTTTTTTTTTTTTTGGTTTTGAATGTCTGTAACCATATTGTTTAGCTTACCAAACACTCTGCTGCCAGCAAGGTGTGAACTTGCCATCCTTACCACAGGCTTGCCAGCAGTAGCTACGTGGTTATTTTGTCAAATTAAAGCGTGTAACAGGAGATAGCATTCTCTGGATTGTTCTTAGGTTTCATTTCGGGTGATGTTGAACAATTTCTCATCTGTTAATTATATTGTCCTTCCCTATCATTTAAGGTCCATCTCTTTTGTTCTTGTGCCTAAAGCTGGAGGCTTTTAAGCATGCATTTTTATATATTGTAGGTTTTTACCCTTTGTCATAATTGCTGCAAGCTGCCGAAAACAGCATTTATGTTTAAATGCTGTTTAAACATAATTTTTAAAAAATTATGTTTAAATATTAAAATATTTAAAAAATATTTTTTAATGTTTTTTATTTTTGAGACGGAGACAGAGTGGGATCAGGGGAGGAGCAGAGAGGGGGAGACACAGAATCCGAAGCAGGCTCCAGACTCTGAGCTGTCAGCACAGAGCCCAATGCGGGGCTCAAACTCTTGGACCGCAAGATCATGCCCTGAGCAGAAGTCGGATGCTTAACTGACTGAGCCACCCAGGCGCCCCCATTTGTGTTTGTGCTTACGTTACTTTCAATTGCATGGGAATTTAAAAACTGTTTCACGTTGATATTTTTGTACCTTGTACTTTTTCCTGGTGGCTCAAAAGTGAAGATGACTTGAACTGCCCTGTTCTGTTTGTTAGTGTGCTTGCAGCCTTTAATTATTTAATTTTTTAAAAATGTTTGTTTATTTTTGAGAGAGTGCAAGTAAGGTAGGGGCAGAGAAAGAGGGAGACACAGAATCTGAAGCAGGCTACAGGCTCTGAGCTGTCAGCGCAGAGCCCGATGCGGGGCTCGAACTCATGAACCGTGAGATCATGACCTGAGCCAAAGTTGGATCCTTAACTGACTTAGCTGCCCAGGCGCCCCACAACCTTTAATATTTAGATTTATTTAGCTTTCAGACTGCTGGGCTATCTCAACACTAACCTTACCCACCTTGTTTTGAGAAGTTGCTGTTTTGACAGATAACATGCCTCCTGTTTGCCATGTAAATGATTTATTCTGTTTTACTACGTTATGGAGTTGAAGCAGTTTGAGGACTTGGAATTAAATTTCTCTGATGATTGTTTCCTATATAGAAAGCACAGAATGCCTTTTGGAGATTCGTTTCTGTTTGAGTGATAATTAGTATTTCTGAAAAGTTTATCCATCTTTTAGGATATTTTGTTATTTTGTTAAAATAAGATTGTGTGTGTGTGTGTGTGTGTGTGTGTGTGTGTGTATGTATTTTAAGGTAAATGGTCTTGGTTTTTTGTTTTGTAAAGGTTTTATTTTTAAGTATTGTCCACCTCCAACATGGGACATGGGGCTCGAACCTACAATCCCAAGATCAGGAGTTGCATGCGCCACAGACTGAGCCAGCAGGTATCCCTAAATTGTGTTGGTTTTAATTGAGTTCCTTAGTTGGTAGGGAACTAGGTTCCATCTTTCTCTGATGTGACTTGGTTTAGCAAAGAAGCTGAGCTGTCAGGGACCACGGTCACCTCGGGGTCATTTTGGTGCACGTTGGGTCAGCTCTGGGCTTTAGTTCCGGCACCAGTGCCTTTGTCACCTTCTCGGGGTGCTGCGTCAGCGTGGGTAACACCAGATGGGTGGCTAAGGCATTGAGGCTATGAAACTGCTGAATCAGATCCACTTCGATCTCCAAGCCGAGGGCCGCAGGGCCTTGCATCGGAGGGCGTGGCTTGGACGGGGTCCACACAGATCTTCCCGTTCACCTGCTTCGGTTTATGTTCTGGGATGTGCCCTCGCGCACAGGATCTTTGGTGACGGGGACCTTGGGCACCTGCTTCTACTGCCGGCGGCCAGCAGAATAGATCGCAGTGCGAGAGCCTTTCCTCCTGCTCCTTAGGCTCGCTGGGGGCGGCGAAGTGGTTACTTGAGCGCCTTTTCTTCCCACGGGGAAGAATAAACAAGTGGGTGACAAAAGACTGAAATGTTTCCCCTCAACGGTTTCCTCTTTTGTGAGTTGGATGGGGAAATGGTGTCATTGGGACATCCCCACCCCTAGACCTCACAGGGTTATCTTGGGCTGACAAACGTGGTGCAGTGCCCGTGTGTGTGCCCTGGGTCGTGCAGGGCAGGCGTTGAGGGGACGCGTCTGAGTATGGTGCGCGCTGTCAGGGGTGATTAGGGGGTTCCTGGTCCTTTCCCGATGTGGACCTGGCGAGTGCAGTTCTAAGTGTCTGAGCCTCCAGGAAGGTACGGCTTGGAGTTGAGGTCATGGTTGTTGACACTCTCTGGGTGTGGGATTGGACCCTGATGTCTGTGAAAGGAGAGCTTTTTCCGGTTGGTTGTGTCATTGGAGGGTGAGGCCTTCCGGGCCACGTGAAAGAGGGTAAAAGCTGAGGTGAGGGAGGCCAGGTGCCCTGCGGACAACTCTCCCCTCTCGGGCCTGCGTGCCCATCAAATTCCTGTGGCCTTTTATGCTCTTCAGGCTTAACTGGCCCTGTTTCACCTCAGGTTAATCCTTTCCCAGAGGCTCCAGGCAAAGGGCAGGCATGCGGCTGCCAATACTGTGGAGAACATGCGCACACGTGCTAATTGGCCGGTTTCTTTGTGGAGGAAGAAGGGGGATTGGCTTTGTTTACTGCTTCAGAGCTTCGGAGCGAGAGCCTTACCATGGTTAGGTCCAATGGTACCCAAGGCTACTCTCTAGGACTCCTGAACTTTTGGGTGCCATGCCTGAGTAGGCCTCCCCAGTCTATGGGGTTCAGTTCCATGGAGCGTATGGCCATCCACCTTCCAGACGTCTCCAGAAACCGCGAAGAAGAGGGGACAATCCTAAGGAGCAGGCTTGTCTCGTCCATGAAAAGGAACAGGGTTCTACCACTTGGAACATTTTCCTGCCTTCTGGGGCATTTCGAGCCAAGTTGGCTGTTTCTCTATGAGAAACTAACCTGAGTTTTAGGTTAAAAAAAGTTTTGTTTTTTTTTTTCCTATATGCATGAAGCCAGTCATCTGTAGTTGGACAAAAACCTGGTGCTTTGGGGGCTTTGTAATCTGTGAAACATAAATGGGTGAGTGTCGGCTCCCTTTTAGTTCGTTGCCTACCGAGAGCCGTCGCTACCATAGCCCTAGTCTGTGTCCTGTGTCCCTACAGCTAGCAGGGTCCTTCTGCCTTTGTAGGGTCCCCAGAGGGACCGCGGTCCTGGGCTGATGCTTAGTCCATCAGGCAAGTCAGACATTGTCAAACAGGCGGATTCTGGGCCCCAGCCCGGACCCACTTACCAGAACCTGCAGGGCAGAGAGCCCTGAGATCTGTGTTTAGCCTAAGGGTCAGTCTTAGCTGAGAATGCCGAGGCCTCGAGAGGGCAGCAGCTGGTCCAGGGTCGGGTCGTGTTGCTGAAGGAAGGGGTCTCGGCCTGAAAGCCCCGGGTGATCTCCTTGTAGCCGTCCTGCGTGGCCCAGGTCGCGTTCAGGCCTCCTGTGTGCCCTGGACCCAGCAGTGTGCTTCGGTACCTGGGTTCACCTTCATCCTCATCCGCGGAGGGGAGTTTTGTGGCAGCGCTGTTCTGACGGTGGGGACGTGAGGGTTTCTGGGTCGCTGTCGCCTTCCTGGCTGGTTTTTGAGGCCCCACATGCCAGCCTGGCCCATCCCTCCCAGAGGGGCTTCGGCGCCTGTTGATTCTGCTCTGTGGCCAGGAGGGTTGAGCCAGCACAGCACCCATTTCCAGAGGCCTGTGGTTTTCATGTCCCTGCTTGGCACCACTTTCTCAGAACATCACGAACCCCGTGGCCAGGCCACTGAGGCTGCCACACGGGAAGGGAGTTTGCTGCAGCCGCTCCTCAGCAAGGCGGCAGTAGCTGGAATCTTCCCGGCAGTTGTGAGTGGGTTGTGTCCTCTCTGCTGGAGTAGCCTTGTTTGTTTTTGCCTCGGGCCCTGTTATGGTTTGCCCCTCTTCCCAGGAAGTGGGAGGTGAAGGGGGGGGCTGGGGGTGAGCATTCCCCTGTGAACCTAGATCCTGCCGCCCCAGGGTCAGTTCGAGGCACCCACCTGACCCCCCCACCTTCCCTACCACTCAGCACTCAGTCTTTGCTTTGACAGCAAGGGGTGGAGGAGGGGCAGTTAGGGGCCCACCTGGATGGCTGTTGGGTTCAAGAAGGAAAGTCAGAAAGGCGGGCCAGGTCCTCGGATTTCTCTTTTGAGGGCACCCTCCTTTTTGTAGGCTTCTCTGAGCGGCTTTGGGGGAGGAACACAGAAAGAAAGAAAAGAGTGCTCCCCACTTCACCCTCTGTGCATTTCACAGAACATTCTGGAGTCTGAGCTTTTACCCACAGCCTCTGGAGGCCAAAACAGTGGCGGTGGGAGAGTTGGAGGGTGGGTTAAGCAGGGGAGGGCGGGGAGAGGGGCATGGGGTGAATGCCAGCTGCTGTAGGCTCCTGGGCTCTCTCCACCTTCCTCACCTCTATGAGGACAGAGCTTGGAAGGTCATCTCAGAAAACGTTAGATGAATGGATATGGAGACTTAATCCTGACTTTTCTTTAGTGGCCTCGGTTAGCTCATGCCTCCCTTTCGTCTCTTCTTTCCAGATGTGCCCCTCAGTACCCTCGTCCCTCGTTTCTTTGGTGACTCTCTCTACTCCTGGCCCCTCTGCCCTGGGTAGCGGTGGGCAGAGAGGATGTGGACTGTGGCCCTGGGTAGCGGTGGGCAGAGAGGATGTGGACTGTGGCCCTGGGTAGCGGTGGGCAGAGAGGATGTGGACTGTGGCCCCCGCTATCCTGGGTTCAGATCCTGGGCCCTGTCATGTTTTTTTGTCTTATCCTTTGGGCAGGTCCCACAACCTTCCTTCCTAACTCCTGTTTCCTCTGCTGAGAAGTAGAGGATGAGGAGACATCCTGGGAAGCTGGAATGTTCGCGAAGCCCTGGAATTCAAGGGAAGCCTTAATTAAACATCGGCCTTCTCCTTTCTTTCAGACACCTCTCCTTATTCTTTTGGCTGCTTTTGGAGAGCTGAGGGAATGTGGGTTTTGCCCAGTCTGTAGCTGGCCTTGAGAGTAAACCGAGTCCTGGATTTGTGCACGAACACGGGGGGACAGTCTGGGGAAATATCTGGAGACTGCGTGCGAACCTCACCCTTGCTCTTTCTTGGGGGGTAGGTTTGGGGGAGATGTTACTGATTGCAAGTGACCTTGTCATCTCATCGCTCCCATGTCTGTCCACAGATCCCACCTCTCGGAAGATGCACTATTATAGATACTCTAACGCCGAGGTCAGCTGCTGGTATAAGTACCTCCTTTTCAGCTACAACATCGTCTTCTGGGTGAGTTACCGAGAGCAGCTGCTCAAGTCTTTCATTCAGTAGATCATGATTCTTCACCAGGTGTTGATTTGCCAGGCCCCCCGTGAGGCCGTGCAGGAGAGGGTGGGCAGGGTTGATGAGCCTGGCCCCCGGCAGAACCAGCGACAAGTCCATTACAACATAGATTGTTAAGTATAGTGACAGGGAACACCGAGGTGATTGAAAACGAGGTTAATGGGCCCCTACCCGAGCCTCGGAGGGTTAGGAGCGTTCGAAGCTCTGGCCCACACGCATGTCTGTCTTCCCACTTGCCTGCCTGGGAATGTTCGCGGTGAGACCTCAGCAGCAGGGCACTTAGTGCACTTTTGACTATGGGCCAGGCCTTGTTCTAGGCTCTGGGAGGCAGGAGTGGACAAAGGCAGTAAAGCCCTGTTCCTTGTGGCGCTTGCATGTGACCAGTAAAGGCAGGAGCCTACTGAGCATCAGAGTAGGGAGGAGCTCCTTGGCTGGGATGGTTTGGGGAAGGGCATTCTGGGGAGGTGACCTAAGGGCTGAGACCAGAGTACAGTGAAGAAGCAGCCGGTGGTGGTCTGGGAAGAGAGCCATAGGCAGGAAAGGCAGCCTTTGCAAAGGCCCTGAGGCAGGAATGCACTTGGCAGGGGCAAGGATCTTGGGCCTTGTGGTTGGGGCTCATTGAGTACAGGGGAGAGGGGACACGAGTGGGGACAGAGACATGAAGGAACCAGGGTACTTAGGACCTTACAGTGCTCAGGAAATAGCTGGGATTATTTTCTCCTTTTAGTAACTCTTAGCTTCTAAGTTGGATCTGACTTTGGAGTGATTCTGCAGAGTGAAGGGACGGGGTGGTCCCATGTTCTGAGATAGAATTTGGGGACAGAAGTGTGAGAATGGTCTCTTAGCCACATGGAGATGTTTGTTTCCTAGGTCTGTGGCCATCCTAGAGATGAAAGACTTTGCTACCGTCAGATAGAGGCTAGGTGAGGTCACTGAGTGAGAGTGTGCTGACTGAGAAGAGGGAGGGCTGTGAAGATCAAATCCTGGGATGCTAGAGGGGACCTTGCAGAGGAGAGTTGGATCCAGAGTTGGCTGTGAGAGGAGGGGTGGGGGGGTGCTGAAGGAAGGCCAGGAGACTTTGCATTCTAGAAGAGAGGACCAGTCAGCTGTGCTGCAGGGGAGTGATGGAGGATGAGGACAGAAAATTGGCATTGGCTTTGACAAAGTGGGGGTTGTTGGTGACCTGGACCAGACGTGCTGTATGCCCTGGGGGATGGAAACCCCCCTGGAGTTGGCCAAGGAGCCGGTGGGATGTGAGGCAGTGGAGACTGTGACTCGTGACAGACCTTTCGAAGGCTCTGCCTTAAAGAAGAGCAGAAAAATCGAGCGCTCGCTGGAGATGGTCAAGGACTTGAGGGAGGTATTCTAGCACGTGTGTGTCACCAGCAGGATTGGTGCAGCGAGAGGCAGATACTGGGTCTGTGCAGGTGGGTGAGGGGCCGTGATCGTGCACCTTAAGCAGGCATTGCTTGTCAGTATCTGGGGGCACGTGGACAGGGAGGGATAGAACGAGTGGTGTGATGCCGCGTTTTGCCTCTCCTGTGGATTTTGGCACGCCGTTTGGACTCAGACTCTTGAGAACAAGGCAGACTTACGTAAGACTTCCCAGCTTTCACCTTTGATATTATAGCCTCATCTCCTGATGGCTTATCTCAAAGTTTTGGTGGTTGTTTTTTTTTTTTTTTAATTTTAATTTTTTGTCCTGGAGAAACAGGGTAGGATTCAGTGTCTTGGCCGTTTACCCCACACCTTTTTCTGTGCTCTGAAAGCCTGTCGCCAGCAACTTCGTCATTTTCCTTGAAATAAGGCAATACAGGACATTCGCTGTGGCTCTTCGGACTTCTAATGTGGCTTCCTGCACTTGTGGTGATCCTGGCCTC